>NC_059334.1:48559552-48862052 GCF_018350155.1 Leopardus geoffroyi | reverse complement strand
CATCCCTCCCCCGCAGGCCCCTACCTTCCTGTCCTCTCTCACAGACGCCAGCCTCTTCTGAGCCGCAGGCTCCAGCCGAGGGGACACTCAGCAAGGGGTCTGCATAGATCGATGGCCCTGCCTGGAGTTTCCTGACATCTGAGGGCCCCCCTCCCAGGGAGCTTGGGGTCTTCACAGGTTAGTGCTTCAAGGGGTGACCAGACATCCCCGTGGTAGCTGGGCTTCTGGGACCATCAAGTGGCATGGCAGACCCTGGAGATGCCTCTGGCAAGGCACAGATGAAGCTCGTGCTGTCTCAAGCCAATAGAAGCTCCTCCTTCCTGGCCAGGGGGTGGGGAAGTCCCCGTGCTTTCCCCAGGAGAGACCATCGGCCCCATTTCACACAAGGCTGCTCCAGCCCCAAGAGCCGATGAGCTTCTCTTGCTCCTGACACGGGGCCCAGCAAGGCCTCGTTGTCCATCTCGCGTCAGATGCCGCAATCCAGCTCTGAAGGCCCAAGGATGCGTGGGCTACTTAAGCATCTCAAAGGCAGGTGTGAAGGCAGCCATAGACCCCAAGCCCCAGCCGAGCTGGCTCAGGATGTGCAGGGAAGGCACGGCTGCAGGCCCTCAGGAGGGGGGCAGCTCGAGCAGTGGGCCGCATTCTCTGCGTGCTCTGGGGCTGGCCCTGTGCCACCGGAGTTGCACAGCCCCTCGGGGACACAATGCCACACTGTGCTACCAGGCCGGATGAGTGAGGCTCATTCCAGAAGCATCACTGAGGACTCCCTGCCTCCCCATCACATAAACTTTCCCGAGATTCCAAGGAGATGATGTAAACTGAAAGGTCCTGAAAGCCGACGACAATCCGGCGGTGAAGACCGCAGCACAGGACACAGTACCTCGGGCATGCAAGGACCACGGGGGTGGTGCCCTGGAGACACTCAGCACAGAGAGGTGGCCCCGCCACGCGTGGGTGCGGGTGCGTGGTGGCAGAATAGGTGACAAATGCACATTTGTTTAAAATGTAAGGGGGGGAAAGAGGAAGGAAAGAGGGGGGAGATAGGAGAGGGGGCGGGCAGGCTAGCCCTCTGCCCCTGGGCTGTGGAAGTGACAGTCCGCTTAGAATGAAGGAAGAAATTCGAATCAGACCTTCCCTAAAGGATTTTCACTGTGGTATTTGTTTCTAAAGAGCGTCCTCTGGTCTGTGGGATTGTGGCAAGGAGGAGCAGACCTGTTACCCTTGGGAAGCAAGCTCGATGAATGGGCAAGCTCAAAAAAATAGTTACACCGTTGACCAGTTTGTGCCACAGCAACTCCTCCAGCACTCGCTCTAGGTTCTGGGTGAGAAACACGTGTTCCTTCCACATCCCCTGGGAGTTACACGGCAAATGTGTGGGAATACAGCCGGTCCAGTCATCACTTTGGTGCCAGAATCCCATAGGTGTCGCAAACGAGCAGCCCTCTTCCTGCACGAACCCAGGTCTCCTGTAAAACCAAGTGAGAAAAAAACAAAGAAATATATTCCCATGAACCCTCGATGCCGGAAGCGGCAGAGCTGTTTAGCTGCCACCAAAGAAGAGCTTCAGGGTTCCAGGGTCCACGGGGGACAGTGAAGAACATTGGTAGACAGGGATGGCCCCCAGCTCCTACCGGGCCAGGTGTCCCAGGCAGGCCCCCGGTGCACAGAAGGAGCCCATGTGGAGAGGGGGCAGGGCTCCTGCATCCGTCACACGTGGAGGGGGACATGATGGGCACAGACACCCTCACAGCATAGGCGTGGCGGGCTTCTGGGGAACCCCAAAACTTCTGCTCTGTTCTCAGAACCCAAGCCAGTAGAGTGGAATGGATGCCCAGGTCGCAAGAAGCCAACCCCGAAGGGTGATGTCAGAGTGTCAGATTTCTAATAAACTTCTGTAAACCCAAGGGCTAGAGCATTGCTTGGTATGGTCCCTAGAGGGAGCTGCACGTTGGGGGTTCCAGGTGACACGGTGTGCGTACCATCCTGTGACATCTGGGCTTCCTGGTGCCCGTCCTCAGTTAAGGGAGAGTCTGCAGGGCTCTGGAGCAAGAGGTTTGGACAGTTACGGTCTCGCCTCGCTCAGCAAAGTAAAGCTCTCACTCTTACTGCCGCCCAAAACCACAACAAAGCTGGGATGAGGTCGTTAAATAGGCTGCAGCCCGTGCCTCTGTCAGTAGACCAGACGAGAAAGTGGCACCTCGTGAGAAGCGGATGAATACCACATGTCGCCATTTGACTCTCGGCCGAGACACTCTCCACCCACGTCCTCATCCCCTGCTATCCCTGTGAAGATAATGACCCTTATCCCTGACAGGAACAAAGACCAGAGGGACTGACCCTAGCCTGTCCCGTTCCCTTTCTCAGCAGAAAGTGGAGCAGACATTCGGTAGCTTTGGAACAGGGCAATTGGAGGTAGAACAGCGTTGGGCTGGGATCATTGGCTCTGCCGCTAACATGCTGATTGACCTTGGCCAGCCTTTCTCAGGTCTCTGGTCTCGGGTTCTCCCCGTAGTGTGTGGGAATAACAGCTTTCAGGGTTGGTGCAATGACTCAACTGAGAAAAGTGGGGAAAATGATGTTCAGATTACACACCGCCCATGTCCAACGTCCCCATCGCTGTGGGGGCCTCACACTGTGTGTGAGTGCTCTTCAAGGAGGCCCCAAAGTAAGGAAGCACGGAGGAAACACCACCAGCATATGTCTCAGCGGCAAGGCCACTTCAGAGTCCAATGCTTGAGCCTCGGAAGGGTGTAGCCACCATCCTCCGGCTTCGACAGAAAGCCACAGCGGACCCTCAATCATGAGGACCCATGCCCTGGGGACCACCCAGGATGTCCTCTCTGACTCCCATCAGTACTAAGCGTTGTTTTCCTTTTTTTTTCTTTTTTCCATGTTTTAGTTTTTAAGATGTATTTATTGAGATATAATTCACACACCATAAAATTCACCAACTTAAAGTACACAATTAAATGGTTTTTGGTTTTTGTATAGTCATCATCAGATTCATCACAATCTAAGTTCCCAAAATTTTCATCATCCCCCCCAAAAAAACCTGGTACCCATTAGCAATTACCACCCCAGCCTCACTGAAAACAACCACTAATCTACTTTCTGTCTTTATAGATACTCCTATTCTAAACATTTCATATAAATGGACTCATATAATATGTGAACTCTTTTACTTGCTTTGTTGACTTAACCTAATGTTTTCAACGTTCCTCCATGTTGTAACATGTATCCTCATGTTACCCCTTTTTTTGTAGCTGAATACTATTCCATTATATGGATATGTCACACACACACTGTGTGTCACTGTTCATCTGTTGATGGACATCTGGGTTGTTTACACTCTGTGCCTATCATGAACAATGCTGCTGTGAGCATTCATCTACAAGTTTTGAGGTGGATATATATTTTCATTTCTCTTAGATGTATGCCTAGGGGCAGAATTGCTGGGTCAAACAGTCACCCAACGTTTAACTTCTTGTGAAACTGCCAATCTGTTTTCCAAAGGTGCTGCACCATTTTACATTCCAACCGTGTATGAGGGTTCTGGTATCTCCACATCCTCACCAACATTTGTTACTGTTTGTCTTTTTTATTACAATCATCCATTCGTTATGGTTTTGATATGCATTTCCCTAATGACTCTTGATATTGAGCATCTTTTCATGTGATTATTGACCATTTTTGTATCTTCTCTGAGAAATGTCTATTCAAATGCTTTGCCTTTTTTAAACTGAGTTGTCTTTTAATTGTGAGTTGTAAAGGTTTCTTACCTATTCCAGATACTTGACCCTTATCAGATGTATGATTTGCAAATATTTTCTCCCTTTCTGTGGGTTGCCTTTTCACTCTCTTAGGGGTGTCCATGAAGCACAAAAGATTTAATTTGGGGGGAAGTCCGATTTACCTATTTCTTTTCTTTTGTTGCTTATTCCTTTGTGGTCAAATCGAAGGGGCCATTGCCTAACCAAAGGTCATGAAGATCTATTCCTATATTTTCTTCTAAGAGTTTTGTAGTTTGGGTTCTTAAATTTAGAAATATCAGCTTGGGAGTAATTTTGAGCATGTTGTGATGTGGAATCTAACTTAATTCTTTTACTTATGGATATCCAGTTGTCCCAGTACCGTTTGTCAAACTAAATTGTTAACGGCACCTTTGTTGAAAATTCATAGACCATATATTTTCTGCACTTGTAACTCTATGCCATTGATCTGTGCATCTGCCTTTACATTGCCACAATTTTGACCACCGTAACTTTGTAGTAAGTGTGTTTTGAAACTAGGAAGTGTGAGACCACAATTCTGACCACTGTAACTTTGTAGTAAGTATACTTTGAAACTCAGAAGATTGAACCCCCCAACTTTGTTCTTTTTTAAGATGGTTTGCCAATTCAAAGTCCCTCATATTTCCATATGGATTTTAGGATCAACTTGTCAACTTTTGCAAAAAAGCCAGCTGGGGTTTTGATAGGGATTTCGCTGACTCTGTAGACCGATTTTGAGAGCATTTCTATCTTGCAATGTTGTCTTCCGCCCAAGAATACATGGTGCCCTCCATATATTTAGATCATCTTCAGTTTCTTTCAATGTTACATGCAAGTTTTGCCTCTCTTTGTTAAAATTATTCCTAAATATTGTATTCTTTTTTTCATGCTTTTGTAAACGGACTGGTTTTCCTTTTTTCTCCAGCTTTATTGAGGTACAATTGACAAAATTATGTATATTTAAGTGTATAAAGTAATGATTTAATATACATATACATTGTAAAATGACTTCCACAGTCAATTAACACATCTATCATCTTTTTAGGAATGTGTCCATTTCCCCCAAGTTATCTACTTTGTTGGTATAATATTGTTCATATTACATCATAGTCCCTTTCATTTCTGTAATTTGAGTCTTCTCCTTGTTTTTCTTGGTCATTCTAACTACAAGACTGTCAATTTTGTTGATTTTTCATTATGGCTTTTATATTCTCTATTTCATGTATTTGTGCTCTAATCTTTCATTTTCTTTCCTCATGCCTACTTTGCATTTGGTTTGCTCTTCTGGTTTCTTCAGGTAGAAGTTAGGTTGTGGATAGGAGATATTTCTTATTTTTCAATGTATGCATTCGCAGCTATACATCTGTCTCTGGGCACTGCTCTAGCTGCATCCATCCCATATGATTTAATATGTGGAGTTTTGTTTTGATTCATCTGAAGGTATTTTCTAGCTTCCTTTGACTTCTTCTTCGGCCTGCTTGCCATTTAACAATATGTTATTTAATTTACACATATTCTTTTTTTTTTTTAACTTTTTTTATGTTCATTTATTTCTGAGACAGAGCATGAACAGGGGAGGGGCAGAGAGAGAGGGAGACATAGAATCGGAAACAGGCTGCAGGCTCTGAGCCATCAGCCCAGAGCCCGACGCGGGGCTCGAACTCACGGACCACGGGATCGTGACCTGAGCCGAAGTCGGTCGCTCAACCGACTGAGCCACCCAGGCGCCCCAGATTTACACATATTCTAATTCAACTCCACCGTGTTTGGAAAACACACTTGGCATGATTTCAATTTTTTTAGTTTTCCTTTGAACGTATTTATATCTGCCTTGAAGTCTTTGTCACCAAGTCCCACTTCCAGACCCCCTCAAACACTGTGTCTATTGCCTGGGTATCACACGTTCTTTCATTGTATATCTCAAGATTTTGTTCACAATTGGACATTTTCAATAATATACGATTACCTTGGATACTCGTTCTCCCCCTCCCCAGCCTGTCATCATTTGTCTACTGACTTGGCTGGACCAATTCTGTGAAGTTGATCCGTTTCTCCCATTTGGCCTCTTATGTCCTGCTCAGATGTTTTTCCTTGTGTTTAATCTTTTTTTTTTTAATTTTTTTAACATTTATTTATTATTGAGAGACAGAGAGAGACAGAGCATGAGCAGGGGAGGGGTAGAGAGAGAGGCAGACACAGAATCTGAAGCAGGTTCCAGGCTCTGAGCCAGCAGCACAGAGTCCAACGCGGGGCTCGAACTCACAAACTGCAAGATCATGACCTGAGCCGAAGTCAGACATTTAACTGACTGAGCCACCCAGGCGCCCCTCCTTGTGTTTTGTATTTTAGCCTGTTTCTCTAGAAGCCTCCCCTGGGTGAGCATAAGCCCTTTATCAGTTGAAAGTTATGATTAAGTGCCTTTGACCAGTTAGATACTTACCCTTCACTGGTGTGTGTGCGTGTGTGTGTGTGTGTGTGTGTGTGTGTGTGTGAAACTTGGAGACTTCTATCACAGTTCTAGAAATTTACATTTTTCCCCACATTTAGCCAGGGACCAGTAGCTTGGATGTTGCCTCCCGTGTCACTCCTGAGAGAGTCCAAGTTTGGACACAGAAAGCTGTGTGCTGGGCTGTGTGCCTGATAGGCATATGGGTGACTTTAGTTTTGAGCCTGGCTTTCTAGGAATTGCCCCTAGCCTAGTGTTTGGTCAGAAATTGTGCTTAATGAAGCCTCTTGTGCCAGTGAGGCATCTACCATTTGCTGATGGAGCTGTGTGTGAATTGGGGAATGTTTTCAAGTCTGCCCTGCCTCCAGTTGATGGCGCCTGAGTAGCTATAGCCTAACAGCAGCACACCGCCCTTCTGAGCCCTTCATCCACCCTGTCTGCTTTCTCCCCAGGGTAGAACATCTGTAGCATTGTGCAGGAGCCAGAGATGGGGACAGAAATCTGCTTCCCCTGAGTGACACCCCTGTTCTACAAGCAGGTACTGAGACGGAGACGCCCTCTGTGTTCTCAGCTTGCCTCTCCCAGTGTGGAGCCTCCATCCTGGGAGCGAGTGGGGTGCGGCAGTTGAGGCCCCTGATTCTCTCCCCGCTGCTCCTGGAGCAGAGCGTTTCCTGCAGGAGTGAGGGCTTCCTGGAAGAAGGGGAGCTTCGGTCATCTTGGCACGGGCCTCTTCAGAATAGAACAGAACTTCTGCAACACAGGGCTGTGAGGATGAGAAATATCAGCATTTTGCACCTTTGGAGACAAAACTGTAACCTAGACGGGGAGCTGGAGGGAGAGGGAGCCCCTACACCATTGGCCACACCTGCCCAGAGTGGAGCACCAGCTCCACGAGATAGAGCTAAGAGGGGATGAGGGAGTGAGTCATGGTTCCAATGCCATAGACCCTCCCCATTCTCACCAAGATTTAGTGGATACTCTTAAATGAATGTTTCTCCAGTTGCCATATGCCTTTAAGACAATCTCCAGAGATTTTAAATAATTGATATTTACAATTTTCTCCAGTTAAATAGCTGTCTTGTTGGAGAGAGTTCCCCTGAGCTCCTTAAACTGCCAGTCCAGAAGTCTATATCTTAATTTTTTTTTTTTTTTTTGCCATGACCTTGTTGAAATTGATTGCATGGATGAAAACATTGACCATCAAGTGCGTCGGACCTGAGCTTGAGCCTTAGATCTGCTTTTCACCAGCTACGTGGCCAGAGTTCATAAAACCCCCTTGAGCCCCCACTTCCCCATTTGTGAAGAGGGGATAATAATAGAACCTACTTCCAAGACTTGATTGGTAGTTGGCAGAGATTCAGTAAACATCAGCCCCCTGGCCCCCTTTGAATAGTCTTTTCCTGGAACATGGGAGCCTAAAGCTGCTCTGGTATCCTCTGCTCCCTCTGTGGGGCTGTCAGTCCCACCCAATCTTTTTTTTTTTTTTAAGTTTATTTTTAAGAGAGAGAGACAGAGACAGAGCATGAGTGGGAAAGGGGCAGAGGGAGAAGGAGACACAGAATCCAAAGCAGGCTCCAGGCTCTGAGCTATCAGCACAGAGTCTGACGCAGGGCTCCAACCGGGGAGCCACAAAATCATGACCTGAGCTGAAGTCGGAAGCTTTTACCAACTGAGCCACCCAGGCGCCCTCTTTTTTTTTTTTTTTTTTTTTTTTTCCCCCACCTACTCCTTTCAGCTCAGTCTGGAGCCATCCCTTGCAGTGGTATGTTTATCCTAGGAACAAACTTGAGCCTCTTTTCCTTGGATTCTACGCAGTCCCACTCTTCACTGATCTCTCAGAGGAAACATACTCATTAGTAAGTCCAAATGGGAAAACTCCCTGCCTCATCCCCTGCCTGCACGAAATGTCAAGGCTTCTCTGTAAACTGCTCAGTCATCGAGCCTGCATCTTCCCCCTCGAAGTTCTGGGCTCAGCCAGAGTCTAGACAGCTGCTGGCCTGCTGGTGAAGAGTCAGTTGTTTGACCACCTGGAGACTGAAGGAAATGTAAGGCTCTTGGAAGACACAGAGGGACTGTCCCCACTGGCTGGAAAGGGGCTGCTTCCACGGGATCTGCCGGGCTGACTATCTTATCATTGTTCTGAGAAGAAGGAAGGACAGATAAGTCAAGACCTTTGTGCAGAAGAGAAGGGGAATTTAAAGAAGCCAAGTGTCATTTAAGTGAAACATGATACTTCCAGTTTCACATTATGACCAGGGTGAAAACAGCTTCATAAAAAGAAGCTTCCAGGAGACCAAGAGTATATTCCCATGGGGCTCTGCTGAGATTTGGGGCCTGAGGGAATTAGGTCATCTCCAAAACGTCCTGCCATCTGCATAAGGGAGAGGTGCACAGCGGTATGCATTAACCGGGAGCATTTGCCCAGACTTCAGAGCAGGCCCAAGGGAAATCCAATTCCGAGTCTAAAGATAGGCTGTGCGATGTTTTGTGCAGTGTGAGTTTCTGGGAAATTTGCATAATCTCTTAGGACAATGATCTGGGACAGAGGGGAGCATTAGAACCAGAGAAAGTATACTGGGAATATACTGGGGCAGCTGCAAGAACCCCTCCAATGGACTGGTTACCACCTAATTGATACTGAAAGCCTTTGTGAGTCTCAAATCAAATTTCCCTTTAAAGAGAAGGTCACAAGTAAAGTGGATGGGCAATGATTGTGGTGATTCATTTGTCCCTAAACAGCCGCTTCTGTCTGAGGCCGTGCAGGGCTCTGATCAGGATGAGGGCGTGATAGCTCACTGTCATTTCATTTTCCAGTTCTCAGGAAACTTGCTGAGATATTCCTAGGCCTCAGGTCTTGGGTTCCTCTTTCCAGAGTGTAACAGGTTCCTTTCTTGGAAACCAACAGCACCAATATAAACTTAGGACATAGGTTACTAGTGATCAAAGTCAATTTAACCCAACAAATATTCATTAAGCACCTACTGGTGAACCATGCAAAGTGCCGGGCTGAAGGGGTGAGTCAGGCATGCTGTCTGATCTCATAGGATGGACCGTGAGCATGGCTGACAAGAGGCAGGTATAAACGCTACAATGAAATTGCAAACAATATGCCGTGAGACATGAATTCAAAAGGAAATCTATGAAGGTAGATTTGTGTTGAGCTTCAGAAGCAGGACTAGAATATTATCAGGCACATAATTGTCCATCCTGGGACAAGGGAAGCATGGCCAAGGCCATCAGAGTCCGAAGACTGCAGATGCATTTTCCATCCGTGACAAAGGAGACTTCTGTGCAGCAGAAAGAGCGTAAGGCAAAGAGCAGTATCACCAACAACGACAGTAACAACTGACAGAATTGAGACCTGAGGCTTCAGTGCTTTGCAGAAGGTGAGGAGGCAAGGGACAGGGAGGGATCAAGAGAGTCAGAGACTGGAGAGAACTGGCTGAGGTGCAACACGGCAGAAGGCCAGCTCCCCACTTTGGTGGTTACTGGGTTTACCTCATTTTTCACCCTTGTGCTCACATTCCCCGGGGAATGGTTTCTATCCCGAGCACAAAGTGCCCTCACCTCAACAGAGTGAGTCTATTCTGCAGCTGCCTTGATGAACTATCCCCACAGTTAGATTCCCTGCAGGTGGTACCAGCTTCCATTCAGAATCGATTTGCCACCTGCTTGGGTGAAAACCTTGGTGACGGTTACAGTGTGACCCAAGCAAAGTCATGGAGTTTATTTGGTTATTAATGTGATTGTTGTCACATCCTATGCAATATGTCTAAATTGAATTATGGTGTCAGGTACAACTATAGACAGGAACGAAGCATGTGTATTATCCATGATCATATGTCATTAAAAATAATATTCTTGAAAAAAAGAAAAGGAAAGAGAGAGGGAAAGGGAAAAGGAAAGGAAAGGGTCAGATGGGCTCTCTACCCTGTCCCCACACCTGATCAGCATTGGCCTACTCACACTGGAGGGGTGGGGCCACCTTTTGGACTTCCCTCATTGGCTGATGGGCCAGAGCAGAGCCTGGGTGCTGTGTCCAGCTCTCCTGCATAGCCTGCCTCCAAGCCCATGACAAAAATCCCAGCCTCAGCAGAGTGTCCCCCACCCCATGCAAGAAGGAATAATTAAGTCAATGTCACCTGGACACCCAGGGACGCGGTTTAAACACCTGGTCTACCCCCCAGTTTCTTTCTTGGGGCCCAGATCTCTCGCTGCTCCTCCTTGCTGCACTCCAGTCCCTGGAGGCTCTAAAGGAGGTTAGCAGACAGAGACCAGCCAGTACAGTTGGCTTCCCAAGGCTTCTCGCTCCTCTGAGCCTGGAGTTGGCTGGCAACTGGGTGAGGGAGTGGGGAGCTTTCTGGCCTCAGGTCCCCTTGGAACTCTTCATGTCTCCACAGGCATTTTCAGTTCCCATTTTTCTGGCTTGGGTGGCTCCGTTTCTCTAGCTAGGGTTCCTTCACAGTTAACCAGAGCCTCCCACCCACCCACCCCTTACATGACGCTTCACAGAGGAAACTGCTCTCCTGAGCTTCTCTCCAGACTGTTTCCCTTCTTCTTTCCCTTCAAACCCTGCTCACTTGTCACAAGGCAGCAACTTCCCCCACCCCCTCTTCAGCCCCCCTCTTGTGATAGACCCGGGATTAGAGCAGGCATCGCTGGGCTTCTTCCCAGGGGCACTGTTGATCGCTTGCTTGCTGGTAAAGCCTGAATGTTCATGGTCAGTCTATCTTCTTCCTCTTGGCCAGCCATGTTTTTTTACCCAGCCAGGCACAGAGGGTCCATCCTGTATAGCACGCTCACACCCTAATTCTGGCCAGTGAGAACTGAGAGAGATGGTCCAGTACCTTCTGGGAAAGGTTTCCTTGCTACGAAAATGAGCTGCACTGGACCATATCTGTTTTCTTCTTCCATCGAATGTAGTCATGTCTGCCAGGAAATGTAAGAACTATTTTCAAATACCAGGTGAAATTAAACCAACCAATATGCTGAAGGTGACAGAGTATGGAGGTAGAAAGAACTTTGGTCCTTGAAGATGTCTTTCAGACCTTGACTTAACCTTGGAACCACCCATTCTTGAGCTATTTTACTATATGAGATAAGAAAATCCACTTTGTTTGGATTTTTTATGCCTCACAGCTGAAAGCATCTCAACCCAGAGTGTGGTTTTTCTCTCCCCTTTGCCAGGTTTGCTGGGGAGAAAAAGTCTGATATCACCCCAAACTCTATCTTTACCCATGGACCAAAACCACACCCCCTGCCTGCTGTTGTAAATAAAGTTTTATTGGGACTCAGCCATACCATTCATTTCAGATTGCCTACGGCTTGATTTGTGGCAGGAGGAATGGTATGGTCAACAAATATGAAAATAGTTACTATCTGGCCCTTTACCGAAAATGCCAACTTCTAATTTAGATCCATTAGGTAGAGAAGCAAAGTTCCTCAAAACTTGCCACGGATTATATAGGTACATTAAAACATGAAATCCTTGGGAAAGAAGGCACTGTTAATCCTGAAGAGTCTTGGAATGCCTAGCTTCTGCCACAGATACAAGGCCACAGAGTCTGTCCTGAGAAGGACAAGATGGGGTACACGGTGTTGATCAATCTCACAGCGTGTGTTGGTTAATTTTATGCGTCCACTTAGCTAAGCCACGGCACCCTGTTACATGGTCAAATACCAGTCTAAAAGTTGCCGTGAAGTTTTTTGTTTGTTTGTTTTGTTTTGAGTAAAGCAGATTACCTTCCTGGAAAACATGATGGGCCTCACGCAGTCAGTTGGCCTTTCAGAAAAGACTGAGGTTTCCCAAGGAAGAAGAAATTTTGCCTCAAGACTGTAACAGAGAACCCCTGCGTGAGGTTTCGGCATGCTGGTCTGAAGATATTAGACTCAAGACTGCAATATCAACTCTCATCTGAGTCTCCAGCTTGCTGGCCTTCCCCAAAGATTTTGCACTGATCATTCTAATTCTGTCCCAGCTGTAAGGTCGACATCTTATTTATTTTGTTGAGAGGAAGTTTCCAAAGCGAAAAGTTAGAGATGATTCCCAAATGGACACAAGAGTCAAGATGTTTATTATTATATGGCACAATCCTGCCTCCAACACACAGATCCTGAGTTCACAGTTACAAAGACTGGGAAGAAACCTTGGGTAAGCCGACCCCTGTCATACCAAGAACTAAATAGAGGTGTCTCTGAGGGCAGGTTCAGAGGTGAGGTCAACCCAGCTGAAACATCTTTTTAAACACAAGGTTCACAGGTCAAGTCCGGCCAGCTTGCCACTTCTCCGTTGAGGATGTCTTACATTCCTTGGGAAACTGCACGCTTGTAAGAAGAGGTAGAGGGTCTGTACTTCCCTCCAGGACACAGCAAGAGCCACAGTCTCCAGCCGGGGAGTCTCCCCAGAGTGCCCTGAGGATGATCTGCTTTGAAATACAAAGCCCAGGAACTGGACAAATGGCCCTTGTCTGGGCAAATGCTCTGTGCTCTCTCAAGGTTCCTTTCTTTTCCATGTCGAAAGTCTCCACTTCCGTTGGCTGTTTAACATCCTGGCTTGAGGGAAGGTTCTAATCGTTGATTAGCTTGCCCCCTTGAATCTCAGTATCTGTCTATTCATAGGAATTCTGGCTCTCAGGCAACACCAGACTCTTTGTAGAGGGAAATCCTTAAGAAATTATACTTTGAGAAACCGTCCTTCTGTAAATCCTCCTGCCCTTGTAGTGTTTCATGCCATGTCCAGCAAACAGTCCTGCCATTTGTTAAATGAGTCAAAATATTGAACAGCATTATGACTTTATGCTAGAATTTATTAAAATTCTAGTTCCATTGAAAATGCAACTTATTCAGGCATCTTGCATTGCCATAGTTATTTTCATCTTATTTCTGAGATATTAGCAACTCATGGCCATTACGGAGTCCACTCATAATAATTGAGCTTCTGGCAGCCCCACATTGTCAGCATCCCCCAGATCCCCCAGGAGCATAGCCTAAGTAGAAGGTGGCAAAGTGTATGAAGTGTGGGGGCATGGGGGGTCACATAGATCTACAGGAGGCTCAAGAAGACAGGGAAAGCCTAACGAAATGGAAAGCTGTGCCTTCTAATTTTTTTTTTTTTTTTTTTTACATTTATTTATTGTTTAGAGACAGAGCACTGGTCAGGGAGGGATAGAGACAGAGGGAGACAGAATCTGAACCAGGCTCCAGGCTCTGAGCTGTCAGCACAGAGCCTGATGCAGGGCTCGAACTCACAAACCGTGAGATCATGATCTGAGCTGAAGTCAGACGCTTAACTGACTGAGCCACCCAGGCGCCCCGAAAGACGTGCCTTCTAAAGAAGTACATCTTCTGATCTGTACTGTTGGATGAGCCAAAATCATACATATGTATATATATCCAATGTCAGGAACCTAGGGAGGAGAAGGTGAAGGGAAAGACCTTTGACTCATTACAAACCAGACTTATTTATGCTCTCTGACTATGGATGTTCATGCCACCCTCGTCTTCACATATGTCTTTTTTTTTAAGATTTTTTAAAAATTTATTTATTCATTTTGAGAGAGAGAGCTTGTGTGTGTGCAAGCAGGAAAGGGGCAGAGAGAGAGAATCCCAAGCATTCTCCACACTGTCAGCACAGAGCCCGATGCAGGGTTGGATCTCACAATTGTGAGATCATGCTCTGAGCCAAGATCAAGAGTTGGACATCTAACGGACAGAGCCACCCAGGTGCCCCCTCTTTGGAGCAGACCTAGGGACGGTGACATCTTTTTCTCAAGACCCAGTAGAGAAAGGGCTTGAGCTAAGCAGATATTTTTCCCCAAAAGGAAGTTTCAGCAGCAATTTTTAGCTATCCCCTTTTTAAATTTTTTTTTAATCTTTATTTATTTTTGAGAGAGAGATAGAGTGCGAGCGGGGGAGGAACAGAGAGAGAGGGAGACACAGAATCCGAAACATGCTCCAGGCTCCGAGCCGTCAGCACAGAGCCCAACGCGAGGCTCGAACTAACAAACCGTGAGATGATGACCTGAGCAGAAGTCGGCCGCCCAACCAACTGAGCAACCCAGGCACCCCTAGCTATCACCTTTTAAAGCAAGCTCTCTCCGGGGTTCCTTGGTGGCACAGTCAGTTGAGCGGCTGACTTTGGCCCAAGTCGTGATCTCGCAATTCACAAGTTGGAGCCTCAAGTCAGGCTCTTTGTTGACAGCTCAGAGCCTGAGGCCTGCTTCGGACTCTATGTCTGTCTCTCTCTGCCCCTCCATGGCTTGTGCTGTGTCTCTCTCTCAAAAATAAAAACATTTTTTTTTTTTTCAGGGCGCCTGGGTGGCGCAGTCGGTTAAGCGTCCGACCTCAGCCAGGTCACCATCTCGCGGTCCGTGAGTTCGAGCCCCGCGTCAGGCTCTGGGCTGATGGCTCAGAGCCTGGAGCCTGTTTCCGATTCTGTGTCTCCCTCTCTCTCTGCCCCTCCCCCGTTCATGCTCTGTCTCTCTCTGTCCCAAAAATAAATAAACGTTGAAAAAGAAAATAAAGTAAAAATAAATAAAAAATAAAAACACTTTTTAAAAATTTAAAGTAAGCTCTCTCCATCCCAGGAAACCCTGTGCCTAAGCACTTATTAGCTCTGCAACATCGGATACAAAGTTTCTCCAAAGCATAACCATAACAGACAAACAATAAGTAGTATATAAAGTGAATGCATGTGTGTGTACATGTATATGTATGTATGTGTCTGTGTAAGAAGGCAATTATGTGGCCCCCATTATGCAAAGTTATGTCCATTTGGAGAATAAATTCTCATTTTCAGCCTGCCTCCAGCATGGGTTAAAGAGTTCCATATATTAACCTGAAGTTGTTATTGGTGTGCTAACAAATGGAGTTAATGAAAACCATTTCACATAGGAAGGAAGGGTAGATGGTATGCAGATTGAGAAATCATCTGAAAACTGATGGCAAGTCCTTCTATGTGTTAAGATCATGCAATGGATGACCTCCCTGCTCAAGGATTCCATCAGACCAAGTGATGCAAGGAGCATTCTGTAAGTGGCCTCTTCCTGCTGGTGGCTTTAACAAAATGGAACCCATTAAAGGCAAAGAAAAGTTGCTTGGTTTAAACTGGATCTTACAGATCTCAAACAAGTGCAATCACCCAATTGTTTCCTAAAGAATATACATTCGAAATCGTGAAGACTTTGAAAACGTGCCTTTAAAAATCACTTGTTCTGAATCTTATGTCAGGGAGAGTAAAGGGTGGGGGGGGGGGGATGTCCTACGAAGTCATCCCTAAAAGGCCTTAGACAGTTAACTAGCAATTTTAATGCAAACTCACCTTTACTGTTTTAAGGGAATGGCCTTGAAAGTGATCCTCATTATTAATAGCATTTATGTCCAATTACATAAACCTATATTTCAAGACTCAGAGAAATCTAAATTGCATCTCGACAACATGTGATTATGCCCAGGCATTTTCACAACTTGCCTCTCAAAGCACCAGAGGGAAGAAGGCAATTCCTCACTCTTCCTTGCCTTAGCTGATGCAATAAGTCACATGTGTTTTATCAGACTCAGGCTCCTGTCCACTTACCCCCTGGAAAATCAAACACAAATTTGTTCTTTGTGGCTCTTTCTTGACTAAAAATGTTGGATCCATTTGTGTTTGTTTCCATGTGGCTTTTTACGGATCTTACAAGTTAGTTTGTACTGTTCACAAAATAATGACTTCTCCAAAGACTTTCTGATGCAGGAACACTATAAAACGTGAAACTAAAAAAAAAAATAAAAAAATAAAATTAAATAAATAAATAAACGTGAAACTGCCCCAGGTGAACAGGGTAATGCCCTGGTCCTTAATGGACTTTCAAAGGCCCCCTTTCCTGGGGCCATGTGCTAGGGAAAGAAGCCTTGCAGAAACTTCTGTGTGGCCTCAGCTCCCCTGAGGCCCAATCTTCCAACAGGGTAGATGTGGCTTTACCCCCACCCCTTGGTGGCACAAACACAGTGTCCCAGACCCAGATTCTTTATTCACTTTACTCACCATGTCCCCTTGGATGGGCAATTGAGCTTCCTTGAATCTGTTTTCTAATCTGAATCTGGCAGAAAAGGGGAAAAAATCATATGCCAGATATTGATTAAACACTACCACATTCCAGAGTCAGTGTCTTAGAAAACAGAATCAGTCTTCCTCTCTCAAGGAGCTCATGGTAAAGAAATGAAACATACAGCTTGCCAGAGAGTAGTACATGTGAGCCAGTGAGGAGCATTTTGGTTAGGGGACCAGGAAAGACCTCAAAGGGAAGGTGATTTGTGCATAAAGACCTGAAGGAGGCGAAGGAACAAACCCTGTGGACCTGTGGAGGCAGAGCCTTCCAGGCTGAGGAAACAGCAAGTGCAAAGGCCCTGTGGTGGGAGTGGACCTATGCAGGAAAAAGAGTATGACCAGAGCAGAGAGAAGGAGGGGAAGTAGGAGATGAGGCCAGAGAGGCAATAAAGGGGGCAAGATCATCTAAGAAAAGAGGTAGAAAACAACAGCCTAGAGTCACATGACCTGCCACCTGTTTTTGTAAATAGTCTTATTTGAACCACAACCATGCCCTTTGGTTTCCACGTTGTCTATGGATGTGTTCAAACTACAACAGCAGAGTTAAGTAGTTGCAACACAGGCTATTTAGCCCACAAAGCCCAAAATATTTAATATCTGTCCTTTTACAGAAAACACTTAGGAGTCTCCAGTTTAAACAAATAGGTTTATTTTTCTCCATGACAGGTCTAGAGTGGGCAGTGCAGGCAAGGTGCAGAAGCCCCATGATGTTAATAAGGCCCAGACTCTTTTTATCTTTATGGTCCACTAGTCTTAGCCTATGGATGTGTTTCATCATGTTCTCAAAATAGCTGTCAGTGCTCCAGAAATAGCACATTCTATCCACATCTGAGATAGAAAGGCAGTTGAAAGAGGTATCGGTTCCTTCTACTAGGAAAGCAAAAGTTGACTTCACCCCCACCCCCGGAATGCTTTTCCCTGTCTCTTTGCCCAGAAGTAGGTCATATGGCCCTTCTAGCTTCAAAGGTAGTTGGGAAAGCCACAGAAAGGACCATCAAGATTGACTTAGTCACTTTCAAACTTTTTTGACCATAACCCACAGTGAGAAACATGTCATATCATAGCCTAATGCACGTAACTGAAATACTGCAAACAAAAGTTTCATAAGAGGCAACTTACATTTACATTGTGTGCTGCAAACTGATATTTTCTCTTCCAGTGTTTTAAATATGAGTCACATCATCTACTCACTTAATTTCATCACCCACTGTGGGGATGGTGCAAGTACCTTATGAAAAATGCAGTGGTCACAATCCGTCGCTAGGGACTGGCACAGCTCTGCTCCAAACAAGTTCCTGGCTCTCCCTCTCTCTCTCAACTTTCTTCCTTTTCCATTCCTTTACTTCCTTACTCTCTTTTCTCCAAAGAAGAGAATGGATAATGGATTGGCAACTAACAATAGCCACAACACCCACCATAAGTGAGCTGGAGACCAAATACAGTTTCATTGAATACTGAGTGAAAGGAGAAGGTGATCATCCTTCTGAAGGAACTGAGGACCCTGATGATGGACACTTGTCTTCCATGTAAAATCCAGGTGGAAACACCTATTCCCCAGGGGGTTTCGAGGGGATTGTGTGGGATCCCCGATGTATAGCACTAGCACAGTGCCTGACACACAGTGGGAATGCAAGACACATCAGGTTGCTTCCTCAAATGCAATCATCTCTCCAGACTGGTCCTGGCCCTGGACACAGAATCAACCAGATAAAGAGAGAATGATTCATTCTCAAGGGCTGCAAAGTCCCAGGGAAATTGCATGTTACCCTGGTGCTGTGCTTACTTATCCTATTGGGCACAGGATGAATACTCAGAGGTTAAGGGCTATGTTGAATTTTGCCCACTGTTTTTGTCTGTTTGTTTTGTTACATAATTGTTTTCCAAGTTAGCTATCATACTGTGTAGTCTTGGTTTCACTAGTAGAACCCAATGATTCATCTGTTACATATGACACCCAGTGCTCATCCCAAGTGCCCTCCTTAATGCTCATCACCCATTCAGCTCATCCCCCTACGTCCCCACCCCACCCCCATCAACCCTCAGTTTGTTCTCTGTATGTAAGAGTCTCTTATGGTTTGCTTCCCTCTCTATTTTTATTATATTTTTCCTTCCCTTACCCTATGTTCATCTGTTAAATTTCTCAAATCATCCATATCAGTGAAATCCTATGGTATCTGTCTTTCTCTGACTGACCTATTTCACTTAGCGTAATACCCTCCAGTTCCATCCACGATATTGAAATAGCAAGATTTTATTCTTTTTCATCGTCAAGTAGTATTCCATTGTGTGGTGTGGTGTGGTGTGGTGTGTGTGTGTGTGTGTGTACCACGTCTTCTTAATCCATTCCTCAGTTGATGGACACTTGTTGCTCACTGTTTTTGAAAATTTTTCAGAAGCACCAGTTACTGGCCTTAGCTTTGATGACCAGAACTTTTGGCTATGCAGGAGTGGAAGTCCCTGACCACAGGCCCTAAGCTGGCAGAGGATGGGCCATTCTCCATGAACTCATGCAAGGGCAAAGGTGAAGTATTTCTGGTCATCTTTAGCCCCCTCATTTTTGCAAGTGGGGAAATTGAGGCCCTGAGCAGTTGCAACATGGCAAGCTCATGCAGGAAATAGACAGCAGAGCCGATCTCTTGACCCCAAATCCAGCAGCAATAATTAACACAGCCCCTCTCAAGAGGGGTCCAAAGGGCCCATAAATTCAAATCCCAGGCTGAATATACCCGCATTTTTCTAGAAGGTATGTATCAGGTTCTAAAATGGACATCTGTTTCTACAAAGTTAGGAACCACAGATTGAATGACACTAAAATGATTCGTGTTGAGAGTTCAAGAGAAGAGGTCTGGAGGTCAGGACTAGGGATGGTGATGTAAAACAGAAACTGCAAATGTTTCCATCAGCCTCTTCCCCACCCCACCCCCACCCCCTCCATACCCCAGAAACAATGAGCTTCTGAGTTCTCTAAAAGGCCTGTGTGCTTTTGTCCCCTCTGCCTCTGTGCAAGCAAATCCCCATCCGGTAGGCGGTGATTGGGAGAGAAGTTTATCTCCTTTTTTTTTTTTTTTTTTAAGTTTATTTTTATTTTGAGAGAGAGAGAGAGACAGAGAGAGAGACAGAGCACACAGGCACACACCAGCAGGGGAGTGGCAAAAAAAAAGACAGAGAATCCCAAGCAGGCTCCCCACCGTCAGCACAGAGCCCAACGCAGGCCTCCATCACAGGAGCCGTGAGAACAGGACCTGAGCGGAAATCAAGAGTGGACGATTAATTGGCTGAGCCACCCAGGGGCCCCGAGAAGTTTACCTCCTCTTTACCATCGGATCGCATTTCTTAAACTCAGAATGAGTTCTAAGAGGCCACACCAAACAGTAGGACCACACACAGGTGCCCCTTGAGCAAAAAAGATGACAACGGCCTGGCTTTAACTGATAACATCCTCCCCAGTGCACACTAGAAATTTTGGTACCCACGAAGTGGCCTTTGTTGGAAACCCAAGGGTCCTGATCACCCAAGGGTCCCAGACTCCGCCCACGCACCGGACCCTCCCAGCAGAGTCGGGACTGCTTCCTCCAAGCGTCTCAAGGGGCCTTCGTCGTGACGCGGGGCCACCTCTCGGGCCTGAGTCCTCGAACCTTCTTCGCTGCCTCTCGGGCACCGCCCGAAGCCCACCCTCCCCTGTGTGCCTGGGGCGGAGCGGGACCGACGCGGCGGCGCCATTGGCCTGCGCGAGGCGAGAGGCGGGGAGAGGCGGGGAGAGGCGGGGAGGGGCGGGGCGCAGAGGGACACATGGGGCGGGCCATTGGCCGGCGCCGGGCGAGGGGCGGGCCCTACGCGCTAAGCCCCAGGGAACTGGGGCAGTAAGCGCTGCCTACACAGCTCGAGTGCCGGCGAGGGCACAGCACGGGCAGCGGCTTCTGGACGGCGCGATGAGCGGACGGTGAGTGATGCAGAGGCAGGAGAGTTTGGGGGCATCCACGGAGCACCGTCACCCCCGTCCCCGAGCCCAAGACCGCCCCCAACCATGGGCTCTGGAGCCTGGGCACCGGTGCCCCTTGGCTGCCGCGTGCAGAGTTCCCTCCCCCTGCCAGCCTGGCGCAGCCCCGGCCATTGCTGAGAGTGGGCACTGCGCCAGGCACCTTCTCCAGAGGGAAGGCACCTCAGGGGCTCAAACCTGAGCACGATGGGTGAGAGCGGCCGCAGGCTACACCTTTGCCCAGTTTGCCTCCTATCTTAGGCAATATCCTAGAAGCATTGATCTTTGTTGTGGGGAGAGGCTCCAAGAGGCTCTGGCACAACTCTCGGATTTCACAGATGGAGAACCGGCGCCGAGATAATAGCAGAAGGAGGGGCTTGCCTCACCACGCCATTTACAGAGGATTTGCCTTGTTCCCAGACCTGTGCAAAGGTCATTAGCACTATACGGCACCTACTTCTCACAGCCCTGATACTTTCATTTTCCCCATTTTCAGATGAGAAAACTGAGGCATGGAGAGTTATGGAACTGTCCAGTTTCACCCAGATGAGTCAGTGGTTGAGACAGGATTTGAACTCAGACTTTGTTGGGCCAGGTCTCATTCATTTCAGCAGCTGACTTCAGAGCTCACCCTGCCCACCATCCTATTCCAACCCCCACCCCCCACCCCTCCCCGCCCCAGCTCCTGACACTCAATCAGGCACTTCTAATCCCCAAGAGATGCTTCAGTGTTTTTACAATGGGACACAGCCCTGTGGGAGGGAGAGCCTCCTGCCACACCAGGATCAGTGCAGGGTTAGTGCTGGTCATTGCTTTCTTAAAACACTGTAAGGAAAGCTTTAGTAAACTCACTTCATAAGCAAATTAAATAAAGTCCCAGCAAGTGGGGCTAGGATTTTGGAATTTGAACCCAGGCAGGTTAGACTCCAAAGCCTCACACTTGCACTTAGGAAGGCAGAAGAAACCCTTCCTAGCTTCTCTATAGTTTAACTGCTCAGGGTACAGTCAAGATTTGTTGCCAGTAGCCATGATTTAAAAAAAAAGATACCCACAGTGAATTGGTAGAACGGACAGGTTAATGCAGGTCTGCTTGCCTCCTGCTCCCCAGTATAATCCCTGAGCTGCTACCGCCAGGGTGAGAGGTGTGAAAGGGAAGAAGGGAGGAAGGAGAGACTGAGGGAGAGGAGAGAAAGGGGGGGAGAGAAGGGGAAAGGTGAGCAGAGAAGATGGACCGCATTAAACTTAAGTCGAAACATTTCTGGCTGGAAGTTGTAATGGGGTGTGGTTCAGCTCTCTGTCGGTGGTGAAGTGTATTTTCAGCAGTTCTTGTCATCATTCTCTGTGTGGGTAGTGCTGGTGGTTCGACTTGACAGCGAAAATGAGGTTGACGCTACTGATTAAACAGCCCCTGTGAAAGTGGGAAGGGAGGCCATATTTCCACCCTGAGACTCCGGTGGGCGGCCTGGAGGTCGAGAACAGAGTGAAGGTCCAGGGTCCCCCTGGGTCAAGGTCACCTGGACAGTGACAGAGAACAAAGGACATGAACAGAACTCAGCATGTCTCAGTTCAGATCCTGTAAGTGCCAAGCCTCACGGGGAGACCCTGACCAGGAGGTCTACCGGAAGGCACTCTGGACAGGGCCTCTGGGGACCTGGGCCCTGGTTTTGAGAGCAAACTCAGCCATATGTCCTTGCTCACAGCCACTCCAGGGGAGGACTGCCACCCTCTTTGAGTCCCTTGTCCCCATCTCCAGAGCACACCCCGTTGTGCCCTATCATGAGAGCTTCAGTTTATTATGGGTGAGCCCGCTGTGAGGCCCATCTTATAGCAGTCAGTGATTCAACTAATGAGGGACCTGAGGCTGAGAGAGGGAACGGGACTTGGCCTCAGGTCACACAGCTGAAGAATCACAGAGCAGAGCTTGAAACCCGGATCCTTATAAAGGTTGGATTGTTATCTGGTCACAGAGTACAGTGAAGGAAGTGTTTTGGAATTGTTTTCAAGTAAATTAAAACCAAATAGAAAGCGGCTACACTTCCCAGAGCTTCTGCTCTAGTGAAAGGGGAACTTACAGTTTGCTCAGTTTTCTTTTCTGGCTGTCTGACCTCCTTCCCCAGGAGGCACTGCTGAGGGAGAGACTTGGAACCCCTTCCCCTTGCCCTGCCTGACTTTGGGGGATGGGAGCAGGGAGGCCATGCAGCCCCATAGCTGCAGAGCTGGGAAGAGCCCTGAAGATGCTGTAGATCAGCTGCCGGTAGAATCCTGGTTAAACTGAGGCCCAAGGGCTGGCACAACGTGGTGACGTCACATGCCACATTGACGCTGCAGCGAAACCCACACCCAGACTTCTCTCTGGGATGCCCCTTTGCCTCCTCCCTCTCGCTGTGACACGTTTCAGCAGAGTTCTTAACCTGGGCTCTGGGAATCCAGGGGCACATGAATAGGGACTTCCCAAGGCCCCTGCGGTAGTATGCAAATTTGGTGCACACACTTGCACACTCATGCACACATGTGCATTTTTCTGGGGAGTGTGTGTTATTTAAAGAGATTCCAAAGGGTTCTATGGCCCAGAAGATTCTGAGCCCCACTATGTGTCACAAGAAACCACCTCCAGCAACTGCCCTTGGCACACAGGCCTGGTGCAGTAGATAGCAGGGGTGGGGGAAGCCACAGAGGGCACCCGGTGTGGCCCAACATCAGCTGGCACTGAACCCTTGGAGGGCTTGCCCCCCGCACCTCTGGCCCCAGACACTCAGGCTGTTGGTCATTCTGAGCACCTGTCTGGCCCAAAAAGCATGGCTGAGGGGATTCCTGCTTCCATAGACAAGGAAGGGTCCCACATGGCCAAGCGTGTGTGAGAGAGCGAGCAGGAGGGTCGGAAATGGCTTTCTTGCCTCGAGCTGCCGTGCCTCGAGAGCAAGAGCAGAAGCCCAAAATCCTGCCACAGGGGGCTGGGTGAGCACTGCCTGTGCGCTTGGGTGAGAAGCTGTAAGGAAGGCCAGCCTACGTGTGGACAGAGGGCCAGGCTCTTCAGAGGAAGGGCAATGGTGTCAGGGAGACCCGGGTGCCAGAATGGGCTCAGGGAGACCTGTTGGTGGGAGCCTAGGAGGCAGGAGGATGCAGTAAAGGCGAGTTGGGGTCCGTGAGTCAGCCCAGGAGAAGGCAGTGAGTGGAGTGGCTGCTGTCTCTGTGGCCACCTCTCCTGCCCTCCCTCAGCCACCATCACCACCATCTGGAGTGCGCACCGTGTCCTCCTGGGACCTCCTTCCCAGCTACCGTGCTGAGGCAAGGAGGGCTGTGGCTGAGCCAGTGGGCAGATGGCGGCAGAGGGAGGGGGGTGGACAGCCATGGATATGGAGGGGAGGGTAAGGACAGCAGTGTGGAGGGGCGGGGGGCAGCAGCTGCTGAGTCGCTGTCTGCTGTCTGCATCCCAACAACTGGCTTTCTCAGCAAAAATGTGTCGCTGAGAGGCAGCCCGTGTGCGACCAGACGTCCTCTCGGAGGCAGCTGGTACCAGCAGGCACTGCAGCTTCCTCCGTGGCCAAGCTACGCCATTTGCTGGCTGACAGGTGCTAGGGGTTGGGAGGGGGGCCTTTTAAGGCCCCTTCTTTCCAGTGCCCCCTGCTGCCCCTGGCTGGTCATGGGCTACTGAGCGGAGTACATCGGCTTCCCAGGAATGCGAGGCAGTGTCCCTGCACCTGCCCTCTCTCTCGGAGCCTGCCTCCTTCTGGCAGGAGCATCCTGGGCCCCACACCTCTGTCCTCCTTTCTTTTGCTTCCCGCATCGCTTTATTTACACATTGGATTGTAATCATGCCTAAATAAGAGAATAATCATAATTTGATGAAGCGTTAGAACAGAGGTTACCAAGCCCCCAGATCTCACAGACATCCCCGGAGCATTTTAATTTGGATAGTGACGCATTGACCATTTTGCCAAGTGAGGACAATGACCATCTATTTTTGCCATCATTTCAGGAAAAGAGAGGGCATTGTAAGAAGGAAAAGTAGGCAGCGCGGAGTCGTGAAAGAAAAGGCTTTCAAATGTACTCAGTTGGCTTCTTGGAAACCCCACTCGCTTAGCCTTTCTTTCCCCTTCGGCCCTGGCCAGTAGGAATCGGGCTGTCATGGTGACCCGAAGGGCCACAAAGCTGCCTTCTTCTGTGATAACCGGCTCCATGACCACAAACAAGGGAGAGATGGGCCAAGCCTGGCAGTTGTAAAGGCTTCAGTGTCCTTTGTCCCAAACCAAAGGCCAGAGACAATAGCAAGGGCAGGCTGTGGTGCCTGCTGTCCTCAGCAGCCCCTCTGCATGGCTGACGGAGCAGCCACTGAAGTGGAAAGCAAAAACATTTCACTGCTTGTTCACTAGGGACAGGTAGGTAACCATGGCTGGCAGGTCGCCCTGGGGGCCCTTCTCTGGGGGGACAAGGAGCCCTGGCTGCTGTGTGAGTCTCTGGTTGGGAACAGAGCCTAGTCTGGCCTGGGGAAGAAAACATGGAGACCTGAGCTGTGTGCCCTGGGGCCCTGGGGGAGGGGTGGAGGCCAGGACAAAGAGGGCTGGATCCCAGGGCCAGAGGGTTGGCTTGCCCAGCTGCATCTGTCACTCTGGTTTTTGGACTGCGCCAGGGTGGCAGGCCAGCCCCAGCCCGTCCTCTCCCCCGCTCCAGCTTGAACCAAAGTAACCTTGCTTTTTTTTTTTTTTTTTAAGATTTTTATTTTTAAAATTTTTAAATGTGTATTTATTTTTGAGAGTGCGAACAGGAGAGGGGCAGAGAGAGAAAGGGGGACAGAGGATCCAAAGCAGGCTCTGTGCTCACAGCAGAGAGCCTGATGCGGGGCTTGTACTCATGAACCACAAGATCATGACCTGAGCCCAAGTTGGATGCTTAACCGACTGAGCCACCTAGGCATCCCACAAAGTAGCTTTGCTATAATCCATTTGTGTGTTGGACTTCTGCCTGTAAATATGAGATTGTGCTTTTTATTAAAGGTTGAAAAGCACTCCACTAAGAGATTCGCTAGCCATGTCCAGTGCACAAAGAGAGTGAATATTTAAAAAGGGGCAGTTTCAGGAACATGTTACAAACAGAGAGGGATCTCTGTTTGCTTTCTTCCTGTTTCTCTCTTCTCTCTCCCCCTCCCTTGCAACTCTCTCATTTGGCACTTATCTCTAGGGCACCTCTAAGGTTCATGTACACCTCACTTTAGAGCTCTACAAGACACTGGGATTATCAAAGTGAATGAAAATCATCTCAACATTCAGTCTGGTAAAGGAGGCACAAAGGCACAGTGTTCAGATTTGGAATGGAGATCTTATGAGTGACCACAAGCTCAGGTCTGGAACTCAGGGAGGTGGAGACATTGTCTCCTCTGGGTGAAAGGGTGGACATGTGAGAATCAGACAGACAGATGATGCATATCAGAAGTCCGTCATTCTCTCAAAGAAGATACTGTTTTTCTAGGGGGCAAGGTTCCCGCCACATAAGGCTCAGACCCAGCCCAGCAAGTTGGAAGAGACCCCCTTTGTTGAAGTGGGCCCTTTATTGCCTACCTCCAGCCTTGCTCACTCATTTCCTGCCCTCCCCTGGGACAGTGTACAACCCCATTCTCCATTCCTGCCGAGCTAAGGTATTTACTTTATGGTCTGCCTTCCCCCTTCCTTCTTCATTTGACCACCTATAATCCAGGACCCTTCTCCACTTTCCTCCTGACCCCATCCCCCCGCTGATGCCACCTGACTCCGGGTAGAGCCGCTCAGCCTGTTGGTCTGTCCTTTTAAAAAGCAGATTCTGGAGGGCAAAGTTCTCCCGAAAGCCAGTGCTTGGAAGGTTTCATGTGTTACTTTGTACCGTGCTTTGCAAATAATATTATACAGAGCCCTAGGCAAAGCCCTGGATGGGGGGTCCCAGCCACCCACCTCACTGTCAACCCGAGCAGCCCCTTTTAATTTGATTTGCATAAATATTCCATGTGAACAAAGTTCAGTGGAACCAGGCTTCCATTTCATCTTGGCCTAGAAAGCGTTTGGGGGAGGGGCGCCTGGGTGGCTCAGTTAGTTAAGCGTCCGACTTCATCTCAGGTCATGATCTCGCGGTTTGTGGATTCGAGCCCCGCGTGGGGCTCTGTGCTGACAGCTCAGAGCCTGGAGCCTGCTTCGGATTCTGTATTTCCGTCTCTCTTTGCCCCTCCCCCACTTGTGCTATCTCTCTATCAAAAATAAATAAAATGTAAAAAAAAAAAAAAATCACGGGGGGGGCATGGTGGGGTGCAGGACAGCATTTCATACGTAACCATTTGAATGTTTTTGCCGTTTTAAGAATTCAGAACTCTTGTTGGGGAAGCCTGGGAGGTAGGGTACGAAGAGCTTCCGTTTGTCCCATAGATTACACAGTAGGGGCTGGTTGTGAGGAGGGGCGGCTGCTGATGAGTTTGCAACAACCAGCCCTGGTCTGTGTTGCCTGGGTGCTCACTCAGAGGGGCTGTTGTCCAGGAGCCTGTGGCCCTGGGTCCCTGAGGGTCACGGCTCCTCCCCAGCCAGTCCTCTCTGCCCTTCCCCGCCCCATTCCCACCCTTCTGGCCAGAGCCAGGGCCCATTCTTAACCTTGCCCGTTGTTTATTTCAAGACACCTCTGTTTCCTGTGCGGCACCCAGGGAGAACATGCTCCACAAGCCCCACCTGTATATTTGGCAGGTTAAACTTGACATTATCATAAAAAAAATTAAAATAAAAAAAAAAAGTCTTCTATAGTTAAGAAAACGTCTAACCTGCTGGAGATCAATATCCCCATTGTACAGATGGGAAAATGAAGGCTCAGAGAGGAAAAGGCAGGAAACTAGAGCCATGAGGGTCTATAGCAGCCCCTGGCCCAGAGCTGTAACTGATCGCTGCTTGACTTACAGAGATTTCACTTATAAGTATTCCTCCTAAATAGAGCAAAATCAGCATAGTCCCCACATGCTGTAGGAGAATCAAAGTATTGTAAACTGGGTCCTGTCATGAATCAGAAGTCACACGCCAGAGCCCCGCTAAAGGCATCTGTATTGCAAGTATGTTTTTGTCTAGCTACATTTTATTTTTAACTATATAGTTTTAATTGAATAATTTACGGCCTTAGGATAGTGTAGATTGTGCTGCAGTAACAGATCCCTGAGACACCAGCAGCTTAGATTTATTTAAATCCCTTTCCCAGTCCATATCCGCCGTGGGTTGGCAGAGAGCTCTAGTCCGCAGAGGCGCTCTGGGACCCAGGCTGACCATCTGGAAGCTGCACCAATCGGGACATGTGGCTTTCTGGATCACCACGGCAAAGAATGGGGTCACAGGCTGGCTTGGATGCACTAGTCTGAGAGTAACACACACAACACCTCTTATGTGTAGCGCGTGACATGTTAGTCACATGGCCACCCGGGGGGGGGGCGGTGTGGAGGAATGTGAGTGATCACAGGTCATCCCAGGGGCAATGTCTCTGCCACAGTGTCCAACTCCAAACAGTGAAATATAGCCCTTACAGATGCAGATTTCTGACTTCTCATGACACGCCAGATGAGCTGCCCCTCCAGAGAAGGAATGTGTCTCCCTGTTCCCCATGGACTCCACTGACCAGTGTCTCAGCTGAGTCACTTTCCTAGCCCCTGGAGACTTTTACGTGTTTTATTCCAGTTGGGGATGCACAACTCTGGGAAAGTTGACTTTGGAGGACCCCATGAGGCTTCTCAAATCCATCCAATAATTTAGTAGACATCTTATGGGCCTCTTGCTGTGTGTCAGGCTCGGGCTCGGGGCTGGAAACAAGAGGTGAGCCAGAAAAGTATCATCCGTGGTGCGGAGGTCTGCGGCTTCAGCCTCCCCTCCCACCTCCCCTACTTGTACTCCCCCATCGTCCTGTCAGCTCCCCACTCAATGGGTCAGGCCCCGCGGGCCCAGAACATCCAGGAGCCCAGAGCAGGTGCTGGACTAGAGAGGAGCCTTTCCTGATACTAGAGGAGGGGACCACTCTGGCAAGGGTTTCCTGGCAGAGCTAGCTTGCAGAATACATGGCAAGCAGTGGGCAGTTTTCTGGACAGAGAATAGCTCCATCAAGACCCAAAAGGAGAACAAAGCGGAGAGCACAGCAGGCGAGATGAGAGCAGCTCGGGGAAGCTAGAGCTGAGAGCAGGAAGTGAGAAGGGGTGGGAGAGAAGCTGGCTACAGAGGAGGCCAGAGGGAAAACCGCCTGCTGTTACTTCTGGGTAAATCCAGCTCTTCCCTTCCGGTAATGAGCCTGTGTAAAGCAAGACACAGTTGTGCCAGGGACCCACAGAAACGGTGTTGAGTGAGAAACTCAGATGCTTTTTTCTTGGGCTGAAGCCAGCTCTGCATGGAAACGTTTGAGGAACCCCTCAGAAAGGGAGACTTGCAGAGCAGTTTTTTTCCACTGGAGACTGAGGTGCTGAGGAACTGAAACCCAATTTTGAAATCCTATTGCCCAGCAGTGAGGCCCCCCGCTCCAGAACCCCATAGTGCCCTGCCCTGTGCCCTATAGAGGTAGGGTCTGACCTCTGTCTAGATCCTGTTTTGCTTCTCTCTAGACCCAGGGAGAAGGGAGGTATTTTTAGGATGATTCTGAGGTCACTGAGAAGCCCACCTCCCTCAATTCATTCCCCTTCTCCCTGTTTCCCCTGCTTCCAGAATCGAATGCTCATTCAGGCCTGACACACCAACACAGAAAGCAAGCCTGTGTTGTTTGTGGGTGATATCAAACAAGTGGGAGGAGAGTGTGTTCAGCTAGGGAGTCAGGGCCCAAGGGGACGGAGCACCCTGTCCACTTTGAGGGCATTGACACAGCAGCAGTTGAACCTGACCTCGAACCCCCAGGAACATTTGCACATACACACAGGGGTGGGGAAGACCCGACTGAGCCAGGTTTGTGTGAACAGATGTTGGGGTTTGAGGAAGGAGCCACTCTGTGATATGAAGGACAGGCTGTGCGCCCTGTCTGTGACTTAACCCCTCAGAGTCCTAGCTGCATCTTGAGAGGAGAGGTAGAGACAGGGCCGTGACTGGGATAGGGAGACAGAGAGGTACTGTGGCTCACTGCCTGACACACGGGGGGCCTCAATAAGAAAGCTCTCAGCCAGGGTAAGTTGGAGAGGGAAAGAAGGAGAAATCTGTGCAGAAGATGCCAACAAGATAGAAAAAAACACGAGTGGATTTCCCCAGGAGGGTTTAAGAAACTCCGTGAAGCCTTCTGGGTTGTGAATACACGGTTTCATGTGTGAATCAACTAGCGATCTCATAATCTTTACGGAGATTACCCCATTGCATCGATAAGAAAAGGAAGTCTGGAGGGTCTAAGTCACTGTGCGAGATGGGTTTTAGTGACCAGGATCTAGGATCTGAATGCTTATGTTCAAACAATGACTTGGCCACCGATTCACTGGGAATCTTCGGCAAAGTTCTTAACTTCTGTCCCTGTTTTCTCACCCATAAGATGGTACGAGGATAGTACTTACCTTATACCGTTGTTGTAAGGAGTAAAAACGATAATTCATAGAAAATGCTCAACACGGTCTCCAGCATGCAGTGACCCCAGTACCGACTAACCCATCACCAGGAGAGCTGGCCCAGGTGTGCTGGTTCCAAAGGGCCACCAGCCTGAGCTCAGTGGGAACGGAGGAGAAAGGCCCAGGGTGCTTTGGGGGGCTGGAGGAGTGATGGAGGCAGTAGCCATCATTTAGGGTGTCCCAGCTGAGGCAAGAGAGCCTGTGGTCTGAAACGTTTAGGAGACGGATCCAGATCCCTAGGGATTATGGAGAGGTTCGGGGAGGGCAGCTGTTGGGCTGGTACTGGGTGCCAGCTAGCTCAGCACTTCTGACCTTGTCTCCCGCCGAGGGAAACGTGGCTGCCCCGTGTGGGGTGTGGGACCCCATTAAGTCCTCTGAGCCTGATCCTTCAGAGCTATGGCCACCCTGTGCCCCGGGGTGGGAGGGGGGAGGTGAGGCTGGAGCCACAAGGCCTGCACAGCAGGGCTCTGGGCACTGCACTGGCCAGCACTTCCTTCTCCGGCTCACCTGTCTGTATGCTCTTCCTCCTCTTCCCTGCAGGTAGCCTCCCTGATGCTACAGACAAGAGGAGAAGATGAAGGAAGATTGTCCACCCAGTTCTCATGTTCCCATCAGTGACAGCAAGTCCATCCTGAAGTAAGCCTTTGTGTACAGGGAGGGGGTCTGGTGGTCACTCCCTGCCATGGGCAGCCTTTGGGTAGAGGGATTCTGGGCACTTTTCATAGATAGGACGATGTGCCTGCCCCAGGGACAGTGATGGGGGCACTTCTTTTTGAAGCCTGGCGCCCTGGAGATCAAGGATCTCTTTGGGTTGAGGGTTTGACCCCTACCCCCTCAGGCACGCAAAAGCAGGAAAGCATGGCCATGTCCGCTGTGACTCTGCACAGATGGCATTTAATTTAGTCAAAAGCTAGAGCAATACTAATACTCTTATTGTGTCAAACAGTTTGGGGAAAAAAAACAAAACCCAAAATAGGTTTAGAGTTGTTCTTGAAAAAAGCGTATTTTATTGACATGATGATTTTTTAGCTTGGCTTATTTTCAATTTTATTTACTCTGTCTTACCATAAAAAAAATGCTTGGAGTATTTATTCAAATGTATTTCTGAACTAACGTTAAATTTTCATTTTCTCTTGCTTTTTGCGTGCTGGGTCCAAATATTTTCTAGATTTGGGCAGCTCCTATTTTCCTCCTTGAAGAAAAGCCAGCCTCCTAGCTTTTGCTGAGCTGCTTCCTGGGTCCTCCAGTTAGACACCTGAGAAAACAGACAGCATCCCACTCACAGTGCTGCCCATACTCTCACATTCCCGGTTTAAATTTTATAATGAGAATAACATTAGGTACGCCTGGGTGGGTCGGTCGATTGAGCAGCTAACTCTTGATTTCAACTCAGGTCATGATCCCAGGGTCTCGGGATGGTGGAGCCTGCCTAGGATTCTCTCATTCTCTCTCTCTCTCTCTGCCTCTCTCCCCTGCTTGCTCGTTCTCTCTGTCTCTCTTTCACTCTCTCTCAAAACAATATAGTTTGGGGGAAAGTCATAATAATAGCCATAACATGATTAATTTCATGTGTATATATCCTAGTAAGTTTATGTTCAGCATTGATACACCTACAAGCACAGCGAACATGCAGCATTGACTCTTGCAATGTTAACGCCATAACATTAACTGAACCACAAGTGAATCACTTCTGTCATCAGTTACCGTCATCCCCACATCAGGCAGCACACCAGAGCACCAATGGCGGGTTTTGCTTATCCACTCTCTGGAGTGCTCCAGTGTCAGTGAAGGCACTGCCCAGAGAGGTTCTAAATCGGCCCCGGCCAGCAGGGGAGTGACTTCCACGTGTGGCCGCCAAGCACGTGACTTATGGGCAGAGAAGTACAGTTAATATAAAAGGTGGCAAGGACATATTATGAAATACAATAACGAACAAGATCTCGTTAATAACATTTATGTAAAACGTTCATATATTAATACGAAATACAGGTGGCAAACACTTATTACAAAATAAAATAACGAATAAGGCCTCATTCATCATGTTCATATTGATTACATGTGGACATGAAAATATTTTAGATATATTGTGTCATAAAATAAAATGCATTATGAAAATTAATTTCACCTGTTTTGTTTTCCTTCGTGATGTGACCGCTGGAAGGGTTAAAAGCACACGTGTGCCTTGCATTTCTTATCTGTTGGACTGCACTCCCCGGCAGAGCCCAGCTTGGGCGCAGGGACCGGCTTCTATCCGCTAAGGCTTCCCTTTATTCTGGGGAGAAGGCGTTTGGGCAGAGTGGCCTCCCTCAGACCTTCGGGATCTTATCTCACAGCTGTCACCTTCACCTCTTGGTCAGACCTCCAGAAAGCCAGGATGAGGAAGAGGTGGACACCCCTCATGATGCCCCCAGAGCAGCCACACCAGGCACTCACAGGAAGTAATATTGGGGGGGGGGGGAGGCGAGGGGGGAAGCAAGAGTCTTTAAAATGCCAATAATCCAATCCCGGGGGATTTATTGAGGAAATGACTCAGAAGTAAAGTACAGGGAGATTTTCGGGAACTCTTATCTGTGATAGTGAAAGCATGCAAACACCATTTGCACAATTCTATGGGCCGTCTGTGAGCTCACTTCCTTCTCTTCCCAGCCCTACACCTTACACAAGGTCTGTCATGTGGAAACCTCTAGAAGACTAAAAGGCATGTGTCTGATGGCAGAGTCTAGTCTCTAAACTGATTATGTGTGGCTGGCGAGACCTGTATCATCACGTCCCAAAGCCCTGCCACGCCCCAAGATTATATGTGTGTTTACCTTTTTAGGTCGGAGCTCTTAAGCTTGCTAAAAACTTACAACTGCTACCACGAGGGCAGAAGCTTTCAGCTGAGACACCGAGAGGTAAGGCCAGTTTCTCTTCTTTATTCATAGGTCACCGTTTATCTTGGATTGTTGAAGACAGTCCTGGTTTATACCTGCTATTCCAGGGTCATTATGAAGACCTTTCCCTTCACTCTGAGAAGTGTCCCAGTTAGGATAATGAAGTATGAGGCCGCCCATCTTCTGAGTTAGAGACCAGGTTACCAGCTCTCTCTCCCGGACGTCCTGTAAGGGGTGCTGAGGGTCAGAGCGTCCCCTCCCTCTCCCTCCCCCAGCAAGAGTTCAGAGCAGATGGAAATAATCACCTGCAGTTCTTCTCCTTCCACCTGAGATTTTTGCCTACGTGAATTGCCAGGACCCTGGAGACTAAAATCTTTAAGACCGCACAGCCAGTCCCTTCTGTGCCCAGCCCACAGCACAAATAAGGAACTCAGCACAGGGCTCGGGTTTGCCCAAGTTCACAGGGCAATCAAGAAGTGGGAGCAGTCTCTGTGGTTGCCAAGCAGAATAGACATCAGAGAAGGCTTGAAACGGAGGAGAGCTCCCCAAAAGAAGCTCACGTGGCTGGGCAGGTCAGAACGGGAGAGACAGGGCAGGCGTGGGGAGTGGAGGACTCGAGAGAGCACGTGCTGTCTGCAGACGCTGTCGCCCTGCGGACCGAACCCGTGCTGCTGTGCAGGAAGATGGGCTCCAGGGAGCTAGAGAAGTTAGACATCTGGAATTTCATGTGCAATTTCCCAAACCTCGAAACACCAAGCAGGCTAAACAAAACACGTCCATAGGTGAAACGCAGCCCAGGCCAGGCTACTGTCACACAGCTCCGGAGCCTGGAGGGGAGGGAAGCAGCTGGCTCCTGGTCCAGGCAGCACTGGCCTGCCAGTAGTGTGACCTGGAATTGCGCCAACCTCGCACGCCACCTCCCCTGGACCCGCCGCCCTGCACAGGGCCTGGGGCCAGCCCTGACAGCTTGTCTCCCAGCCCCTCTGCACTGTTCCTTTGCTCCCGCTCTTCTTTCTGCAGAGCAGCCTCTCTGATACGCGTCTTATCAGCCACTTACCCAGCTCTGTACTGCTGCTGGAAGGGCTCTGATGCCACCGCCCTGCTATCTCTGCTTTTGCTGTTTCTTTTCTTGCCGCCCGGCTTCGTGTCCCCCGGCCAGGCAGGGTGTAGCACCTGAGCACAGATACTGGATGACTAACCGGCAAGTGCAGGCCCAGGGCAAGCTGAGATGAGTCCCGAGCTCCAGTGTGCTGGACAGTTTAATCTATGCTAAGCGAGGAGTTGGACCCACTTCAGTCCTTGTGCTGGAGGCATGCGATGGGGTCTTCTGGCTGCACCCTGCTTCTTAGCCCTGGGCCATTCAGTGATTGATGTAAGACCCAGCAGCTCTCAACAGGTGGTTTCTGCTCAGCAGCCTCAAAGTCACCTGGGAACTGGCTAGAAATGCAAATTCTTATCACCCTCCTTCCCCCAGGCCTCCTGACTCAGAAACTCTTTATCTTCCCAGCTGTGTTTTAACAAGCCCTCCAGGGGATTGCGATGAAGGCCGAGTTTGAGAACTGCTACTCTTAGAGTTTGGTCTTGACTCTTGGGATTCCCCAAGACAGTCCCCTCTGTAGGAGCAGTTGTGTGGGGAGCAGGGCTGGGAAGCCCCAAACCTGTGCCCTGTGTTTGTGTGTGATGGGACAGGCCACGTGGAAAAGTGAGAGACCCAAAAAGGGGAAGAGGTATTCTCGACGGGCCCCCGTGGTAAGAAGTTAATGCCCCACAGTTGGGGATTTTCATGTTCCTAACCTAAAAAAGGTATGAGGACCTGACTTGATCTCCCCGGAGCCAGAAAGTACCTTGCAGGAAACTTCCACAGCCTTAGCCATCAAGGGGATGCCAGCCTGAGGGAGTATGTGTCTTCGGGAGGTGATCGCCACTATAGAGACGGGCTGTAGGCCTGGGCAGCACCGAGTTCTGATGCTGAAATGCATGACTGGTTCCTGGACACCAAGGGCCTAGCGACCCACCCACCACCCAGCGTTCAGGCCTCCACCGTTTCTCGGAATGCAGCCCCGGGACCTCCTGGACCTCGGAGAATTCCCAGTTGCAGGCATTTGCACTGTGGGGCCACCCCAGGCCGGCTTCTCCTCAGGGGTGGGGCAGACAGGCACCAGGCACTTTGCCTCCGACTCGTTTCTCACCATACAAGAGCTTTGTGACATCAGAATGGCCATTTTCCTGACAAAGAGATTGAGGCCTTCAGAGTTGAAGTCTCCAGCAAGGTAAACACTGCAGTAAGTGGAAGGTGCCAGTGTGGCTGCAAGGCGTGGGCGCTGAATTTGTAACACAGCAACAGCATTACCAGCATTAAGCTTTGAGGGGCCTCAGGGATGCAGGCAGCTGCTTGTCACCTTCAATCAGCAAGCTAAGGGGCCTTCCAGCTACCAAGGGGCTCAGCACAGGTTGCGCCCTCACAGAGCCATGTGGGGCCCAGAAGAGACCTCCCCCCCCCACCCATTGTCACTAGGTTTCCCCCAGAGCAACTGTGGCCTGACTGCCACAGTTTGGGGACACCCCCTCTGCCACCGTCTCCTCGGGGGTCCAGAGCCCTTGGAGAGATGAAGTGTGTCAGGGAGCAGGGGCCACGCCCTAGGGCAAGTGTTTCCCTGTGAACTCTCCCCCAGCTTCCAAAGGGCAAAGGAATCCCCACTCAGGAGGCCCAGGCACCTGCTTCCTCTATTGTACTATAAACTTTGCTTTTGGATACTTGTGCTTGTATTACAATGAAGAGCTTGAGCAACCTGGAGCCATCTGTGCCTTTTGAAAGATAGCAAAGCATTTTAACCAGGCTGGGTGGCTTCTTGAGAGAAAAATGGACCACCTGGAAATACCAGTGGGTAAATATATCACTGTGATGAAAAGCAGGACCCTTATGTCCTGCAGGGGCGTGTGGCCCCCTCAGGGAGCCCGCCTCTGAGGCTCCCCCTGGTGGCCGTGAGCACGCACAACACCCAGTCCCCATCCTTGGCCCCAGGCTCCTGGGCAGGGGAAGAAAGGGGAGGAGCATGCCGGGGCTCAGGGTCTCTGTCTCTCCCAGGGTGGGGAAAGTCAGGATCCCCTTCCCTCTTAAAATGACCCCCCCTTCCTCTGAGGCCTGGAGGCAGAAATGACAGGCAGTTGACAGACCACTGGCACCTGGGTGAGTACTCGGCCATGGACGCGTTCCCTTGAGAGCTCCAAAGCGCTTGCCAGGCTGCCCCCTGGTCAGGCCATTGTGTCCTTTTCCACTCCAGTGGTGGCTGTGGGGAAGAGACTTCTCCATAGGACCCCCATCACAGGGACTCTCTCCGAGGCTGTTGTGTCTCATGGGAAGCTTGGAATAATGCCAGAAACCCCTTCCCCCTGCCCTTTATTCTTTTTTTGGCGGTGGGGGGGGGGGGGGCGGGGGGGGGACACCTTCTGAAGATACCATTAGCTTCTTTCATCTCAGTACATATTAGCAGAGGAGCCAGAGCCCTGTCTGATGTCCCAAATGCAGCCACGTGGTTTTGAGCTTGGGGAGAATTGGCCAACCTCACTCCTCCTTAGTTGCCTCCCTCTGACCCTGGTTCACACAGCTTCGTAGAAGGGGCTACAGCGAGGCAAGCCCAACCCCTGTGGGCACCAGCCAGCACCCACTCCCAGGTCAGCCCTCCCCGCCGCCTCCTAAGGATGTTCTGGCTGAAGGCTGCCCCACGCTTATTTGCCAGCGAAGGTCAGGGCCCAGCAGATTGTGGCAGATGCAGGCATTCGTATATGTTGTTTCTAACTCCATCTCTAAGAGTACGTGCCCCATTTCCCAACCTTGTGAGGTGTGGAGGGCAGGGTTGGTGTCCGCATCTTACAGATAAGGAAACTGAGTAAATTACTTGTCTGAAACTTTTCAATGTATGGTTTACATTCTGCCTCCCCACTCAACACAAAAGAGGGCAGATAGGGACGCCGGGTGGCTCAGTCGGTTGGGCATCTGACTCTTGGTTTCGGCTCAGGTCATGATCCCACGGTTTGTGAGATTGAGCCCCACGTCGAGCTCTGTGCTGATGGCAGGGAGCCTGCTTGGGATTCTCTCTCTCTCTCTCTCTCTCTCTCTCTCTCTCCCTCTCTCTCTGCTCCTCCCCTGCTCCTGATTGTTCAGTCGCTCTCCCTGTCTCTCTCGCTCTCAAAATAAATAAACTTTTTTAAATGTTTCCAAAAGAGGGCAGATAAACATTTTTAAAGTGAAAAGCAATTTTAAAACAGAAAAAAAAGTAGGAAGGGAAGAAGAAAGGAAGAAAATAGTTTGATAGCCCACAGAAGAGACAGAGGACACTGAAGCAGGCTGTGAACTTGAATGTGGCCCCAGCTCTGCCCTCCTCCTCTCCCCTCTGTCCCTTGAGCACTGACCAGGGTCAGCCAGCTCTGACCTGGCCCAAGGGAGCAGGGTAATGGGTCCTCAGGCCTGATTCTTTTGAGTTCTCTGATGCCTCACCTGCCTCTCTGAGGAAGGAGACGCTTCCTCTCCCCTATTCCTCACCCTCACCTCCTTCCTTGCCAGACGCCTCCAGGCTGGAGGACCCAGGGCTGGCCCAGACCTTAGGTCATGTGAAACGAGGCCCTGGCCGCTGGACCTGCCGGAGAGCAGGGCTCTGGACAACAGCCTGCACTTTGGCTCCACAGCCGAGAAGCCCCCTGGGTGGAGGGAGGGATGGGGACAGTGAGGACGGAGCCACCTGGTCTGCAAGCTGAGCTGGTGCAGGTTCTGTCTCAGCCCTCGGCATGGACAACACACCCCCAATGACACAACAGGACTTGTGAGCTGGAGCCACTGAGATACCCCCAGGTACCCTGGTGATAAGTTCCCCCCAAACCCGAGCGGGCACATTTGGGGAAATGCTGTTTTCTCTTGGGCCACATGGAGCGCAGGCTCTGAGGGTGGGAGCCAGGAGGCTGACTCTGGAGTGCCCAGGGCTTCACTCTGAAATCACCGTGGGGCTGAGACCTTTGCTTACCTGCCACCGACCTCATTTCCCCACCCTGAAGCCACCACATAGACAATAGCTACTCCGAGTACAGGCTTACAACACACACCCCATGATGCATGTGGGTTTTATCCCACTTACTCATCAGAAACAGGTCCCTTTAATTACCCCATTTTACCCATGAGAAAACCAATGAACAGAAACATTAAGTCACTTGCCCAAGGTGATCATCCAGCAAGGAACAGTGCGAGTGGGGTCAGTAATACCACATCATGCCAGATAGGCTGTTCTCACTCTTCAGAGGAAAGGGGTCTCGCTATGAAATGCCAAGGCGGGCAGCCCCTGCAGAAAGGTGTCTCCCTCTCAGAGACCTGCCGGGGACAGTGCCCACCACAGGGGAAGAGGGCCAGAAGGTGACACAGACCAGCGTGCTCTATACAGAAGCCTTTATTGGGAGGGGTCAGAGTTCATGGATCACCGGGAGGTGCAAATAGAGAGTTCTGAGGGTGCTGCCGTGGCGGGGGGGTGGGGGGGAGGCTGCGGTCCCACAGAGTGGCTTGGAAGGCCAGGAGCCCTGGTGCCGGTCCCTTGAGGGCCTTGCCAGAGAGTGCCCCTGCACCCTGGTGCCACATAGTCTCCCTCCGGGGGTCCCTCGGGCCTTGCCACCATCCATCTGTCTCTGTGGACCCCAGGGGTCAGCAGAGGAGCCAGTCCGCCTCGGTGGGTCCCTCCTACTTGGCTGCTTTTCCTGGGACTCCCCATACAGCCAGTCCAGGGGGTCAGCAGCACCATCCCTGGGCGGTGCAGGCTGCTGGCCACTGAAGCGGGTAGTAATGTCCCGTAGGGACTCAGTAGGGCAGCTCATCTCGAAGGCCTGGGCTGGCTGGGGCTGTCTGCCGAGTTGGGCCCTGGCTGTGGCCGCGTCCAGCACTGAAGTGGGCTGTGCCAGCTGACAAATGGACTTCACATAGTCATCCAGGCTGGGGGAGGCCAGGGGTTCCTGCCCAGGCCCCCCGGGCGGCATCTCCTCCGAGGTCTCCCGAATCGTGGGCAGGTGGGTCACAGGAACCAGTAGCCGGGACCTCATGGCTGCCGGCGATGGGGAGCAGTAACCTGTTGGTGGACAGAGGACCAGCGGTGAGCGTCTGCCATCCTGTCACCCCTCCTGTGTCCCCTCCCTCATCTGAGAGGCTGCCTAGGTGAATCATGGGCCTGAGAGCAGAGTGAAGTCTGCAGCCCCAAGCCCAGGCTCGGACCTCCTGGACTCTCCCTTTCCTGCTAACCCTGGACACCATGTGCTTAAGAATCTGTCATTCCTGTAGTTTAAGAACCTACACAAATAAGAGAACCTGGCCTAATGGACTGGAGTCAGAGGGAACCTGGGAGTAAAGCCAGTCTCTGCCAGTTCCTGACCTGGGGACCTGTGGCAGGGTCACCTCTCCAAGTCCCCCCTTACCCGTCCATAAAACAGGGTTATAAATACCCGCTGGAAAGGATGTAAGAAACACATGGAATGACCCTACACGTGAAATCTCTTCGAATGTGACGCCCTCTGCAGCTATTAGCCGCTAACTGCATCCCCTGGTCTCTCGTAGCCAGTGAGGCTGTGTAGGTCCCTGCCCTTGAAGAGAAACAAAACCCTTCCATTTTATCTCAAACCAGAAGGAAGCTGCTCCCTCTTACCGGTAGCTGAGGGAACGTGGGGAGAGCAGGGATGCCGGATGAGCAAGGACAGTCCTTGGGAAGACCCGCAGAGCTCAGGGTGGAGGGCTGGGGGCCCAGCCAGCTGAGTCCCGCGTCCCGCGTGGAACGTGGGGACAACTGGCCCCTGTCCGGAGCGCTGGCCTCCGGGAGCCGTCTGGTGAACCTGGAGGTGTGGCCGTTGCTTTTATACTTTTCCACCAGCCATCAATTACTGTCACGAGGGCCAAAAATAGCAGTGCACAGGAAGGCTTTGGGAGGAAAACAGCCGGGTGGGGCGGGGTTTGGCCCAGCAGCTGGCCTGGAGCTACAGGAGGCCCTGGGGGATGTTTACTCTACAGGGCAGGGGAGGGAGGGGCACCATTCCTGTGGAAGAGTGGAGTAGGGGCGAGTGGAAGAGGGGTGAGGGAGTGGTGGGCAGAGGGAGGAGTAGGGGGCTCCAGTAAGGAGGAAGGTGTTCGCTAAGACCCAGAACTGAGGGTACACAATGACTTCCTGACTTACGGAAACGTGAGGCCTTGGGACAGCACATTCTAGTCCTGCCTCTGTCTGCATGCACTTCCCCACCTGTGTGGCGAGGGCTGCCCAGAAGCCCGGAGGTCCTCTTCTGACCTCGGTTTCCTCTGATTTGACCAGAGACAGCTGCAGACTGACAGGGCCTCCCCTCCATTCCATAGGGGGCAGGCTGAGGGACAGTGGAGTCGTGGCTGGGGGGACAGCGTGGGGGCTCATACGCGGCCCATGCAGGGACATAGGGCCAGCAGTCCCCAGCACAGCTGACCCCTGACCTGGGAGGCTCTGCTCTGCTTTAGCTCCTTGCTTCCAGCCCCAGGGCAATTCCCCCTGCCTCCTTCCCTGCCAGCTCTCCAGAGCCTTCCAATGGCATATTTGAAGCTTCAGCCCCAGTGTGTCCGGCCCCACTGCCCTGCCCCAGCCGTGCTCTCTTTTCCTCCTGACTCTCATACCCAGCACCTGACTGGTTTGATCTCCCTCCACCCGGGTCAGCCGGGCCGGCAGGCATGGGTCTCTGTGAACAGACATGCTGAGGTGTTTTAGGTGGGGCAGCAGCTCAGAGGAACCCCACTTTGGGTTTCCTTACTGCCCCCTTTAACTCCAGTGAATCAATCCAGTCTCTCCTTTGTTGGGAGGGTTAGTTACCTATCTGTGACTGTGTAACATCAGTGGTTATCAAAAAACACTCTGGTTTGTTGTTGTTGTTGTTTTCTTTTTTAACAAGTAGTGCAAGGCCATTCCAGAAAGCTGTGTGTACTTTTGATAACCTTGAACAAAGTGGAACTGTTTTCTCTGTGGATGGCGGAGTGTTTTAAGCGATGACTAACTTAGTATGAAATCAACACTGCAGGGCACATCCCCCGTAAGGCCTTCCGGGGATATGAAGAAGTTTCTACAAGGTCCCTTCTTCTTGCAAGGCTTCCCATGCCTATAAGGAGAAAGAAATGGAATTTGTGAATCTAGAGTGATGTTCAAGATAGCAATGGGAGAACGATGTTCAAAGTTCACTGCCCAAAGGCTAGTATCAAAGCAGATTAGGAGCCTGGAGCTGGGAGGACCACAGCTCTGGGGAAAATGAGGCCGAGAAGAGTTCAGACAGATGCTCTGAAAGCAGCCTGGCCAGGCACACGCGTGGGGGCCGTTAGGCTGGGCACAAGGAGCCTGGAGGTGGTCGCACATACATAGGAGCCTGAACTAGGTCGGAAACAGAATCAAAAAGACCTGAGGGGTGTGAGTGGCACCCCTGAGACCTGAGGGCACTCGCTGAGGGTGCCTCTGGAGGGTTCTGACAATGAGGACCTCAGAGTCTGGCAGAAGGGCAGTAGGTAGCTGTGCCATCTGCAGACCTTAGGAAATCAAGTCTGGTTGGGGACACAGAATGAGAGCTCTTGTAGATCTTCTGAGTGTTCATGCCAATGGCGATCCATGGGACTGGCTGTGTCCAGGTGGTGAGGAAAGCAAGACTGGCCCTCAGGAAAGAAGGCAGCTTGGAAATATGGGGGTGGGTCCGGCCCACTCGAGTGGTTACTGTGGCAAATGGCGGCAGTGTGGGGAGAAGGGTGAGGCTGAGACCCAGCTCCGAGGACCAGCAGGGAATGGAATCCAGCGCCCTGCACATGTTCGCAGCAGGACATGGTGACCGTGGGGCCTCTTTCCCAGGTGCAGTGTGGGGGGAGGGGTGTGGGAAGGCTCTCTGCTTGGCACTGGTGTCACTGTGGCCATGCTTCTCTGGAACATGTTTCCTTACTCCTGTGTGGACGTGCTTGCTGGATAGCAGCTGGGTTCCTGTGGGACGCCTGACTCAGCCGCTCTGTCCCAGGCTGTGCCCCTGGCCAGACGAGAGCTGAGCAGTGAAAGGGCACGCCCCAGGTTTCCTCTGGTCAGTCACATGGCCTTACGCTTTGGAGCATGTAGAGGCTTGTGTACCTTCCCCCTGGGGAGAACCCCAAGGAGGAGAGGACGTGTTTGGGGCCAAGAGTGTGCAGGGCGTCCCGTGGATGACAGGCTGGCCCTTACGGGGGCTGGAGGGAGGGTGGGCAGTGACCCCCGAGGAGGGCTGCTCTGGGGAATGAGGCTAAGCTGTGTGGGTCCCCACAGGAGGAAGGCGCTTTGATCATTGAGGGACTTCTCAACATTGCCTGGGGACTGAGGCGGCCAATCCGGCTCCAGATCCAGGATGACAGGGAGCGAGTGCATCTCTCGGCAGCCTCCTGGACGCCTGGACAGCCCAGCTGCCACCTGTGAGTGCCGGGATGGCTGAGGGAGGGCCAGGGGGCCTCCCTGACAACTGTTCAACCCCGCTTACTTTTTGAGAGGTTCAGGGGCTGGGGTCCTCAGTCTCAGGGCAGAAGCCCTGCTCCATCATGGGGCACATGAGAGCACAAGCCAGCCTTAATCCTTGTCACCCCGCGACTGCCTGAGCCCATGACCTCACCTGCCAACAAGTGATCTTTCTAGATGATGACCAAGTCACCTCACTCTTGGAGAATTTTCCAGACTCCCATCACCTCCAGTTGTGTTTTTCATACATTCACGGGAACCACCTTATCTGCAAGGAGGCAAGCTACAGCCAGGGTGCTCCCCCCATCCTGGACAAAGTGAATGTTTTTTGGCATCTGTTCTAGCTCAAAAAGTCACACAGATTTCACCTCTCACTGCTCTGCTTTTATTTCAATATCAGAATTTGTTTTTATAAATGTACTTGGACTCGATACCAGATTTATCTTAATATCAGAAATACGTTTTAATCGTGACAAAACAGGTCCCTGTTTTATTGCTTAGTGGACATTTGCCTCCTCTTGCCCTGTCACCCCCAATAAAGGGAAGTTGGCTGCTGTGTTTTGCTTGCTCCTGCCTATAATGAATCCTTCTGAGAGGCAGAAATTCAAAACTTTCTCCCCTTCAAAAATTCAAGTACAGGTGCTGTTCTGAGGGCACTGAACACCCCACCCCCCCCCACCCCCCCGCCGCCCCTTTGCACCCCATGCAGACTTAGAGTATAGCATTTGGATGGACTTCTTAGAAAGGCTGTTAGTGCGATTCATGCGTCCCACTCCCTGGGGTAAAGCAGCCACGTGAGCAGACAGACAGCAGGACCCTCAGAGGCCCTTCTCCAGCCTGGCACCAGCTACCCTCGCTTGGGGTCCACCCTGCCCAGAGGCCCAGAGGTTAGCCCCTCAAGGTTGCCCCTGCCCAACACTCCATCAGGCCTGAGGGAAGCCCAGAAGGCCCGCTCAGCGCTTGGCCACAGACAGCGCCTCCCCAGTCTATGCCTAGGAGTGCATGGGCACCGCCTGTGTCCCTGTGTCTGTGCAACAGGGACAAGCTCACTCGGGTCAACGGGCCCGACTCCCTCTCCCTCCAGCAGACACCATGGCAATTCTTTGCTCTTCTTTTAATATTTGGCATTAACTCGGTGTGAAATCCAGCCTTACCTCAGCCTGCCCTGCTTCTCACCTTTGTCCCGTCCACAGAGGCATCCATCCTTGTCTCTCTAACTTGAGCTACTTCTCTCTGTCAGCAGCTCTGTGAGCACCATGATTGTCTTTTCAGAAAGGAGCCGCTTCTTCAGGAAGGCAAGGTCGCTGCCCAGGAGCCAAACGCTCAGACGGCGCACAGCACCGAGAGTTCCAGAGACGGCTCAGGTAAGTGGGGCCTCAAGCTACCCGGCACCGTGTCTCACTCAGCCCGGGTAGGAGCGGAGGGGCTTGGGTCAGGACTGTCTCTGAAGGACAGCTTTGTGGAGGGGCACAGAGTGGCTTCACTTGTCTTCAGGAACAACACTTGGCTGAATCCCTCCTCAGTATGAGGTAGTCTCATCAGCTCCTCATAGCAAAGGAAGCAGAGGCTTGCAGAGGTGACATTATTTGACATAATTTGCCTGAGTCCCCTGGACCGTGCTGCATTGCAGAAAGGAGACAATATCGGGAGCGGACATGGTGCCCTCCTGGCCCTGCGAACCTCTGGGACATCTTCACACTCTGGGGTCCAGACTGCTCTTCTGTCCCTCTCGCACTCAGTCGGGGCTCAGAGGGTTGGGACAGGGCCGCCAAAGACCTGCCCTGAGTGCCCAGAGACAGAGGCCCACACCACGGCCATGTGGTGTGGTGACATAGGTCATCCTGCCTGGGGGTCACCTTTCCGGTCTGCAAAGTGGGCATCACCCGAGCTGGACCCCAGCCTCTGTCACAGCAGCAGCATTCACATTACTGTCTGCTGTAGCGTGGTGCCACCACAAAGCCCCAGGAAGCCAGGTCCCATGCACTGCAGCACAGCAGGTCTCTGGACCTGTGCACCACCCGGGACCAACTTTCTCATTCATTCCTCCCTGCAGAGCCCGTGGAGGAGGATGAGGAGACCCCACAGCTGATGCGGACCAAGAGCGACGCAGCCTGTGTGATCCAGAGGAGGCCCCGGTCCCGCACACCCGGTGAGGCCCAGAGGATCCGGCGACATCGGTTCTCCATCAACGGGCACTTTTACAACCACAAGGTGATGTCCCAGCCCGGCCTCTCCCCTGGGCCCTGAAGCTGAGGCCACGGGGAACCAGCCCCCAGCCTGCACGGGTGCAACTGTTGGGCTTTCGCTAGGCCAGGCCGCACAGAAGTCTTGTCAGAGTTCACTGTCACCCTGGCCCTGTGGACTGGGGTGGTCGTATCTGTGTCCTCATGGGGAGATGGTCTCAGGAGGAGAAAGAACTTGCCCAAAGTCACATCAAAGTAGCATTCAAAAAAACAAAACAAAACAAAACAAAACAAAGCATTCCACCTGGTGACCCCAAAGCCTGCGTTGTTTTGTTTTGTTTACCACATGCTTACTCACTGTCAATCCATTTTCATAAGTTGCATGGATTTTTGGAAAGTAATGCCATGTTTATGTCTAATGAGGCAGTTTTCTATGAGGTTTCCACCAGAGCTCAGTTGACGGTTTTGTGGGAACATGACGTGCTACTGGCATTCTTACAGGGCAGATTAGCCCCCTCGGTTGAGGTGCGCCCAGAGGCATGTGCTCCTGTGTCCCAGAGAACCTGCCCTGCTCCTGGTTCCCAGCACTTAGCCTTTTGTCCGAGTGCACATTGTACTGACCCTAGGAAGAGATCTCCTTCCCCAGATGACATCAGTCCCTAAACAAACCGAAGTGTAAAAGGAGAAGTTGATTGTTTCTATAAATGGCATGAGTGGCAGTGTGGGTGAGGCCCCGGATGGAGTGTCCCATAACGGGGCCACATCCTGCAGCGCTGGGAAATGGAAGCAGGGGTTTCCAGCTGAGGCAGCTGCCCGTCTTGATAGGCAATGACTCATGGGAGGGGGAGGGGGCCTGGCAAAGGCAGGTCTCAGGGTCAGATCTCAAGAACGGTTACACAGTTGAGGCCTGCCAGGAGCCACTCAAGTGCTCTGGGGGCACCCTGGACTTCGGGGTGAAGAATTCAGCAAGGCAAGCTTGTTGTCAGGACCCGCCTTCCACTCTGTGCTGGGTTGGCAGTGAGTGTTCAGGGGTGACAATAGGTTATCTTTGCTAAGTGCAGAAAAACCCAGGACTATTTGAGAGTCAAGTTTCCTGAAAGGGCACAGGGGAGGTAGGGTTGAGGTTAAGCAGAGATTAAGAATGGTTTGGATTAGCCAGACGACTCTCAATCTGGCTTGGGTATTCTTTAAATCTGGTTCCAAAGGGGGTTGGTCTGTAAGGCGTTATGTAAGTATATTAGATATTTATATGCTAGTTTAAGGAATTAGTCAAAAATTTTAAAAGAATATTTGCATGGGATTAGGCTCTTTGTATTTCTATGTTCCTAAAAAAGGAACCTTTTGATCCGTGACTCCAGGTACCAAAGAGTGGGGTTTATCTCCAGTACGTTTACCCCCCTCTTCTGAGAGAGTGACCCATCTCTAAGATGTGTGTCTGGCACATTAAGCCTTATTTTAGTCATTACAAATATCCCAGAGACACAGAGATCTGAGCACTCTGTATCCTTCAAAATGCACAGCAATGACCAGTGAGAGCTTTTGTCTCGGCCCATTGGAGCTGCCCTGGCGAGAAGGGCTCTTCAGCCAGCCCAACACTGAGCCCACTAGCCTGTAATCCAGTCAGGGTGGTTCTTTCTCCCAGTGACAGATTTACCTACAGAAGGTGGGTTCCTTCTTCCAGGCAAACTGACTAAACCCCAGGACGTGAGCTAGTGTCTTTAGGCATGTTGGACAGTGGATTCCCATCTCCTGGCTGAGTAAAGGGCTCCCCCTCTCTCACCTTACTTACGATCCATTCAGAATCCGTGTCCTTAGAAATCAGGTGACAAAGTATTTGAGTCACAGGCAGCAATGGGAGAAAAGAAATTCCTAGAATTGACTTCCTGAGGTTGTTAGTCTGGATTTTCTTTCTGAGGACTGCACGCTATTACTTCAAGACTCCATCATTTTTCAAAACTATTGTGATTTGCAGTGATGTTGACATGATTTCTAGACCAGGTTAAACTTGGTACCTGTCCCAGTGCTTTGCCCTGGGCTGTTGGATTCAAATGTGTTTTACCAGAGAGAAACCCTTGTGGTTAGAGATGGCAAAGATGGGAGCTTCGTTCCTACGTGGAGCTGGTCAGTATCATCGTGAGAGAAGGCACCAGGCAGAAGCACTGACAATGTCTTGTTGACAAGACCTTTCTTCTCCTTGAAATGGCCTACCTCCTCCAGTCCGTATTTCTTGGGGACTGAAAGCCTACTCTGGCGTTCTGTATCTCCCAGAGTCATTCTACGTCTCAACTTTGGAGGAGGCAGGTCTGGATTTGAGTCTGACCCTGGTGCTTGGGGACACTGAGCAGGTCCTTCATACACCCGAGCTCCAGTTACTTCCTGGGGACAGCAGGGCTAGGACCACAGAGGAGGAATGTGCAAATTTGAATTTGGTGTTGGCAAGTGAGGAAGAGCTCACCTGGCGGGGGGGAGTGAGTCTCACAGGGAGGACCCAAAGCAAGGGCTTTCCAATGGCTCTGTCCTTTCTAGATGGGTGACCCTGACGGGCTACTTAACCTCTCCGAGCTTCAGCATCCTTTCTTAAAAGGAGGACTAGTGACAGGTACTTCGAAAAGCTGTTGTAAGAGCCAAAGATTTGGGATGAAATGCTAAGCAGGTCTATAACCTGGCTAGTGTTCATTGAGGACTATGAAGCCTCAGGCGATGCCCTGGTTGACTGGATATATGGTGTCTCATAGGCAAAGGCAAGGAACATAATGTGAAGAGTCTGTGTGGCTGGACCACAGGGACACGGGGAGAGAATCATCGTACCACATGTGTAAACAGTGAGAGGAGCTGTGGATGGTGCCGTTTGGGCCATGGGAAGCCTTCAGAGACTTTTAACAAGAACTGTGCTAAAAGACAGTGCTTCTCAAGTTGTCCTGTATGGAAAGCATCACCTGGCGGTTTCCTCAAAATGCGAGTTCTGATTCAGGAGGCTGGGGCTGGGAGCCAAGACTCTGTGCTAACGCAGCTGGTCCAGAACACACAGAGCTGCAAGGTGCTTGAAAGGTTGTTCCTTTGGGCAGCAGGGTGGAGAATGGATGGAAAGTGCTGAGATTGGACAGGAGAAAGGTGGGACACTTAGGCAGTGTAGACGGACAGCCTCTTCTCGGGCACCGCTGGGAGAATGGGGAGGAGTGGACCGATTCGAAAACTTTCCGTCTTAGAATCAACAGACACTTGGCAATTTGACTCAGAGACAGAGTGAGAAGGAGACTCTGGTCCCCGCCCCCTCCCCACCCCCTGTGAAGTACTTCCATGGGACTGGCTCCTAGGATCAGAGAGCTGGCCCTGACAGCTTTGGAGGCATCTTTCTTTCAGTCCTCTGTTGCTACAGTTTCCCCAAGTGCACCCAGATGTGGGCACAGCTGTGTGTAGACCTGTGACCGGACAAGCACAGGTGTTCCCACAGCCCAGGTTCACCTGTCCCTCTGGACCATTTGGCTGACAGTGTGCCCAGACCCTGCCTGATGTCACTTCCATGTCCCTCTGGCCCTGCCCTGAACTCTCCGCCTCCCTCCACAGACCTCAGTGTTTACTCCTGCCTATGGGTCTGTGACCAACGTGAGGGTCAACAGCACCATGACAACCCTGCACGTGCTCACCCTGCTGCTGAACAAGTTCCGAGTAAGTCTGGCCATGAGCGGCCTTGCCCCAGGAGGCTGGTGGTTTGCTGTTTTGTTGGAGGAGGGGGCTGGCAAAGGCTGGGGAAGGTGCCCGTGGTTCTTGGGTAGAAGGTCTAGCAAGGTTTCCTGGACTGAAGCAGCATCTCTGGGATTTAGAGCAGGGAGAGGGGAGGATCCTTGGGGACTTGTGTGTGTAGCACTGGGGGTGTGGTTACTGCCAGGGATCCCTTTCTGTCCGTCTTGTCCCAGAACGCCGTGGTCTGACTGCCTATCACTGCCTGTACAGGTGGAAAATGGCCCCAGTGAATTTGCACTCTACATTGTTCACGAGTCTGGGGGTAAGTGTCTGCCTGTGCTTCCAGATCATGAAAACAAAAGCCGCTGTCCATTTGGCAGGCTCACTGGCCGTGCTGCTTGGGCAGGGGGCCACGACGAATGCCTCTGCCAGGCCGAAACCCAGCCACCCTCGCTATGCCTCTCAGAATCCCAAGGGAAGTCACCATCTCCAGCCTCGCTCAGTTGGGAGGGGTTGGGGGATGTGTGTCGGGGTCCGGGAGTTGGAGCTGAAGGTTCCCCCCCAAGTACGTTTGCCGAGCCCGCATGGCCCTCTGTACAGCACTGGCCTCCCCATGGCCACTCTGCCCTCTCTGCTTCTCCCTCGGCTCCTGTTCCTCTCTGACCTGGGCCTTTGCTTTGTGCCACAATCACACGTCATTCCGGGCACCCTTCTCTTCCAAGCCTGGAGAAGATTCCTGGGCCCCCCGGACATCCGTTTTCTACCACATTCCCAGCCTGGAACAATGAGGGGCAGTACTAATGCCCCATGAATTTTGTAAACTGCCTTCTTTTTCAGAGCGAACAAAATTAAAAGACTGTGAGTACCCGCTGATTTCCAGGATCCTGCACGGGCCGTGTGAGAAGATCGCCAGGATGTTCCTGATGGAAGCCGACCTGGGCGAGGAAGTCCCCCACGACGTGAGTTGGGGCTGAGGCTCTGGGAAGCCTGCTCTTGGAGGAAGAGCCGGATGACAGCATGGGGGCCCCAAGGGCTCTGAAGGGCACCTTGGCCAGGCCCTGTCTCCAGGGGCCACACAGCTGTCCTCAAGGGCCCCAAGCCTGGCAGAGTGAGGGCTCCAGCCCTCCCTCCTCCTGTCAGTGACCACCAGCTCTAACAGCAGGCCTAGGGGAAAAAAGAAGTTGGGTCCTAGAAAACCATAGCCTGTGCTTTTCCCCTCGGCAGGTAGAAACTTTTCCTTTGTTAGAGTGTGTTTAGTTATTACCTTAAAGACCTACACAAGGGCTCCTTAACTAGGACCTACCCAGGGCCTGTGGAAGGGAGCCAGCTGGCTAAGTCTTACCACAGCCTGAGTCCTGGGCTAGGAGTGAGCACATTGCCAAACTCCCCTGCACAGCAAAGGCCCATAGGGTTTGAACCCAAGGCAAAGGCCGGTGACCCTGTATCCCTCAGACCATTCACAGACTAGTGCAGATTCGTTCTACTGATAGAAACAGTGGTGTTCCCAGCCCCCCTCACCCCCACCCCAGAGAATACCCAGTGTGGTCCTGCTCTCTCTTGAATAATTTTCCTCACATCCAGCTTAACCTTTCGTCCCAGGGATGATAGTGGCCTGTGAGGTAAAAAGGAGCCGATCCGTCCTCCATCCCAGAGCAGACAGAGAGTGCTGGGGTTGGCTGGGGAGGAGGGCAGCCACTTCCTTGGCTATAAGACATTGCTGGATTTGGCTGCCGTGGAAGCCACGAGGAAAAGAAAACACATGTCTGGCTTCTAATTGAAAGCACACTCAAATGTTCTTGGATTTTCTAGGTCGCTCAGTACATTAAATTTGAAATGCCGGTGCTGGACAGTTTTGTTGAAAAATTAAAAGAAGAGGAGGAAAGAGAAATAATCAAACTGACCATGAAGTAAGCAGCACAGAAGGAGCCAGTCGTGGGTCCTGAACACCAGGGCAAGCGTGCAGGGCAGAGCACCCAGGCTGGGGCCGGGACAGCTCTCCCCTCGCCTCCCAGCCCTGGCTCCCCAGCACCTCCCTCTGGCCCCCTGCTCAGTATTGACACCAAGATGGGGTGACAGTCTGCCAGAATGGCAGGCTGCGGTGCAAGCCGCCCATCTGGCCCCAGCACCTCACCAGCACGGGAAGGGCATAGCTGTTGAAACTGAGTGGGAGAGTCAGGCAGGAGTGTGGCTGGGTGCTGGGCCAGGGTAACGAGTTCTTCTGGTGACACAGCTCTGTAGGGGCAAGCGAGGAGAGGGCCTGCTCAGGGCGGTTTCAGCCTGGTCTGCACCTTTTGTGCTAGTGGGGTCTCTGAGCCTGCCCCAAAGCGGTGGCTGTTGGAGCTTTCTGTAACAGCCGATGTTTTCGGGCGCAGGGGACCCGGCCAATGGAAAGGTGAGCAGGTGTCACCCACCGGCTCCTGGGGAAGATACATCCAGGCCCGGCTGGGCGAGGTTAGCCAAGATGCACAGCCCAGTGACTGGTCTGTCCCCCTGCAGGGTGGAGGGTGGGGCAGGGAGAGCACCTGGGGCATCAGCCAGGGCCAGGGCTGGAGTCCCCCTCCTTAGGAAGGGAAGGAGGGAGTCTGCTCCTGGCCAGGGCCTGCGGTGGGGAGACTGCTTTCGATTCCGGTTTCTGGCTGAGCGATTTTTGGAAAGCCACGGCCCTCCCCACGCCCCACGGGCTTCCGTCCATGCGGCGAGGCCTCTTCCGGCAGTCAGCAGAGACCCCCCAGTCAGAGAGGACGGTCCACCGTGCAGTCTGCAGTGTCACTGTAGGGTTTTGGAGCTGGAAGGGGACCTGGGGGGTCAGTCTATTCAGCGCACGGAGAGGAAGCCGAGGCCTGAGGTGAGGAAGGTCGCAGCACAGGTCACTGACGAGCCTGGGCTTGAGCGCAGGCTTCCAGATCCCTGCCCTGCCACCTGTCCACTCCAGCACGCCCCTTTCCGTACTGGAGAATCTTCGGAAAGGAACAGCGCGCTCTGCTTTTGAAGCCCAGCAGGGTGTGAGGCCCCGTCTGTCCGCTCCTCTAAGCCAGCCGTCTTGCAGGGTGTGGGTCTGGCTCCTCCCTCTCCTTGGTGGAGGAGAGATGACAGCTGCCAGCCGCGGGTCTACTGGCCCAGGCACCTGTGTGCTCCTTCGCTCTTCTCCCCTCTCCCTGTGTCCTCCCGTGTCAGCGAGTCCCCTTGACTGTGTCTCCCTCCAGGTTCCAAGCCCTGCGTCTGACAATGCTGCAGCGCCTGGAGCAGCTGGTGGAGGCCGAGTAGCCAGCCGACACCAGCCTCTTCCGAAGCCCCCCACGGCCGGTGCGCACCGAGCGCCGGTGGCCAGGCCCTGATCGGTCACATTGACCGAGAGCCACCGGCTGAGGAGTCTAGCACACGTGCTTCTACATGTCTACCTGCCCGAGCACCATAAGTCCCGTGCCCCTGGCTCCTGGCTCACTCACAGGGCCCAGAGCCAGGCCTGAGGAGCCAGAAATTTGCCAGGTGGGGTGTCTGTGTGAGGCCTGCCTGTGCGGCAAGTAGCCCCGAAGCCGTGGCACTGGCCAGAGTATGGGGCTGGATGTCGTGGCCGGTCCTGTTCACGCCGTACCTCTCTGGCTCAGGAGAGCAGTACCCGATCGAGCCCGTGAGGTGTCCGCTCTGTCTGCTCTCCCAGGGCCTGGCCCAGAGTTTCTGCACAGCCACAAGCCCCCCACCTCCTCATCCACATGACCCACAAGATCCCCGTCTGCCCTCACCTCATGCAGCAGCTCCGGACTCTGTTGGGAAAATCAGGGGCTGCTAGCAGACACGGGATGTGCCCTGTGTCCGGCCATCACTTCTCCACGGCATCCCTGGCCGCCCATCCCATGAGCCCCATGCAGCCTAGCACCCTGGCAGCAGAGGTCAGACCAGGAGTAAGACCATGAGCGCACCATCTTCCCTCTGCAGCACTCACTCTTAACATCCTCAGTGAGACCTGAAGGAATTCTTATAAGGAGCTTGCTGCAGGAAACCTGTCACTTTGATCACACGGAGGAGGTGGCCCACGTGGCGTTGGAAGGGTGCCAGCCTGTGTGGAGCAGAGTCCAGGGGGCTGTGCGGGGGGCAGCCATGTGGTGGGCTTGGGAAGGCAATGGTCCGTCCCCGTCGCGCTGTCCCATGGATACCTGTGTGCCTCTTGCCCTTTCTGGTCTCTTTCTTCCACTCTCTACATTTCCCGTCAAAGGGGCACAATGAGAAGAAATGTGTATTTGAGGAGAAAGCGCTTTGAACCCCCTGGGGCCAGAACAATTTGGGTTTGTCAGCTGTTGGAGAATTTCTGGAATGAACAAGAAGGCCTTTGCACAACTGTGCAACAGTTTACGTTGGTCATGTGAAGTGTTTGTCCAAACCAGAGCAAATTAAAGACCAAATTCTTTTCCCACTGGGGCCTGTGGATAGTGGATTTAAAGAGGAGAACTAGAGAGTCTTCCAGATATAAGAGAGATCCCAACTCTGCTCCGTGCAGTGGCTCCTTACTGGCCCCCATAAAGAGCAGAGCTTGGGAGCAGCCGTGTCCTGTGGATCCACCGTTCAGGGTGAACTTCATGCCGGGGGTGCCCTGACCTAGCTCTGCCGTCACAGAGACATGCAGAGATGCCCCAGGAGATTCCCTGCAGTTTCTGTCATCTCTGTTCTCCTTTGGCAACATAATTTCACAGGTGCTCAATAAAGGTGTGCTGAAGTGAAGGAGTTAGGACCAAGCCTTCTTTTTGTTGTGTGTGTCCACCCTAACTCCCTGCTCGAACCTCTCAAATTTTATCCTACGATATGTGTGGCCAAAGTTGGCAAAAGAGCCAACGCTGGGGGCAGCCCGCTGCTCTAGACCCCAACGTGACTCCTTCATTTCAGTGCATATCCTTGGGACTAGTTTGGGGCCTGAGGACAGAGGCAGCCAAAGGGCACAGAGAAAGAATCACTGATGGGGGTCTGTGGGCAGCCTGAATGATAAGCAATAGGGCCACCGTGATTTACAGAATCTTGGCATCAGGACCATAGGAATCTTCCAGGCAGGGGCTCAGATGGGATGGCAGCATCTCTACCTAAGAGAGGGTAGAAAACAAATCAAACAGGCTCCCCCAGGTCGTTCTACTCCCCAACCCGTTATTGACAAGCTCAGGTCTAGGACAACCGCCAATCAATCGTTCAGTGGTAACTATGCCAGGCTTGTGCTCAGCCCTGGAGGGACAAAGACAGAGCCACGGTTCACCTCACCGGGAGGTGTTCAGGGGTACCCTCAATTGGAGAAGCAAGCTGGATACCCAGGAGGGTCAGGGGACCAGCAGAGCTGGACCAGAGAAGATAGAGCTGATCTAAGTCCCTGGAAGGAGGCCTGAGGCTGAGCCCGGGTTGGAGTATGTGGCACTCCAGCCTGAGAAACACGTGCCAGCTTAGGAGAAAGACAAAGCCCAGGGGAAAGCCATTGGATCAGGAGACCTTCTGAAAGCAGTCACTGGTTTCATTTTACAGTTTTTTTGGTGTTCGGTATTTTTTTTTTTTTTTTTTTTTTGCAGTTGCTACAATAGTATTGTTCAAGACATCTCTAGATAAGGATCACTTTTGAAATAGACATTATCAAAATTAACTTGTGAGGATCATAGCAAAGAAAAATCACTAGCAAGTTGTATAGGAAAGGGGGAAATGTACACTTCTACAGTCATCTAAGGGGTTAGCAAATCTTTTCATCAACAGCATATTTGCTTTTCAGAGGCAATTTGAAAAGCTGCTAATTCAGCTCACAGTGACACCACACTTGCAGACTTTCTCTGCTGGGCTCTGTGGTTTCCTGCTGGTTTGTGTGGGAGCTCTATTTTCCTCTTTCCATAGAGCTTATGGTGTTTCTCACGTGCTCCCTCACTAACTAGTATCTCAGGTAATAAAAGTATCCAAAAACAAAGTACAGACTGCTGTGAGTGAGTGTCCTCTCCTAGAACAAGCCTGCCTTCCCAGGCCAGGTCTCGACCAGAGAAAATAATAAACACAGGATGAAATCAACATGATTGCAAAAGAAGGCCTGGACTCAGGAAAAACAGGGTGATTTGCCCAGAACAAATTATCAGAAGGAACCAAAAAACAGCTTGTTTTTCTCATGTGATAACCATATGCCACCTGCTTGGAATGTTTACCAGAAAACGGATTAAAGACCTTCCTACTTTCACAATAAAGCTCTGTGTTCACCCAGGATACATCTGGGCCTTTAGTCGCAGGGAAACAAAGCACAAGGCTTATTCAGTCTGACCAGGTGATCTGTGGAGGAGCCAGGAGTGCACAATGTGCCCCAAGGTGGGCAGGACGCAGGCACCCTGCAGCTGTGGAGAAGGAGCGGGACATCCTTCTTAGGTGCCCAGGTGGGCAGCAGCCCCTTTGCCTCAGTCCCTCAGCCATGATCAGGCAGGAAGTGCAGTCATAGCCAAGCCATTCTAAGCGTAAAAACAGCATATGTACACGTGCTGTATTTAGGCCCCACAAGCTGAGATTGTCTGAAAAAAAGTCAGCTGTTGACCTGCCCCTGGACTCAGAACATGCAGGGTGGGGCTCTGCTTATCCCGCCCCCCCCCCTGCCTCCTCCCCGCCAGGATTTTAATAGAATGTTTTCTGCAAACCCAGGAATGGGAATTCCCGCAGTTTCCTTTCCCAGAGAACCCAAAGGAAACAGAAAGCAAAGTTTCAGGCTTGGTAGACAGAACTATTGTCCAGGGGTCCCTGTGTGTGGACCACTCCTGTTACTGCGCTTGGGTCACACGTGTGACCAGGGTCCCTTGCATTGTTGCCAAATGCAGCGGCACTCCCTGCTGAGACGGGGCTTCTGTGTCACGTGTGTAGGCGCTTCTTCCTAGAATGAGCTTGTCAAAAACCACCAGGCTCAAGGGCACACTGGTCCCTGCTGGGTGGTTTCCCAGAAAAGCCCCAGCCTTCAAGGAGATGACAGCAGCTTGGGGCAGGTTATAGTCGTGAAGGTGTTGAAAGTGGCTCGATTCTGGGTAGATTTTGAAGACAGAGACACCAGAATTGAGGATTGGATTGGGTTTGGGTTTGGGGTGGATAAAGAGACAACAATGACGTCAAGATTTTTGGCCTGAGCAACTAGGAAGATGGAGTTGCCATCAATTGCTGGGACAAAGAGCACTGAAGGAACAGGTTGGGTGAATGTCATAGGTTCCTTTGTGGTGTATGTTAGGTTTGGGGTGTCCATCACGCATGCAAATGGCAGCTAAGTAATCAATTGCAGATACAGGCCTGGAGTTCAATAATATTTGCGTCCCAGGATCAGGCTGGAGTTACCAAGTCGGCAGTCTCCAGCTTTAACAGATGGTATTTGAAGCCATCAGACTGGAGTAGCTCAACAGGGGAATGAGGGCACAGAGAGGAAGAAAGGTCAGATGACCCAGCACCTGCCAGGCTGGAGAAGGAGGAGGAGCTTGTAAGAGAGAAGAATCAGGAGAGATCATTATTAAAGCGAAACAGGGGACTATGCTGAAAATCAGGAGACTGTTGCTGAAAAGGCCACTCCCAATCCTTGGTCTTCCACTTCACACACTGGGTAAACCTGAGCAAACTTCTCTAGGTCTTGGTTTCCTTATCTAGAGAGTATGACCATTTCCACTTTGCAAAGGCTTTTTGGTGATAATTAAGGAGTTAAAGAAGCCCAAAATGGGGTCATTTGTGCTGCTCCCCCACAACAGGAACTCAAGACTTAATTAGTTTCAATCTGTCCCAGGACTGTGGCCTTTTAACACCTGAAATTTCCTGATGGGCACTAGTGAGGTCATCTGCATGACAAAAACCCTGCTTTTCCTTCCATCCCCCCAAAATGTAACAACCCTTTTTTTTCTTTTGCTGATTAATTTATTGTCCCTCCTTCCTATAAAAATCTTCCATTTTGTTACAACTCCTTGGAGCATCTCTACTTCCCAGATGGGATGCTGCCCATTCATGAATTGCTTAACAAAGCCAAATCAAGATCTTAAAATTTACCTGAAACTAATATAAGACAGTAAATTACACTGGAATTAAAAAAAAAAAAAATCTTGACATTTACCTGGTTAAAAAAAAAAAAAAAATTAACACAGGTGATTCGTGAAAACTATCGGTAACGGTTTCGGCTCTCCAGAAGTACCTCTTGTAATTTATAAGTGCTCAATACTTGTAGGAAGAATGAGGTCTAGGGGGTCGGGCAGGCCGGCGCTGCCTTAAGAAAGCCCTGACTGATCGGGCTTCGGTTTGCTGGCCCCGTAGGCCGCTGGGCGCCCACAAAGGGGCCCCGCCACAGGTCTTGCTGTCCCGGCGGCCTCCGGATGCCATCAGAGGGGCGAGAGCGGGAAACAAACAAGGAGAAGCATAGGGTTCCTTCTTTCCGGTGGGCCCAGCACCATAGAGGGTCGCCCCCACCGCGTTCCTAGAGCGGCAGCTCGGCGCCGACTGACGGCGCGGCCCTCACTTCCGGCGGCGCGAGGGGCGCCCAGCGAGTGAGCGAGCCAGGGTGGCGGCCGGCGGCCCGCGGCGCGGTGAGTGGGCCGGGGGCGCGAGGCCCGGTGCTCGGTGCTCGGAGGCCGCTCTGGCGCCAGCTGGCCGCCGCGGGGCGGCGCGGACCCGGGCCCCCGCTCCCGGAGCCACGGGGCGGGGGCGGGGGCGGAGGGAGCTGGGCGGGCCGGGCCTGCGAGGAGCGGCCGGCGGAGGCCTCGGGAGGGCGGAGGCCTGCACGGGAGTCCCTGCGAGTCGGGCCGCATCCCCTACGCCGGCCATCGCCGTTTCAGGACTAAATAGTTTGAACAAACGCTTGGGTAGCACAGGGCTGTTAGGGGCGACCCGCAGAGACTGACTCATTTACACCTCTAACACCCTGATGATGTAGCAGCCTTATTGTCTTCCCAGTTCTGTGCGAGAGAAAGCAAGGCCCGCTCCGGTACGCGTGTTCGCACGACTACAGTTCCCATCGCTCAGGTTTACCTTAATACCGGCACCCGCCGAGGAATTATGCTGAGCACCGGGCGGAGCGCTGGACTTGGTGTTAGAAGTTGTGGCTGCCCTCGGGTCTTCCACTGAAGAGCATGAGCTCTGGGGCCTGGCTGCTAGGGGTTGGGAGCCTGGCCGACGTATGCCTGGCTTTCCTTAGCTGTAAAATAGAGATCGTCGCGTGAAGCTGCTACGAGAATGAAATATCATAGCACAGTCTCTGCCTCTCAGCATGATTTTCTCATCTGTAGTGTTCTGGGTGGATTGCACAGTCTAAAAGTTTCCTACCAGATCTGACTTCTAGAGTATGAAAAATGATTTCTTTTTCAATGTGTAAGTCCCATTATAGCTGTTGTTTGAACACAAGACCATGTGCCTAACAAATGTTTCCTTGTAATAGATATTTTGTAAGTAGATACATATTCTGTAATAGATACTCCGTAAATATTCACTAAAGGAATGAGTGGTGCCCTCTCAGTAATTGATAGTGTGTGCAGTTTGCTCTTTCTGATACTTACCGTAATTACAACAGAGCTAATTATTAAATATCCCAAATAAAGTCCTCGGCACTTCCAGGCCTAGAGTCTCAATTATACAATATGAGATGAAGGAAAAGCAAGAACAGTGATGTAATTTGTATTTTCAGTTATTTGCTCTATAAGCTTGTATGCAGAGACCCAGAGTAATTATTCTGATTTTAAAGTCTACTTTCTGACACAAGATGTGGAAAATAGTTCCAATAATTTTATTACTTTTGTAGCCCATCTTATCCCACATTGTCACCTATTTGGAGTTAGTGACTTACTTGTTTATGGCCATTATTTCAGTAAAAAGCTAAGTAGATGAAATTCATTTATTTGAATTTTCCTAGCATTTGGGTATTTACAAAATCCTGTCCTATTTTTGCATGTAAACTTGCCGCCCTTCCTTTTCGTGTGCCCTGCTCACCCCGCTTTTTTCCTACTCCGTTTTATTCCACTGTCCACTAAAAGTTCTTCTGAAATTTTTTTTCCTCTCTCCAAAAACAATTCCCTTGTTTCAAATTTTCAAAGAATTGTCCTCTTTCTTGGATCATTCGAATCTGGAAAAAATACTAAAGCGTCTCTTCATTTATATTTTTCTCATCCAGTATTATTGAATTTATTCACAAACTTGCCACTCCCTAGAGAGGAGTTCCTACTGTCAAAGCAATTTATGCTACAAAGTTAAAGCCAAGTAGTATTCACGCTGTGAAAGTAGAATGGCTAACCAAGTAAGGATAAACAAAAATATTTAATAAAGTAGTATGATTTGTCATCTCATTTTAATTTGGATGCCTTATGTAGTCACCAGTAAGAGTAGAATTGTAACATGGGAGTAAATACTAAAATGTAATGATAGTCTATTACCCAAATTTTGATTGTCTTTTGGAGTTATTTCTTCTGTTCCCATGAAGATATTATTTTGTCTCAGCCATTTAATCCTTCAGAATTATATATCCATTTGATAATGCCTAATAAAAACATATATTTCACATTATCACTTTCATTTTATCATGTCTCAACAGACAAAAACTCCATGGGTAAATTTGGTCAAAATTTGGGGATATTTATTAAGTTGAAACCCTGGGAATTATTAGAATTATTTTTCAAGTATTTTTCCCCCAGAATTGTCTTTCATATGTATTGGATACATTTAAAAAAAAAAAAAAAACTTTTTTTAATGTTTGTTTATGAGAGAGAGAGAGAGACAGAGTATGAGGGGGTGAGGGGCAGAGACAGGGAGACACAGAGTCCAAAACCGGTTCCAGGCTCTGAGCTGTCCCGACATGGGGCTCGAACTCACGAACAGCGAGATCATGACCTGAGCCGAAGTCCAACGCTTAACCAACTGAGCCACCCAGGCACCCCTGTACTGGATACATTGTTAATTTAAGCATGGATACAATTTTAGTGGGTTGAAGAGGTATTAACGTTGAATAATTAACAAATGATCTAAGTTGGCTTTTATTTTTTTCTTCTGCGCAGCAAATTCTGAGCTGAGGAGCTCTAGGAGGTGAAACTTCAGAAGAAGAGAGCAGACTCTTAAGAGTACATCTGGCTCATCACCATGAGGTTAGGAAAACCTAAGGGAGGTATTTCTCGGAGCTCAAGCCAAGGAAAAGCTTATGAGAATCCACGCAAAACAGGCCGGCAGCGGCAAAAATGGGGAATGACTGTTCGATTTGACTCAAGCTTGAGTAGACTGAGAAGAAGGTTGGATGAGAAGCCCTATAAATGTACTGAATGTGAAAAGAGTTTCAGTCAGAGCTCAACTCTTTTTCAACACCAGAAGATTCACACCGGAAAGAAATCCCATAAATGTGCCGATTGCGGGAAAAGTTTCTTTCAGAGCTCTAACCTCATTCAGCATCGGCGGATCCATACTGGGGAAAAGCCCTATAAATGTGATGAGTGTGGAGAAAGGTTTAAACAGAGTTCAAATCTCATTCAACACCAGAGAATTCATACTGGAGAAAAACCCTATCAGTGTGATGAGTGTGGCCGATGTTTCAGCCAGAGTTCCCACCTTATTCAACATCAGAGAACCCACACAGGGGAGAAGCCCTACCAGTGCAGTGAATGTGGCAAATGCTTCAGCCAGAGCTCTCATCTTAGGCAGCACATGAAGGTGCACAAAGAAGAGAAACCTCGTAAAACCCGGGGCAAAAATATTAGGGCAAAAACTCACTTAGTGTCATCTTGGAAAGCTGGCACAGGTAGGAAGTCAGTGGCTGGTCTCCGCTAAGTAAAGGGCACTGCTTCAGCCTTCTTTTAAATACAAAAATAAAAGCTGTCCCTTTTAGAACTGGAGATATTTTGTAATAGAGCACTTAAATACTGTATCCTTTCCTAGCACGGAGACATTGGGAGTTTAATGACCTTGGGCTGAGAAAAACTACAAGTCCAGCTGGTCTCATTTCTTTTTATGTAACTTGGAAGACAAAAACCCGAAACTATGTTTTGAGAGAACATAAGATCCTTGACCTCATATGATAATTGCTTCCTGCATCATTTTGACAAAAATAACTATGTTTTAATGGCACGTGTGAAAGTGCAGGTATTCTAGTGACTCCTCAGTTTTAGGACTTTCTGTGGAAGTAATTAAAAGGGAGAAGAAATTAATTCCGTTAGTGTGGAAGTTCTGCAGCCGATGAGGAGATTTTATGTTTGTAAAGTTTTGTAGTATATTAACCATTTGGTATGTAAGTATGACTCAAGACTCAACATATTAAAATGTATTCCTGTTCACTTAGCTTTTGTTTTTCCCTCCTGCTTACAGACACTTATTAATAAAAGGAATTGAATTTCCCTCTCTTTCGCCCAATGCTTGATAAGAGATCCTCTAGAAGCCAAAGTGAGAACTGAAGTAGACCACAAGTCTCCTATTCCCACTAGCACAGTTCTTTGAGATGGTGTTACACTGTGCCACTTGTTTCTGAGAAGTTGGAGTGGCTTCATGTTCACCCGTCCCCATGCCTTTGTCTTTCGGCATTCGCTTACCCTCTGACAAACTGAGCCAGCCTGTTAGATCTACATGAATAAATAATTAAACCGTATCCTACCAGCACACTCAACTTGTTAATTAGGAATCTACAATTTACACGCTTCCCTGCTTTCCCCCTTTGAGAGTTTTAGGTAACACTGGTTATCTTAAACAAATGCTTGTCGACAGTGAAAGTCATATGACTCCAGTGTCCGTGCATCTGTAGCTCAATGTGTAGATTTTGAAATGTAAGTTAACTTCCTCTGAGTCGATACGAATTATTTATGAAGTTGAGCAAACCTGTTTCTTAACTTTCGTCAGGACAGTGCCAAGTGTCAGACATTCTGATCAGCCTTCAGCTCAGGTTTTAATTTCTATTGAAAGCTAACATTCTTCTGATTTTTTTGTATCTTTTGTAATCATACCAGTTCCTGCTGTATTAATGACATCCATAAAAATAAAGAAAATGAAATATTTTGCATACGACCACCTTCTGTTTATTTTGCTCCTGGGAAATTGTTTCAATGATTTAGGCAACATGTAGAAATCAGAGCTTTTGGAAGAATCCCTGTTCTGCCTGTTTTTTATTTCCTCAAGCTTGAACTTGGCCTCCCTCCTGGCCTTGCATTTGAGTGCAAGTCATAGAAGATGCCTTATTGACAACAGTTTCATTCAACAGAATATCCACAGAGTGTTTGGTGAGTACCAGGTGATTGTAGTTATCTTTTACAAAAGACTCGATCCCTGATCATTTACTTAGCAAGTGTCCCCTGAATCACAGCCAAGTCACTTTGTAGTAGGGGCATGGCTCTGGGGCCATTCTGAAGCTCTGCCATGAGTGTTATTTATAGCAGTTTTGTGTCTGGAGTAACTTGTGTCTGGGACCAACACCACTTTCTTGAACGAATTTGCCAATTTTGACAGAAACCTGCAATAGAAAGACCTGTATATTGTTAGATTCCATAGTTTATATTTTTACCCTGAATAGACTTCCATATTCTGTAGAAAAGTAAAGCAAATCCCCTTCAGACTTTTGTGTATTCCCAGTTTGTGGTATGCATGTCTTCTCAGAGCCCTAAAACTGGAAGCAAATAGGTCAATAACAGGGTGGCCTTTCGTAGGACCTAACGTACAGGCAGAAGCCTTCATCTGCTTTTGTGACGTCTTACCAGAGAAGTATCACAGCTGCTTTAAATTGATTAAAGGATATGTTCCCCTGCTAGAAATTGAGTTATGGGAGAATCTGACAGGCACTGCCTCTTTAAACACCATCTCATGTGAAAATATGCTGCCCCTCAATATTCTGCTGAATCTCTACCTTCACTCACGTTTACTAAACCGAATCCTTTTATCCTTCTGGCAGGTTCTTTTCTTATACAGTCTCTGGATGTTGTATTGGAGAAGCGGGGAAAAAAAGCTCCAAGGTGTTTTTTTAAAGTATTGTTGAAATTTCATTCACCCTACACTAGTGAGTAAGCGGTGTTGTTCAATGTCTTTGCCTTCCACATTCGTTTATTCAGTCATTTCATAACTGTGGTAGAAATAAAGCCAATCAAGACACCCTTAGTTTAAAGGAACTTTGGTTAAATGAGTAGTTGGGTAGAGGAACTGGGAAACTAAACTAGGAACGCAAGCACAGGGTGCTGTTTCAGCATAAGGGCAGTTCCTCTGGCCCAGTGGTTCTCAGTTTCAAGGTGCATCAGAGTCACTTGGAGGGCTTGTTAAAACATTCCTCAGTCTGTTCCCAGAATTGCTTATCCAGTAGGTCTGGGTTGTAGCCAGGTAATTTACATTTCTAACACTACCAGGTGATGCTGATATAGTGGTCTAGGACACTTTTTTTTTTTTAATGTTTAAAATTATTTTATTTTTGAGAGAGAATGAGCCGGGGAGATGCAGAGAGGGGGACACAGAATCTGAAGCAGGCTCCATGCTGTCAGCACAGATGTGAGGCTCGAACCCATGAACCATGAGATCATGACCTGAGCTGAAGTCCTACAGACACTCAACAGACTGAGCCACCCAGGCACCCTAGTCTAAGACACACTTTGAGAACTACTATAACCCATTACTGGAGGGTAGTGATGTGCTCACATAAAATCCTAAGATACATAATACTATTCATTGATAAGGATGGGCAGGATTTAATGATGAAGATGGCCCTGGGGTCTACCTACTTAGGTTTATATCTTAGTTACCTAGCAACTGGGCAGTTTGAATAATTGCCCTTGCCTAAATTGGAGAAGATGCCTATGGTTGAGTTGTGGATGGAATTAAATGAACAAATGCAGGCAGAGAGCTTAGCATGGTGCCTGGGACATTGTTTAGAATTTACTGATTAGCTTATTAGACTGCCAGAGACAGAGAAGCTATTCTATCCATCTGAAATTGTCAGTGGCAAAAGTATTACTCCCATAAATTTATTTTATTTTTTTTTCAACTTTTATTTATTATTTTTTTGGGGACAGAGAGAGACAGAGCATGAATGGGGGAGGGGCAGAGAGAGAGGGAGACACAGAATCGGAAACAGGCTCCAGGCTCTGAGCCATCAGCCCAGAGCCCGACGCGGGGCTCGAACTCACGGACCGTGAGATGGTGACCTGGCTGAAGTCGGACGCTTAACCGACTGCGCCACCTAGGCGCCCCACTCCCATAAATTTAAAGGTGAGTTCTCTTTTACTTTGATTGAGGCAAGACCCTGGGAGAGAAAGAGATGCCTAAAAAGGGCAAGGACCATCTAAGTTTCTAAGAGAAATTTTAGAATCCATTAATTTTTTGACAAGTAATGGGAGTACCTGTTCAAAATAGAAGTACATGCCCACAAACACAATGATTATACTCCATATCGGGGAAGGAGAAGCTTTCATTTTGTTGAGGAAACAAAAATTTGTTGAGTACTGGCCATGTATAAAAGTAGGTACTGGCCATGTATAAAAGACTGGGAGTAAAGGGAGGTTACATTTTTTTTTTTAAAGTTATATGAAAACAGGTGATGAATATACAGTGTGATTGCTATTCAAGTTGGGAGAATTTACATCTAGTACAAGAAGGAAGGAAATAATCATGAAAGGAATGACATTTATATTAGGTTAGGGAATGGAACCGAAAAGGCTGTGGAGGCCAGGCAGCTAATGTAATAAGTGAAGCCAAAGACATGTGTCCTGTAAATGGGTGCCTGTCCCCCCCCCAAAAGATAACCCGACTCAGGTTCAAATCTTGTTGCCACATAGAGATTCAGGCCCAGACTTACCAGCTCTTGACTTTCCAAGAGAAATCCAGATTTTAAAAGTCACAACGCTTCTTGTCAGTTTGCCACACTTGGACTAGAATTTTAAGAATATGAAGCCTCTGTGTGTATGGAGAGCATGGAGGGGAAAGTCCCCGCTGCATGATGGTATCGAAGCTGCAAAACACAGAAGAATGCCCAGCGAACAGCGAGCGGCTGCTTTATTAACAGTCCAGTTTTATCCAAGAGATGTGGGAGATAAGGCTGGGGCCTCCAGAAGAACCTTAAATATTACTTTAAGAGTGAAACAGTTTGAGACGAAATGCGCAAAGGTTTTTAGAGTGTAGGTTGGAAGGTGATGAACCCACAAAGGAGAACAACCCCGTTGGTGAGAAGAAAAACTCCCCCGGAAGAGACCCAATTGACTAATTGGATCTACAGGGCTTCCCTTCCTGCCTCAGGCCTCAAATCTTCTCTCCTTCCATTCCCTGCCCCACACTGACAGCAACTCCAAACTGCTCTGTAGCTTTGCTTATCCTGCAAATATCCTGCAGTACCTACTCTGAGAGGTAGACCACCCAGGATGTCAGCCTTGGACCTTCTTTAGATGCTCTTCCTTTAAACTGAATTGTAGTGATCCATGTTTCAATCTCTCTCATTCTTCCTCTCTCCTACTAGACTGTGAGCTCCTGGCTTACAGTAGTCAATCAAGTCAAAGTTTTAGTGAAGAATGGTAAGAGGGAAGTACAGAAAGAAGGTTAGAGAAAGAGGTAAGAAGTTAGTTCTGGAAAGTTGCTAGCCTACTTGTCAGCTATCATACCTACCTAGCTGAAGAGTCCCCCATAGAACTTTTCTTCCCCGATCTGCCATCCTTATCCCTCTTCTTCAAACTTTCTACCCTCTTGGAGGTCCTTGCTCATTGTGTAGTTCATTCTTTAGCCTGGCACAAAGCACACACTTATATTTGTTGAATGAATGAATGAATGAATGGATGTGTATAAAATGGCATCAACCTTTAAGGAAAAAGATTCTCATGGTCTTAAGGGACCTGAAAGGCCACTTACTTCACCTTCCCCTAATTGGATGATTATTTTTTAATGACCCAAATTCTTCTTTTATGCTCTTTGGAGTTATAAAATACATATACATAGAGTCTGTATCATTTTAGGAAACCACCATTTCCAACTTTTAAATGACCCAACACTCTGCGTTTTTCACCTTAAAGCCAGATCTGGAACATTTTAAGGACTTTGCAGACTTTAACACACACACGCGCGCACACACACACACACACACACACACACACACACACAATATTGGTTTTGTGACCAAGAAATACCAGATCTCCAAAATTGGAAAGTCTGACGTTTTTGGAAGAGTTTTAAGTCTGTAATTTGGACAGAATGTTACCTAGATGATTTGGAAGGTAGAGACGTGGATCAAGTAGACCATTTGCTGGCACTGAGAGTCAAGAGGACTCTTAGAGTAGTCCACGCAGGAAGAAATTAAAGAGGGGATCTGGAGTGGGGAAGTCTTGGAAGGAGATGCTGTGGTGATAGAATGGACAGGCCTGAGACACAACAGATTTGAGGTGCAAGCAAGAGAGGAAACATCACGGTGGTTTCCAGTCCAAGTGACTAGAAGGTTTGGGGAGAAGACAATGAATTTGTTTTAAGAAATACTGATTTTGAGATGTTTATGGTAGTATCTGGGTAAACAACTGTAATAGAAAATTGAATATCTGTGTCTAAGCATGGAAGATATTGAGGAATGAAATTCATCTTTGCACCACCCTGTGCTAGATGCTTTACATACATTAGATTTTGTATTAATCTGCTTGGGTTGCCATAACAATACCACAGGCTGGGTGTCTTAAATAACAGGCATTGTCTTCTTATTTTAGAGGCCAGAAGCCCATGATCAAGGTCCTGGCAGGGTTGTTTTCTGTTTTCTCTTCCTTGCTTCCAGGCAGCCATCTTCTCACTGTGTTCTCTCGTGGCCTCCCTCTGTGCATGCAGGGGAGGGGGTGAGAGAGAGAAGAGAGCTCCCTGGGTCTTTTCTTATAAGGACACTAGTCCTGTTGGATTAGGGCCTCACACTCATGACCTCATTTAACTTTAATTCCCTCCTTAAAAGCCCTATCTACTAATACATTCACATTGGGGGTTAAGGCTTCAACATATGAATTTTGGGAGGACACAATTCAGCTCGCAAGGGATACTATTCCCATTGTCTACATAAAGGAACAGACTCTGAGAGTTCAAGTAACTTATTCAACATCAAACAGGACCAAAAGGTCCATGGCCTTTTGGATGTCTTTTAAACATCTCATTATCCCATCCTAGATCATGTGAAATGGATGCACCTTTATGGTTATCAAAAATAAAAGTAACAGTCCCAATCTCCTTGACCTCAAAGAAAGAGGAGACTTGCCAGAATAGAGTATAACAGGAATGAGTGTTGACTCTATACACAGCCTCCAGCTCTTCTGGATCTCTGGCTGGATCTACCTTAGTTGCATAGACACCCATATGCAATTTGGATGCAGTTTGGATTTATATGCCCTTTGAAAACCAAATGGACCCAAACCTAGGTTCTGTTTTACCTTAGTTCTGTGGACCTTTTGGCTGTTCAACTCTGCTACTCCAAGGACAATTTTACAAGTCTTGTCTACGGTTTTTCTTGCAGACTTTGATAAAAAGTGAATGGTGGTTTGGGGACAGGCAAAGGGCTGCACTCTGATGGCTCACAAGTATGGAGAGCATGGTAAAGTCTCCTGTAGGAAAGTCTTTCAGTGGGACCAAAGGTCTAATCAGCTTTGGTGTCAACTATGGTCTCATTCTTGGCAGTAGACACAGCATTCACCCTGAAGTGAGCATGAAACAAAATGCTGCTGCTGCCCCCTATTGGCTGGGCCTCCTCACAAGCCAACAGGAGACCAGCCAGCAAAAGGACAGGATTACACATATCAATCCTCTTTCCTCATTTCATTCATTAAACACTCCCTTGTTTTCTTTGATGTTGAAAGCTATATAGCATATTAATGCAGGTTAAAGACTGTATTCCATGGAAAGTGTTCCAGAAAAAAAGGGGGCAAGTCTGAGTATTATTTATAATAGCTATGATATGGAAGCAACCAAAGTATTCATTCATGGGCTTATTTTTCGTGATGTCCTCATGGATTTTGTTTGAGCTGGAGATGGACCCCATGTCATTTTCAGGGGTCTGCTTGCCTCACTTCGTACAGAAACATGTTTAGTAAGTGCTCTTGAGGAGATTTTTACCACTGAAGAAAACCAACAAATTAAATCCCTAGACTCAGAAATATGTCCACCCAATGAAGGCACCATGTGGGCAAAGGAAACAGAAGGTACTCTGTCACAAAAGTCTTCACTGTTCTAAGACACTGGGATTCTTTTTTTTTTCTAATGTTTATTAATTTTTGAGAGAGAGAGAGAGGCAGAATCCATAGCAGGATCCAGGCTCCCAGCTGTCAGCACACAGCCTGATGCAGGGCTTGAACTCATGAACTGTGAGATCATGACTGAGCCAAAGTCAGGTGCTTAACCGACTGAGTCACCCAGGAGCCCCTAGGACACTGGGATTCTTGTACTTCCTTGAACTGTCACTGCATGGGAGCAAAGGAGACATAATGGAAACCAGACTGTAGCTGATCCACATTCAATTTGTATTTTCCTTTGAAAACACCATACTCAAAATGTTGAAAACTTGAGGCCACTCTTTGCAGTCATCTGGGATTCAGTAAAGTGTCCTTGGGAATACAAACATAATTTTTAAGATTAAGCACATTTCAGTCAAATTACCTGTCATTCCATTTCTTCAGTAACTTGGATAATTAAATTACTTCTAAGGCACAGAGGGATAAGTAAGTACCTTTCTTGTCCTGGCAGAAGAGGAAAAGAAATCACGTGAAGTGATTGCTAACCAAACCATAGCTGTTTTCTCTGCTCCCCTCTTCTTTGCTTTCCTTGAAAGATCTGCCCGTGCTTGTTTTCCCTTTTCCTTACCTGGCATTCTCCCTTCAGTCACCATGCTTCCATCCACCCCTCTGCTCAGAAAAACTCTTCTCAAGGAATTTGTGCAGCACAGGCCACTGACAGGAAGGTTCAAAGGCAAGGCTAGACCCCATGGAGAATTGAATGCAGTTGTAGAGACTGATGCCGGAGCTTTAGAGCTGGAAGATCAGTTTGCTTTCCAGAGTTTGGACTTTTGAGCATGTACATGCATTATATTTACAATTAAAATATAAATGTAAAGCCAATTACATTTCTGTAGCAAGACTAGGACAGTCCGGGGAAACAGGAAGTCGGGGGGGGGGGGGGTGTCCCAGAGCAATGCCTTTGTCACCTTTGTCTGGTGGGCAAGAAGTCCTAAGGAGCATTGCATTTCATAAACATACCATCTCATCTAGTACTTGTTCCTCCAATCCTTCTCCCTGTGCTTTTCTTTCCCCAACTTCTAAAGGGCTGAATTCTATCACAGAGTCCATGTATGGGAACTTATTTGTGTTCAGCGGTTGGGTACACCTGGGGTGGGTATGGAGGGAAAGGGGGTGTTGAATATAAGGGGCAGTATGGTATAAGAGAAATTATGTCTGAATTGGAGTGATGAGTCCTGAGTTCCAGATCCTGTTCTGTTGTGGAATATTCACATGCCTTAGGCAATTCATTTTTCCTCTCGGACCCTAAGTTTTCCCATCCATCAAATGAAGTCAAGTCTGACAAGTAAATCGGTTGTCTCAGTTATGACTCTATAGCTGCAGGCTGCCAAAGCCAACTTTGGCTAACCAAAACAAAACAAAGAGATGTAAGGAAAGATGGCTAAAGAATTGAACCACTAGGTCGTAGGAAGGATGGTCAGCCAGGGCAACCCCAGGGATCTCAGGGTCACAGGTGGATCTTTATGAGGCTGCCATCAGAAGTTCTCAGCTCGAGCCACCATCTGCCTGCTAACTGTGATGACAGTGCTCGTTCCCATCTTTAATGGATGCGTTTTGCAAGGGGAAGGAGGCACGCCATTTATAATGAAGGGATGGGGGCGGGGAGGGTAGTTGAGAAGAGAGAAGAGACAGAAAAGACACAAGAAAAGAAAAAAAATAAAAGAATAGGACTTATATTCTTAAAACTTATAAATTAGCTCTGAAAACAATTTCTAAATTTCCAAACGAATAATCTAACAATAGTTTAATGGAAACATTGCAGTGAGCACATACTTTCTGAGGTGACTACTTTAAAAGAAAAAATAATTCATCTCTGTGTATATGTTTTCGTATTATGTTTGTATCCATTCTCACAGAAAAATGCTACTAAATGTTCACATTTATCACATCAAGTCTTCTGAGGACTTCCAATAAGTAATATCTATGCAGAAGTAATAAGAGCAAATTTATTTAAATTTGTTTTTAACCTCACACTTAAATTGAGAAAAGTTCATAGTCAGTTTTCCCTTAAACTTCTTAAGCTAACTCAAACACTAGTTTTAACTTTACTCTTTGTGGCAGAATTATTAAAGATATACTTTGTAACTTGCCCTTCAGACTGCATATTACTATTCTGAACACATTACTTTGTTCTTTCCTGTTTATTTAGATAAAAAATACATATTTGTATATTCTTACATATAAATACATGTATACACATAAAACCATTTTACTAACATATAATTAGGAGAAAAATTCCTTATATTAATATTCTGAGGCTTATTAAAATAAAAAAATTTGTTTTCATCCTATTACACTCCTCTGTTTTGAGATCACGGCTACTCTTTTATCACATAATATGAACTCTTCAATATTTTATTAACTCATGGCCTTACACTGGATTAACTAGTTCTTTTTTCTAAAATTATTTATTTATTTTGAGAGAGAGAGAGAGAGAGAGCAGGAGGGGCAGAGAGAGAGAATCCCAAGCAGGCTCCACACTGTCAACAGGGAGCCCAATTCAGGGCTCACCCTCACGAATCATGAGATCATGACCAGAGCCAAGATCAAGAGTCGGATGCTTAACTGACTGAGCCACCCAGGTGCCCCCTGGCTTAACTTGTTCTAATTCATCCTAAGTTTTATTCTGATTTTTCATCCTCCCTACTGAGAACACCTCCCCCTGACTTCTTGAAAGCATCCTCACCTCATGTTATCGGTAAGTCCAGACCCACTGTGATTTTTTTCTGAGCCATAGAATCCGTTTTCCTCCAAGGGATCTTGGTTCCTTTTACTGGGAAATAATAACAGAGATAAAATCTGGTTACTGTGGTACATGAGTCACGAAAATGGGAAAGGTACGCCTTTAAAGGATGTGTGCTCTTTCGACTTAAAAAGTTATGTAGCCACAGCCTGCTCAATATATATTAAGTTTTATGGGCCACTATGGCTTTCCACTACATAGACACCAGGCTGCTGCTTGCCTTTGATGCAACTCTAAACGTGTAGTCAGCGCTCCACTTCGTATCTTAATCAGAGTTCACTGGGCCATAGAACCAACTTAGGAGCTCTCTGCGTAGAAGAAAAGTCAACTGTGGGACAAGGTACTGCATAGGAATGGGGATGTGTGCAAAACAAAGACCTGCACTGGCTACAGCAGGCACTAGGAGGGGGAAGGAACCACCTTGGGTTGGGAGGGGCAGGGAAGGATTTGCTAGTGTAGTGAGAGAAGGATGGGGGAGGAGAAGGCTTGTCCATGTGGAAACATGGGCAAAGTCAGAGAGGTAAAGGAGCATGGAATATTCAGGGGGGTGTGCATAGCCCAGCGCGGCTTCTGCTTACAGCCTATGCTGCGGGGGTAGAGGAGATGAGGTTAGGAAGGGCACAGATCATGGAGAGACTTGAATGCCCAGCTAAGAAGTGTGGCCTGATATCCTGAAGGCATACCCCTGTACCATTAGAGGGGTATACAAATAGGGACAAAGCAGAACCAGATTTGCATTTTGATGGATGTTTTCTACATTCTTGTAGAAGAATGGCTTGAGGATGTATCCTGTTGTATGTTTCAGATTCTTTTCTCTCTCCTTATCCACTTTCTGATGCTGAGGGTATGTTATTCCAAATGATACCACTTGACAATCATAAATTCTTTTATTCCCTTTTTGAGATTGAAGAGAAATTGACCAGATGCCTGTCCTTTCTAGAGCTGGCCTTTTAAACTTTCAAAGCCCCATAGTCAAGGCAAAGCTTATGTAACAGATTGAAGTACTCTCTTACCTTCTAGCAATATTTATGATCTTGCTAATTAGTTAATTAGCCCCTCACCTGGTTCCAGGGAAGATTTGTGGTAGTTTTCCAAAATATGCATGATCGTCAACAACGGTCAGGATGGTTGTGCTGTCTAGCAGCCTCTAGTGGTTTCCTATTCCCTCCCGCTGAAATCTGTGATGATAAAAACCCACAGTCTCACTAAAACTTGAGAATGATAGACAACCTATTAGCAGATAAGGCTGGATTAAGGAAATGATAGCATAGGCTTCCTTTCGTGAAGAGCTCAGGCTTTGATTGGTGAAACAAAGACCACCTAAAAGGGCAGGAAGACGCAGTCCTAGATGTGTTTCTTAGAGCTGGTGTAACAAAGTAGGTGACTTTCAACAACAGAACAAGGATTCTTTCACATTTCTGGAGGCTAGATGTCTGAAATTAAGATGTAGACAGGGCCATGGTCTTGCTCTGAGGGCTCCATTCCTTTCTTTTAGTTTCCAGTGTTGCTAGCAATCCTTAGTGCTCCTTGGTATCACCCCAAACTCTGCCTCTACCTTTGTGTGGCTTTCTCCCTTTTTTGTTTGTGTCTGTGTCTCTTCTCTTCTGCTTGTAAAGATACCAGTCATAATGGATTAAGGAGCCACTTTGCTTCAGCATGACCTCATTGTAACTAATTATATACCCACAGTGACTCTGTTTCCAAATAAGGTCACATTCTGGTGTTCTAAGAAGGACATGAATTTTGGAAGGACACTAAACATGTACAGGTTCTATCTCTCAACCTGCTCCTTGACTCAAGATCAGTGAGAAAACAAGGTGCCATAAATTTAGTGGCTTAAAACAACACAGTTCTGTTGATCAGAAGTCTGGGTGGGCTTGACTATGTTCTTTGCATAAGGTCTCACAAAACCAAAATCAAAGTGTCATCCAGTCTATGTTATTATCTGGAGACTACGGACTAGCATCTGCCCTGAGTCATTCAGGTTGTTGGCAAATAGTGCAGAATAATGGAAAGGAAATACTGTCCTGGAATTAAAGAGGAAAAATGAACTTACTCTGGCTTCAGACACCACCAAAAGCAGAGCGTGAGCACGGACATGTATACAGGTAATTAATGGGGGAAATCTCAGAGAGTGGAAGGCAGACGCTTGGGAGAGTTGCTATAGAATGAATGTTTGTGTCCCCCCAAATTCATATGCTGAAGCCTAATTCCCCACATGATGTATCTAACCTACTAGGAGAGATTTAACAAAGGATCCCAGAATCACCTATGGCTAGAAGTGGTCCCTGAAAACTTGCCCCAGAGCCTTTAAGCTCCCTGGAGGTATCCACTGGGAGACCCACCTCTGTGAGATAATAAAGCCATTAGAGACAAGCAGGTAATGGCCAGACCCCAGGATCCCTGCAGATATGACCAGGGCTCAGCCTCTGCCTTACTCCAAACTCGAGTAAGAGTTTTCACCCTTACTCTAAACTTTCTGGGAGTAATTAATACTTGAGAGAAACATCAATAGACTGGTGAGCCAGAGTTCCAGGAGGTGGCCCTCCAGGGTCTCTTCATAATGGGCTGAGAAAGCACAGGCTTCTTTCCCTGACTGCTGAATTTATTTCTGCTATTCCTTGCTGTTATTTCCTTCTTTTCTTGCTGGCTTCTGCTGAGTGCTGTGCTATGGGAAACACCACGTACAGAGGATGATGTATGACGAGTCAGACTAGGGAAGGTGGGGTCCTCTTTGGGAAATCCCATACTATTCCCACGTATTTTAAATATTGATAACTAATTTGCAAAATACATTTCTTACATATTATCTTTAATCCCCACAATGGCCTCAAAAAGAATACATCATCATCAGGTTACTAGTATGGAGGTCGAGTCGGGGATACAAATCTTTACACATAGATTCTTATATACTAGGACTTTAAGTTCTGTGGAATGGATCTCCCAAGTGTGATTGCTGGATCAAAGGGTATGCATGCTCTAAATGTCACTAGATACTGCCAAGTTCTGTTCCATGAAAGTTGTAGTGATTCACACAACCACAGCAGAGGAATGGAGCCTTTTCCCAGTGCCCTTAGCTTGCGTTAACTGTTGTAATTCTTTTTAGCGTTGGCCAATATGATGGATAAAATGTTGAATCACTATTAACTATTATTTTACTTCGCATTTAATTGATTGTTAGTATATTTGACATGCACATTTCCTCTTCTGAGAATTGTCCTTTATATTGTGTGTTAATTTTTCTATTGAATTGTTTTCCTTTCTCTTAGGAATGATTAGTATATTAAGGATACTAACCTTTATCTGTCAGGTATGATGTAAATATTTTCTTCCAATCTATCATTTTGTACTTGATTTGTTTATATATAAATATATTTTTCTATATAGAATATTAATAATCTTTTATGTCATTGAATATGAAGCTTTTAGTTATTTTCTAATAATTAACTTTATGGCTTCGGTTAACAATGAACTATATGGCACAGTCATATGATGGGATATTGTGCAGCTGTTTATTAAAGGAAATCACACTGCTCTCAAACCTAAAAAAAACTCACTTCAAAATTCTTGCCTGGACAAAGGAAAAACCACATGTGGTATTGACCTTTGTCACTTTTTAGATAAAACCCATCAACAAATAATATCATATCAAGATTTTGGAGGAGATATCCAGACAACCAGCTTTGAGCATGGATAATTTCATTAAAAAACACAACATAGCCCAGTCATTGGATAAGGGGAAAACAGTGGCCACCTTCACTAGTAGAAAAATTTAGCTAGAGTTCCATTTGCTCAGAGGCAGGAAAAATAAACCTGTAGGTCAGGGACAGGCTATGTACAATGTGTCCTTAATGGGTATATTTACATTCATGCCTCTAGACCATGACCTGAACTTTCCTGGACATACTGGAAGAAAGGTTTATCATAATCTGAAAGACCCAGCAAAGGTGGTTGTTGAAAGGACAGTCTGATATTACTATAATTATCTTTAACTTCCGAGTTCCACAGGAGTGAAGCTCATATAAAGACCTTAATAGTTCAGAAAAACTGGAACCCTATCATTTGCAATAAATAGTAAATCCAAGAAATTCTCTCACTTGTCTTTTAGAAAATATTTTTGGATAATTTTGTATAGTCGACAGTCTTTCCCCAAATAACCTCTACCTTTGGCTGACACATAAGCTTTCCCTTAAAAACTTTGCATCCTTTTTAAACCAATTCAGTCAACAGATATTTAGAATCAGTTTTAGAAGAATAAATCAGTGAAGTATATAAGGAGATCATCGACATTTTGTATCAAGATAGGTCAATATGGACAGCTTTTTAAATATCCTGATCTAAAAGTCAGGAGATATAAGATAGAGCCTCAATAATACATTATGGAGTCATCCCTGTCTAAGTGCATGGTAACTTTCCCCCAAGTGAAGCAGATAAGATTAAAAAAAATTTTTTTTAATCTTTATTTATTTTTGAGAGAAAAAGAGAGACATGGTGTGAGAGGGGAAGGACAGAGAGAGAGGGAGACACAGAATCTAAAGTAGGCTCCAGGCTCCGAGCCGTTGGGCTCAAACTCGGGAAATGCGAGATCATGACGCTAAGCTGAAGTCAGACGCTTAACCAACTGAGCCACCCAGGCGCCCCTGAAGCAGGTAGATATTGACTGTCTTTCTCTACTGGGATAGTAAAGAATGCTGAGCACAAGTCTGTTACACAAGAATTTATCCTCAGGTAGGACTAAGGAAACTATGCTGTTTGGATGAGGCTATATAAAAAAAGTATACTATTATATTAATTACACACAAATATTGAACTGAGCCACAATCTCGTCTATTTAGCCCTTATAGATAAAACAGAAGTATTACAAGGACCAGTGAAAGGGATGATTAGTTTTGCTTCTAAATAATGTGGGACACTGACTCTTCCCATTACCTTTTTGCTTATATAGCTGCACATATTATCATTAATAGTTTTTTAATTCTTAGATGATGGAGGGCCTTTTAATTCAATCTCTGTTTCAGGGACCAGTTGTGGGGTTTTTTTGGTTTTTGGTTTTTGGTTTTTTTATATCTCAAGGGCCATACATTTGTTGTTGGCCCTAAGCTTGTCAATTTTTCCAAGTGCATTTGAAAATGTTCAGCCAAATATTGGAGAACATCAGAACTGCAATTTCTCATATAATTTTTGACTAGGTTCCCTATTTCATATTTTAGCCCACTTATACAAAGAAAGGACAAGGATACCTTTACATTAGCTTAGAGTCCACCTGAGAATATTGTTTAAAATTTTCTTGAAACAGAATTCTAGAATCTGGTCTAGAGTTGTCTTTTTTATTTGTTTATAACTGTAGCTATTAATCTTGATAGCTTCAAAAATGACCTACTTTTCTTACTGTTTCTAAGCCTTGTTCAGTGTTTTCCATGATGGAATTTTAAAAATTATTTTAACTTTCCCACATGATAGGTTTCAGTAAATTTTGTCTTCATCTGAGAAAGCTTAATTGGTTTAAATCTAGAGTCCCTGGCCAGTAAATTACTAATATAATTCAAAATCCCATAGCAATGTTTTGGTTTTTCTGTGATTTGGAAAGGTTTTTCATTATGGTTCTAATATAATTCAACTTATATTCATCTTCCTTTGATTTACGTTGTGGCAAAGCAATCTGGAGTGAGGAATGACCCACTAAATCAATAGTCTACTGGGGGAAGATGTTGAGGAGAGTAGTCTAAGTTGTGAAATCACAGCAGGTAGGACATAAGAAGGGACAATAAGGGCCCGTGTATGAAGATATGAATAAAGTGTGCTCTTAACTTTAGCTTTTCCCAGAGGAATTTTGAGGAAGGCTGTAATGGAGTCAAAATTTTGTTTTGAGCCCTCAGCATACCAATCAAAACAACTTCCTTCTGAGTGTTTGGTGTGTTTCCTTCTTTCTGGAAGTCACTCCAAGATGTTTTAACTTCACCAACTCAAAAGTTCCCCATGATAACCTTTGCAATTCTAAATCATGTTTAGTGAAATTGTGCTATTTTAGAATATAAGCACGTGAATTGTGGTTATAGTGAGAATACTTATGAGTTCTGCTTGAAGAAGGTTTGGTGTGGGCACAGAGACACCCATTTGGGCACAAAAAAAGGAAAGTCTCCATAGCCAGCATCTAGTGGTCCTTATGAAATGGTGTGTCAGGTGTTTTATTATAAAACTGTAATAGCCAGGAAATCATTAGCTCTGAAGTACGGAACTATGAATAAAGACCTCCTATATTTTTATCTTATTTTTCTTTCTCTTCCCCTCTGTTCATCTGTTGTGTTTCTTAAATTCCACATGAGTGAAACCATACATTTGTCTTTCTCTGGCTGACTTATTTCACTTAGCATAACACACTCTAGTTCCATCCACATTGTCGCCAATGGCAAGATTTCGTTCTTTTTCATCGCCAAGTAATATTCCATTGCATATATACACCACATCTTCTTTATCCACTCATTAGTTGATGGATCTTTGGGCTCTTTACATAATTTGGCTATTTTTGATAGCACTGCTATAAACATTAGGGTGCATATGCCCCTTCAAATCAGCATTTTTTAATCCTTTGGATAATACCCAGTAGTGCAATTGCTGGGTCGTAGGGTGGTTCTATTTTTAATATTTTGAGGAACCTCCATACAGTTGCTGGAGGGGAGGTGGGTGAGGGGATGGGCTACATGGGTGACAGGCATTAAGGGGGGCACTTGTGATGAGCACTGGGTGTCATATGTAAGAGATGAATCACTGGGATCTACTCCTGAAACCAATACTACAAAACTATGTTAACTAACTTGAGTTTAAATAAATAAATTATAAGGGGTGCCTGGGTGGCTCAGTCGGTTGGGCTCAGGTCATGATCTCATGGCTGGTGGGTTCAAGCCCCACATGGGGCTCTGCACTGACAGCTCTGAGCCTGGAGCCTGTTTCAGATTCTGTATCTCTCTCTCTCTCTCTCTCTCTGCCCCTTCCCCACTAGAGGTCTGTCTGTCTCTCTCAAAAATAAATAAATGTTAAAAAAATTAAATAGTTACTCTAAAAATTTTTTTTTAATTTTTAAAAAGGCCTCATGTGTTAAAGTGCTATCTTTTTTAAACAGACAAGATGGAACCTTCCCTTGGAGTGTTTTCTAGAGGAAGCATTTATTGTTCCAGCAATAAATAAAAGTAAAAGCTGGCCTAATACAAATTAGTCCCCAAAGCCAGCTGAATGATGAATAAAAAAGTCTCAATCACTCCCCTGTCCTTATGAAGCTTCCCTTTTCACATTTAAGCTAGGGTCAAACAATATAGGCAAGAAAAAGGAGAGAGAACCTCAGAACTTCATTAATAACAGTGAACTAAAATGACAATGTGGAAAGTCTGTACTTCTCTCAGGAAGGGTTTCTATAACAAGTTCCTATCTATTTATAATTTTAAAAACCTAAGTAATCAAATAAGCATGTGCAAGAGGACTTACAACACCACCAGTCCTAGGAAAGCAAAATAAACACTGTTAGATTCAGTGGTAAGAAGCTCTATCAAAGAACTGAAAGCTTCTGATGACCAACAGGAACATGCACCAATCATGATCAGACTGAGTTGACCTAAGTCACCACAATAAAAGGAACCATGGCTGATTACAATGTTGCTACAAAAAAGAACAAGGTGCCTGGGTAGCTCAGTTAGTTAAGCCTTCCACTTCAGTTAAGGTCATGGTCTCATGGCTCATGAGCCCTGCATCAGGTTCTCTGCTTCCAGCACAGAGCCTGCTTCAGGGCTCTGTCCACACACACACACACACACACACACACACACACACACGCCCCTCCCCTGCTCATTCTCTCTCTCTCTCAAATTAAATTTAAAAACTTTAAAAAAGATAAAAGAAAGAAGGGGCCCCTGGATGGCTCACTTGGTTAAGCATCCAACTTCAGCTGAGGTCATGATCTCACAGTTCGTGGGTTTGAGCCCCAAGTCTGGGCTGACAGCTCAGAGCCTGGAGTCTGCCTTGGATTCTGTGTCTCCTTCTCTCTCTGCCCTTCTCCCGTTTGTGCCCTCTCTCTGTCTCTCAAAAATAAATAAACATTAAAAAAAAATTTAAATAAGGGCACTAGGTGACTCAGTCGGTTGAACATCTGACTTTGGCTTAGGTCATGATCTCACAGTGTGTGAGTTCCAGCCCTGCATCAGGCTCACTGCTATCAGCACGGAGCCTGCTTCAGATTTCCTCTCTCCCCCCAACACTGCCCCTTCCTGGCTTGCACTCTCTCTCTCTCTCAAAAATAAATAAATCTTTAAAAAAAAATTTTTTTAAGGGGCACCTGGGTGCCTCAGTCGGTTGAGCGTCTGACTTCGGCTCAGGTCATGATCTCTCAGTCTGTAGGTTCAAGCCCCACGTCGGGCTCTGTGCTGACAGCTCAGAGCCTGGAGCCTGCTTCAGATTCTGTGTCTCCCTCTCTCTCTGACCCTCCCCTGCTCATGTTCTGTCTCTCTGTCTAAGATAAACATTAAAAAAAACTTTTTTTCATTTTTTAAAAATAAAAATAAGGGCTACTGGGTGGCTCAGTTGAGGTCATGATCTCATGGTTCATGGGGTCAAGCCCTGAGTCGGGCTCTGTGCTAGACAGCTCAAAGCCTGGAACCTGCTCCAGATTCTGTGTCTCCCTTTCTCTCTGCACCTCCCCTGCTCACACTCTGTCTCTTTCTCTCTCTCTCAAAAATAAACATTAAAAATAATAGTAATAATTTAAAACATTTTTTAAAAGGAAAGAACAAGGTGAGGTCCTTGGGGTGTAAAAAAGTTAGGAGGTGCCCCCAAAATAATGGAGTCATGTCAAATGGCACATGGGGCTAACTTGAAGGGACTCCCAGTGGCCACGCATGGAATAATTTGAGCAATACAATGAACAGTGGTACTAATAGATAAAGGTCATTAAACAAAACAAATACCTGTGAGTTATCATACTGATATGAGTAAATAATTGAATAAATAAACAAATATGGAGAGAAGGAAAACAGTAGAACTCTATTAAGTGTAGATGGAATGATGGAAATAGAACATCACCATTTGAAAATACCACAGTAATAGTTGTTTCAAGCAAGAATCATCATTTGATACTAAATGAGTGGGCAAAAATGTAAGGATGGAATATTTACATAGTCTCAAAGCATCTTCCAATAAGATATCAATTACAAAGGGAAAAATAGTAGCTTTACTAATTTTTTTAGTTTATTTTATTTATTTTGAGAGAGAGAGAGTGCATGTGCTAGCTGGGGAGGGGCAGAGAGAGATGGAGAGAGAGAGAATGCCAGAGAGAGAATTCCAAGCAGGCTTTCTGCACTGTCAGCATGGAACCCAATGCAGGTCTTGACCCCATAACCGTGAAAGCATGACCTGAGCCAAAATCAAGAGTCAGACGCCTAACTGACTGAGTCCTGTAACTTCATTAATTTTAAACAAACACCACTTTAAACAAGCGATTACCTGTAACTACTAGTAAACTAACATCACCAGTAATAAGATATGGTGACATCATATACCTGAGAGAGCCACAACATCATTTCTACGGGATTTTTGACAAAACTTCATAACTGTCATCAGATAAACCCACATTGACAATCATTATATAAAATAAATAGCACTCGTCAAAAGTATCAAAGTCATGAAAGGCAATGAAATGTGGAAGAAACTGTCCCAAACTGGAGAAGGTTCTAGGAGACAAGAAACTATGCCTGGATACAATATGTGCCCAGGATTGGATCTTGGACCAGAAAAAGGACATTACTAGGACAACTGAAAAAATATAATATGCAAATTAAGTATTACTTTCCTGATCGTGATCATTGTTCTGTGGTTACATGTGAATATTTGAGGAAGCTATATGAAAAGTATATGAGATTTCTTTGCCTTCATTTTGCAACTTTTTTTGGTAAGTCTAAAGTTATTTCAAAGTGAAAAGTTTAAGAGGAAAAAAGCAAGCTTAAAAATAATGTAATCAATATGATCTGACTTTTATAAAGAGAAAAATGCCCATTGAATCTACTTAAGTATAGTTAATACATGAGCATTCAAGCACACAAGCATTTAAGGAAGGCTACAAACTCTGTAACTAACGCTAGCTGCAGGAAGGGATTGTGTTGGGATGGAGATAGAGACATGAGATGGGAAGGGAAAGGAGAGATTAGTCACTTTTTTTCTAAACACTTTCTGTGTTGAAGGCTAATAAAATCCATTCTCCTCTAAGGACAGATTTACCTTTGACCACCTTTCCAACTGTGTTCCAATGGAAATCTTATAAAGGTGGTGTGGCATATAGACTCTCACATGGCCTCCAATTATCTCACCTCCTGGTATTCACACCCTTGTGTAATCTCCTTCCACTGAGTATGGGCAAGGCTGGCGACTTACTTATAACCATTTAACACTATAAATGTCCCTGGAAACACTGCTTTAGCTCCATCCCACAAATTTTGATATGTTATATATATTATCACTATTATATTAAAAATATGAAAATATTTTCCTTAATACTTCTTACTGGTAATAAATAAATAATAGATTAAAATAAATTAATAATTTCTATTTGGCCAAGAAATTATTTTGAGGTGTAGTATATAATTTCTACGTACCTGGGGGCACCTGGATGACTCAGTTGGTTAAGCATCTGACTTCAGCTCAGGTCACGATCTCGCAGTTCATGAGTTCGAGCTCTGCATCGGGCTCTGTGCTGACAGCTCAGAGCCTGGAGCCTGCTTCAGATTCTGTGTCTCCCTCTCTCTCTGACCCTCTGCCACTCATGCTCCATCTCTCTCTCTCTCAAAAATAAGTTTAAAATTTTTTTTAAAAATTTCCAAGTACCTGAAAATTTTCCAGTTATCTCTGTTATTAATTTCTAGCTTAATATGATTATGGTCAGAGAATATATATGATTTGTATGATTTAAATTATTGTAAATTTGTTAAAATATATATTATAATAGAAAAAAGTTTATATTGGCAAATGCTCAAGTACAATTACAAATAATGTATATTTTGCTGTTGTTCAGTAAAGTATTCTGTGTCAATTATATCTGTTTAGTGAAGAGTGTTGTTCAGTTCTTCCACATACTTGCTGATTTTCTTTCCCCCAGTTATATCCATTACTAATAGAGGAGTGTTAAAGTCTTCAATTATATTTCTGGATTTGTTTCTCTTTAATTCTGTCCTTTTTTTGTCCCAAGTATTTTGAAGTTCTTTTGTTAGGCATGCATACATTTAGGAATTTTGCAGCTTGGCGAATTGACAGTTTTATCATTATGTAATCTTTCTTTTTAATTCTTGGTAATTCTCTTTGCTCTGAAGTATAGTTTGTCTGATATTGATGTAGCTACTCCAACATTATTTTGATTAGTGTTTGCATGCTCTGTCATTTTCCATCCTTTTGCTTATAACTACCTGGGTCATTATATCTCAAATTCGTTTTTGTAAAGCACACGTACTTTGGTCCTGTTTTATTTCTTCATTTTTATGTTTTTTAATTTGACAGTCTCTGTCTTCTTATTGTGGTAAAAATCACATAACATAAAATTTACCATCTGAACCTTTTTTCAGTGTACAGTACAATAGCATTAAATATATATCCACATCGTTGTGTAACAAATCTCTCAAGCTTTCTCATCTTGCAAAACTCAACCTCTATTTCCATCAAACAATGCCCCTTTCCCTCTCCTCCCATCCTGTAAACCACCATTCTACTTTCTATTTCTAAGAGTTTGACTACTTTGGATACCCCATAAGTAGAATTTTCAGTATTTGTTAATGCCAATGCCAATCTCTGCCTTCTAGTTGGGTGAGTTTAGGTCATTTCCATTTAATGAAATTATTGATATGTTTAGACTTAGGTCTAAACGGTCTAATAACCGTTTTGTTGTTTTATGTGTTTGTTCCTGTTTTTCCTTCATTCATTTCCCTATATCCTGCCTTCATTTGAGTTCTTTGAATATTGCTATTATTCCATTTTAATTGATCAGGTCTTTAAAAATAATATCTATTTATATAAATTGTTTTAGATGGTGTCTATAAAAATTACAATTTACATACTTAACTTTCCACAACTTAATTATAATCAACACTTTATGATCCAGTATGTGATCTGTTTTAGAGAATGTTCCATGTGCACTCAAGAAGAATGTCTATTCTGCTGCTTTAGGATGAAAAGTTCTGAATATATCTGTTAAGTCCATCTGGTCCAATGTGTCATTCAGAGCCATTGTTTCCTTATTGATCTTCTGCCTAGATGATCTGTCCATTGTTGTAAGTGGAGTATTAAAGTCCCCTACAATCACAGTATTATTATCTATATATGTGTTTATGTTTGTGATTAATTGATTTATATCTTTAGGTGCTTACATTGGGGGCATAAACATTTACAGTATTTAGCTCTTCTTGATGAATAGACCCCTTAATTATGATAGTAATGCCCTTCTTCATCTCTTGTTACTGTCTTTGTTTTAAAATCTAGCTTGTCTGATATAAGTACTCCAGCTTTCTGTTGATGTCCAGTAGCCTGAGGGATGGTTCTCCTTCCCCTCACTTTCAATCTGCAGGTTTCCTCAGGTCTAAAATGAGTCTCTTGTAGGCAGCATTTAGATGGGTGTTTTTATCCATTCTGATACTTTATGTCTTTTGATTGGGGCGTTTAGTCCATTTACATTCAGAGTGATTATTGAAAGATATGGATTAAGTGTCATTGTGTTATCTGTAGGTTTCGTGTTCATGGTGAAGTCTCTGGTTCTTTATAGTCTTTCCTGCTTTCCACTCACAGAGCCCCCTTAGGATCTTCTGCAGGGCTGGTTTAGTGGTCATGAACTCCTTTAGCTTTTGTTTTTCTGGGAAAGCCTTTATCTCTCCTTCTGTTCTGAATGACAGTCTTGCTGGATAAAGAATTCTTGGCTGCATATTTTTCCCATTCAGCACATTGAATATTTCCTTCCACTCCCTTCTGGCCTGCCAAGTTTCAGTGGGCAGGTCTGCTACTACTCTTATGTGTCTACCCTTGTAGGTTAAGGACCATTTGTCCCTAACTGCTTTCCGAATTCTCTCTTTATCTTTGTATTTTGCCAGTTTCACTATGATATGTCATGGCATTAACCTGTTTTTATTGATTTTGAAGCAAGGTCTCTGTGCCTCTTAGATTTGGATGCCTGTTTCCTTCCTCAAATTAAGGAAGTTGTGTTTGGGCTGCTCTATCCCACTGGTCAGTCCTCTGCAAATCTCCTCTTTGCTCATAGTGGGGGAGTGTTTGGACCTTCCACCAGGTGTGCTTTGATTTGTTCACTGAAGTAACCCTTGAATCCACCAAGCTGTCTCCCTCCACCTGCCACTCCTCAGATTGATTTCCTGGGTGTTCCAAGTGATCTGACCTCCATACAGCTGTTTGAGGGACCAGGGAAATCCCGGTCCCCCTACTTCTCCACCATCTTAACTCCTCCTCTGTATGTCACCCTGAATAAACCCTGGTCCATGTCAATGCAGGGCTCCCTGCTGCAGTCAAGGGCACATCAGCTGTGGTGCCGCCAGGCTGCTTGCAGCATGGAGGCCCTGCTCCCAAAGTGTTGGGTGGACAAGCACCTAGAAAAACACTCAACCACTTAAGTGGAATTTAGTAGCCTCCTATGTATGTTTTAATTATTTTATATATCATATATGTATACACTGAAACCCCTGCAGATGACATTTTTCCTTTCAACCATCATATATGTTTTTCAAGAACTCAAAAGCAGACTAGGTACCAACATATTTACCATTTCTCATGCTTATTATCCTTGATGTACCATTTTCTTTTGGTATCATCTCCCTCTGTCTTTAAGAACTTTCTTTAAATAAATAATAATTTTAAAAATAAATTAAGAAATAATAATATCAAGAGCTTCCTTAACTCCTAGATTCTTTCACAGCAGATCTGGAGGCAACAAATTCTCTTAGCTTTCCTTCAACTCAGAATATCTTCACTTTACCTTCATTCCTAAAGGTGCTTTCTGCTAAGTATAAAATTTCAAGTTGACAGTTCTTTTCCTTCAGCAATTGAAAAATATCGTGACACTTCCTTATGTAGTTTTTGATTAGAAATCCACAGTCATTGAAATGGTTCTTCCCCTACAGGTAAAACACCTTTATTTTTCTGGTTCATTTCAATAGTTTCTTTTGTGTTTGGTTTTCTACAGTTTAATTATGTTTGGTCCTAGCATGGAATTTCTTTGGATTTATCCTCTTTAGGCTTTGTTCAGCCTCTAGAATCTATAGGGTTATATGGTTTTCCAAATACAGGAAGTTTTCAGCCATTATCTCTTAAAATACATTTTTCAGTACTGAATTCTTTATGCTTGTCCTTCTGATGACAAGAAGTTATACCTTTTATTCTTCCACAGGTCCCTGTTCATTTAAGTCTTTTTTTCTCTTTCTTTTCAAGACTGGATAATTTCTACTGATCTATTTTCAATTTTACTGACAATTTTATCCGTCATCTCCACTTAGCATCTGAGCTCAGCCAGGGAGTTTTATATTTTAGCCATTGTATTTTTCAGGTCTAATATTTCCATTTGCTTCTTTAAATATCAGTGCTGAGTCCTATTTTTCTATTAATTTACAAGTGCTTTTAATTTCTTGTTAGAATATTTTTAAATAATTGATTTAAGTCTTTGTCAGATACTTCCAATATCTCTGTCATGTGAGAGTTGATGTCATTATTACAGAGTTCATTATCATTTCTCATAAGAATTGAGATTTTCCTGGTTCTTCATGTGCTGAGTCATTTTGAACTGGGATATCATGTTTGCAGACTCTGAGTCTTTTTAAAAACCCTTTGGAAAGTGTTTATTTCCTCATTCTGGCAAGAAATGGACCTGATTTGGTTCAGGCCGTAAGTTGCATCCCATCTTCTATAGTCTACAGTTTCAACATCAGTGAACTTTTCAAAACCTTTGCAAAAGTATTCACATAAGTCACACATGTGCATCACCAGGGAAGTCTGGCTTCTGGCCAGAAATCTTTCTGGTAATTCTGCTTTCAAAGTCTTTATTATGCTGATCAAGATCAGATCTAGTCATGCACAGTTTGGGAGTAAATCTTTGAGTTATTTAACAAGTTAATGTGATCTCTTTCCTCAGGTTCCCCCTCATCACAATCTCCCCAATACATCTCATTTCCCTAAAGTGCCTCTTCTAGCTTCTGTGGCCAGAAGCATGGGGACTTCATCACTCTTCTCTGCTGCTCTGCTTTGACTGGACCAAGAAGTGAGAGAACCAGAAGACAAAAAAACCATGGTAAACTCACCACTGATTTGGTGGTACTTTGAATTCTGATCTTCTTTTCAGTCCTTCTGCTACTATTCACAATGCAGAATCCTCTAATGGCTGCCAGATCCATCCTGTTTTACAGCCATTTTCAGTGGGGGAGACAGGGCATATCATCTTTCCCCCAACCTACCTGAAATTGGTTCCTACAGTTATTTATTTACTTCTTTATTTCTGCTTATCACCTACTTCCAATCTTGGACCTCCAGTTTTCGAACACCTTCTGATCTTGACTCATTTTCCTTGTTCCCCAGCCAAAGCCCAATACTCAGTCACTGTAGTATTCAATCATTTGCACACCTTTTGTGTTGTAACTGCCTTGCCTAGCCCCATCCTGAGATCAAAGGGAAGACTCCCTGAGGTTTCTTGGGGGGAAATGCCTGATAACTACTTCCCTGCATTAATTACCTAGAGCATCAGCAAGATAATGAAAGCAACATTTTATAATTTCCCACAGGCATATAAGTTTCACCGAAAAATATTTTCAAGTTGACCTAAACAATGGAAAAAGTACTCCCTGAAGAATTAATTATCTGCTAATTTATCCCCTCTGGAGTCACTGGTAGGTTAGAAAATGAATTTGTTACTTTTTATTATAAGCCCAAGTAGACAGAGAATTTCTGTATGGTAGCTCCTTACTCATGGTGTTCAGGGATGACTAGGGTCCTATGTGGCCCTGCAGAATTCCCTGATAATGCTATCACAATTACCACTAACTCTGAAGCCACTTCTGCTCATGGCTCTTAGAGCCACTGATACACAAAGTAAGCAAAAGTAAATAAATTTCCTCTTGCCTGTCAACTCTGTTTCTTCATTCTTTGTATCCCTTCTTCCTACAAACAGTTCAATTCTAATAAGCCGCTCACCTGAAGCTCCTATTCTCCACTGCATTGATTTGCTTATACTCCACTTTGTTCCTGGATGTAAAACAGCTTATTATTTCCTTGGCTTAATTCCCCTCACTAGTCGTCTTCTTCATTTTTTTTTTTTAATGTTTATTTTATTTTTGAGACAGAGAGCGACAGAGCATGAATGGGGGAGGGGCAGAGAGAGAGGGAGACACAGAATCGGAAGCAGGCTCCAGGCTCTGAGCCATCAGCCCAGAGCCCGACGCGGGGCCCGAACTCACGAACTGTGAGATCGTGACCTGAGCTGAAGTCGGACGCTCAACCGACTGAGCCACCCAGGCGCCCCAAGTCGTCTTCTTCAAAGACAAACTTATACTTACTGTGTAATGCCCGATGTTCTAAAACCTCCCACAAAAGACCACCAGAGTCGTGAGTCAAAGCCAAGCGGCAAGGGTCGTTTATTGCAGGTTCGAACCTGGACCTCTGCGCACTCGTCGCCGGTGACGCAAAGAGGCCCCGATCAGAGTTAGTATAGGGTTTTTATAGACAGGGACAAACAGCATAGGTGAGGTTTCAAATTATGAGGGGCCTGATTAGTCGATTTTAAAGTACGGACATTTGTGGTTTTCTGATTGGGCGTCCTTTGTCTGTCCTTTGGCGGGAAGGCTTTGTCCGTTACTTGTGGTGGGAGAAAAAAGGGGAAGGGGATAGGTGAGGAATGTGCTAAGCAAGCAGGTTTACAGAAGCGAGAAACGCCGGTTAGTTTATGTACAACCACTCATTCCATTACATATCAGACTACATTTAGGAAGGTTTACAACCCATTCTACTACACAGCGGGTTACATTCAGGAAAGGTCTCACAATGCTCATAGCAAACAGCAAGCAAAACAGACTTCTCAGCAATTGTATTTCTTATCAAAGATCCATAATAAGCAGAAAAGAGAACCTAGCTTTAAACTAAGGTAGGGCTGTCATTTGGATTGTTCCTTTCATTCCCCCCTTTTTCTTGTGCCTAAAGAGCCAATCTTGGATCTTCAGTTTTCTATTTGTAATGTCTCGAGCGGTTGGTACTGAGTTCGTAAGACCATTAATTGTACAGCATTGAACCTGTCTTGGACAAAATTAATAATTTTGTTTATGATGCAGGGGCCGAATGTGAGAGCGAGAAGTAGGATGGCCAGAGTTAGAGCCCCTGCAGTAATGAGTTCTCTTGCTGGTGTCTCCGCACGTATACCCAATCTCCGGGTCGGTAGTGATGCGGCTCAGGAGGGGGCCCGTTCTCATAAATGGCTCTCAATCTGGGCCAAACTTCCTGGTGGGTGTGCTGGAGTTCCCTCCGGGAAATAAGAAGTTCATGATCATCAAATTCAGTTAACACATTAGACTGTAGGTTGGGAATTATAGGGGGGGGCACTCCATACATGATTTCAAAGGGGGTTAATCCAAGTTTGTAAGGGGAGTTCCGCACCCTGAACAGAGCGTAGGGGAGTAAGACTACCCAGTTAGCGCCAGTCTCCATGGTCAATTTGGTTAGGGTCTCTTTTAGGGTTCTATTCATTCTTTCTACCTGTCCTGAACTTTGGGGTCTATATGCACAATGTAGTTTCCAATCGGCCCCAATAAACTGCGCTATCCCTTGTATTACCTTTGAAATGAATGCTGGTCCGTTGTCTGATCCTATTAGGGTAGGGAATCCGTACCTGGGCATGATGTCTTCCAACATTTTCTTTGCTACTATCTGCGCAGTCTCATGCTTGGTGGGGAAGGCCTCTGTCCATCCTGAAAAGGTATCTATAAACACTAGCAGATATTTGTATCCATATTTTCCAGGCTTTACCTCGGTGAAGTCTACTTCCCAATAGGCTCCCGGCCTGGTTCCGCGAGTTCTTGAGCCAGGGTTTTTCCCGTGGTTGGTGGCGTTAGTTAGTTGGCAAGCTTTACAGCTAGTAACTATCTGTTCGATTTTTGTCCTAGAGTCTTTGATGGTGATCCTAGCATGTCTTATTAAGTCTTGCATTTTTCTCGTGCCCATATGAGTGGCTCGGTGCATCTTGGATAAAACTTTATTTCCCATTTCCTCTGGGAGGATTATGCTACAGTCTGCTGCTCTCCACCATCCGTTAAGGCACTGAGTCATAGGCAATTTTTGGATCCAGTCTAGGTCTTTTTTAGTGTAGGTGGGACTTTCTGGTAAACTAGCTGGACCGGGGTCTGGTAGGGTGGTCATTAAAGCACAGTCCACCTGTAAGGCCACCTCTCGGGCCACCTGGTCAGCCAAATTATTTCCTCTGGCCACCGGTGTGATCGGTTTTTGGTGGCCTGGGCAATGTATGATGGCTAGTCGTTTAGGCAGCCAGAGTGCTTTTAAAAGAGCCAATATTTCTTGTTTTTGATGGTTTTCCCCTCTGCAGTTAACAGTCCCCTCTCTCTGTATATAGCTCCATGTATGTGGGCCGTAACAAAAGCATATCTGCTATCGGTGTACACATTTAGTCTCTTGTCTTTTCCCAAAGTCAGTGCCTTGGTTAAGGCCACAAGTTCAGCCCGTTGGGCAGAGGTGCCAGCTGGCAAAGGCTCTGCCCAAACAGTCTCAGTTTCAGTTGTGACTGCTGCCCCCGCGTACCTTTGACCCTGATGTATAAAGCTGCTGCCGTCAGTGAACCAGGTAACTTCGGCGTCTGGCAGTGGATGATCCTGTAAATCTTCCCGAACTCCATGAACCTGTGCCAATATCTCAGCGCAGTCATGGAGAGGGGTATCTAAGTCCGGGTCTGGTAACAGGGAGGCAGGGTTTAGTGTTCTGGTGGGAGCATAAATGATTCTGAGGGGATTTAATAATAGTCCCTGGTAGTGAACCAGTCGGGCATTACTAATCCATCGGTCAGGAGGTTGTTTGAGGACTCCCTCGATGGCATGAGGGGTTGTGATATGTAACTCTTGTCCCATAGTTAACTTATCAGCATCCTTTACCATTAGAGCTGTAGCAGCTATCATACGGAGGCAAGGGGGCCAGCCAGCCGCTACTGGGTCCAGTCTTTTTGAAAGATAGGCAACAGGCCTGGGCCATGGGCCAAGGAGTTGCGTCAGCACTGCTTTGGCTACCCCTTTATTTTCATCTACGAAGAGATGAAAAGGTTTGGAGACATCGGGGAGCCCTAAGGCTGGTGCCGACAACAGGGCGAGTTTAATTTGCTGGAAAGCCTGCTCAGTTTCCTCTGTCCACTCAAAGGGCGCCTGTTCTCGGGTGACCAAGTAAAGAGGCTTAGCCATCTCGGCGAACCGAGGTATCCACAAGCGGCAGAACCCGGCTGATCCCAGGAACTCTCTTACCTGCCTTTGGGTCGTGGGTCGGGGGATGCGGAGAACGGTTTCCTTCCGTGCATCAGTGAGCCATCGTTGGCCTTCCCTTAACAGATACCCCAAGTAGGTTACCTCGGATCTGCAAATTTGGGCTTTCTTTGCTGAAGCCCGGTACCCCAGGGCACCAAGTGTCCGGAGGAGATTTTTGGTGCCTTGCAAGCAAGCTTCGGCAGTCTCAGCGGCGATTAAAAGATCGTCAACGTACTGCAAGAGAGTTACTTCGGGGTTTTGATTCCGGTACTCACCCAGATCCTCGTGGAGTGCCTCATCGAACAAGGTGGGTGAGTTTTTAAATCCTTGGGGGAGCCGGGTCCAGGTGAGTTGCCCATTTATGCCTCTCTCAGGGTCGGACCACTCGAAGGCGAAGAGCTCCTGGCTTTTGGGGGCCAGAGGCAGGCTGAAAAAAGCATCTTTTAAATCAAGGACCGTATACCATTGTTTTTCTGGGCTGAGGGCACTTAGGAGGGTATAGGGGTTGGGTACTGTTGGGTGTATGTCCATGACTCGGCGGTTAACTTCTCTCAGGTCTTGTACCGGACGGTAGTCTGCACTGTTAGGTTTTCGTACGGGCAGCAGGGGGGTGTTCCAGGCTGAATGGCAGGGACGCAAGATGCCTAAGTCTAGGAGGCGACGGATATGTGGTGTGATGCCCTTTTTGGCCTCCATTGACATCGGGTATTGTCGGACCCGAACTGGATCTGCCCCCGGTTTCAGCTCTATGAATAGAGCTGGGCGATGTTTAGCCAACCCCATACCCCCGGTTTCAGCCCATGCTTCTGGAAACCGCTGGAGCCAGGGCTCTATGTTTTGACTTTGTGAGGGTGGCCCCTGATGGAGTCGATATTCATCTTCTAATCTCAGAGTAAGTATGGTAATGGGTTGGTTGTGAGGGCCAGTCACTTGGGGGCCCCCTGGCGTAAAATGAATCTGGGCCCCCATTTTAGTGAGTAAGTCTCTTCCTAATAAGGGGCACGGGCTGTCAGGGATGACTAGGAAGGAATGGGTGACCTTTCCATTTCCTAGGTCCACAGTTCTCTGGGTGGTCCAGGGATATTTTTTTATTCCAGTAGCCCCTTGGACCCAGGAAGATTTTTCAGAAATTTTTCCATGGGGTCTGATCAAGACCGAATGTTGTGCCCCTGTGTCAACTAAGAATTGAACTGGGTTCCCCTCCACTTGTAGCGTTACCCTAGGTTCGGGGAGGGGATCCGAACCCCGTCCCCCCTATTCTGCATCTTGAGTGAAGAGGGCAGGTGTAGTTTTTGGCTGCCACGGTTTTTGACCATGATGTGGCTTTTTCTTTTTAGGGCATTCTCGGGCCCAGTGGCCTTTTTCTTTGCAATAGGCGCATTGGTCCTTATCTAGGGGCTTGTGTTTACCCAGGGGCTTTTGGACAACAGTAGCCAGGACTTTGGTCATTTTCTCGGTGGCTTTAAGTTGCCTGTCCTCTGGAGTCTCTCTATTATTATAGACACGCTGGGCAATACGGAGTAAGTCCTGAATCTGTTTCCCCTCCAGGTCCTCTATTTTCTGGAGTTTCTTTTTAATATCAGTGGCTGCTTGATTTACAAAGGCCATTACAACAGCAGCTTGATTTTCGGGGGTCTCGGGGTTCATGGGGGTATACTGTCTGAAGGTTTCCATTAATCTTTCTAAATAAGCGGCAGGGCTCTCTGTCTTACCTTGTATTATTGAATACACTTTTGCCAAATTAGTGGGCTTGCATGCAGCAGCCCGGAGACCCGCCATTAGAGTCTGGCGATAAATGCGCAGCCGTCCCCTACCTTCTGCCGTGTTGTAGTCCCAGCCATCCTGTGGGGGTCGGGTCAAGGGAAAAGCTGCGTTAATGAGATCAAGGTTAGCAGTGGGTTGGCCGTCATCTCCAGGAACCAGCTTTCTTGCTTCCAATTGAATTCTTTCTCGCTCCTCGGTAGTGAACAGGATTCGGAGGAGCTGCTGACAATCATCCCAGGTGGGTTGGTGAGTAAACATAACGCTGTCTAAGAGACTTATTAAATCTTTAGGGTTGTCAGAAAATCGGGCATTCTGGGTTTTCCAGTTATATAGGTCACTAGTAGAGAAGGGCCAGTATTGAAGTCGGGGATTCCCCGTATCATCGGGAGGCCCTATTTCCCGTAAGGGTAAAGCTACGGTGGAGTCAGGAAGGCGGAGTCCTGGCTCACGTGGGGCCCTTGGACTTCGCCCCCACTAAGCATGGGCTCGGGTTGAGCCTCTCTATTCTCCAGTTCTCCTATGGGCTGGGCTATGGGAGGCTCTGCCGGCGCAGCAGGGATAAGGGCAGCTTGCGGAGTGCGAGGAGGAACCTGATAAGGGGGAGGGTCAAGGAAAGGTAAATCTTGGCTGTCGGGGAGAACAGGGGGTGCAGCTGGAGTTGGCGGCTTGGGAGGGTTGATGGATTTAGCCGCCAGGATTTGGCATGACTCTGCTATTAAGGAAGAGGCCATCCAAGGAGGAGGGTTTTCTACTAAATCTTGCCACACCAGAATATAGGGAATCTGATCCGAGTGACCTTCTTTCCCTGGTAGGAAAATTTTTGATTTTACTTTAAGGACCACAGGGAGGCAGAAGGTTCCCTCTGTAGGCCAATTAACTCCAAAGGTGGGCCATTCAGAGCGGCAATAGGTAATCAACTTCCTTTTGTGAATGTCTAGGCTTAAGCTGTGTCCTCTAGCTCTTACGTCCCTGAAGTTGGCGAGAAGGAGGGAGAGAGGGGTGCTCTGCGTTTGGCCCATATTATAATTCTGAGGAAGAGGAGAGGAGAAGGGGGGGGCGCCGCTGGCCAGGGGGCAGGAAGGAAAGCCGCAGGGAGCTGAGAAAGGAGGAGAGAGAAACAAAGGATGGAATAATTAATTCTGATCAGCCGAGAAAACACTTGATTCCAATAAAACATCCGACCCATGAAAGAAAAACAAGAACTAACAAAAATCTTTCGCAGCGGTTCCAACTTTCTTGGCTAGCCCGACAGAAAGGGTTACGGCGGTAATTACAAGGGCCCCGGGGTGACAATACATTTAGACTGACATAGAAGCACTCGCGTACTCGCCCGTCCGCGTCCCTCGCGGGAACTTAGGTGCCTCTTAGCATGGGCGGGCAGGTATAAACCCCCTGCTCGGATCAAAAAGATTTTGACCGCCTTAAGCCGTATGAGGATCACCGCGGAAATCGGGTTAGAGCCCACTCGAATCCCGTAGCTTATGCTGTGGGACTACACATAGGGTAAGTCAGGCGCGTGCCCCTGACTCCCAACAATCATTCCATTCAACAGACAGACACACAGACATACATCACATCAAAATACTGGTAACAATTGGCATGCCTAGATGGTTTTTCTTTTTTAGACGCCTAGAGATATTTCTTAGCACTCTAGAGGTTCATAGAGAAAATGAAAGTATTTAGTTCGCAGGCGCGTTGGGCGTAAGCAGCCCACAGAAAAGAATCCAGATGGGCCAAGCAGCCCCCAGATGGACCGAGCAGGTCCCCAGTTGGACCGAACAGGTCCCCAGATGGGCCAGGCAGCCCCAGATGGACCGAACAGGTCCCCAGATGGGCCAAGGAGGCCCAGATGGACCGAACAGGTCCCCAGATGGGCCAAGGAGGCCCCCAGATGTCAGTGGACGTCTCCAACTGACCCCGGCTGGGTGCCCTATAGCGCGTCCGCCAGGGTCACACCAGCTTCCAGACAGAACCGGTTCTCCAGAGAAGAAGCACAGATCAGAGAGAAAAGGAAGAACGTTAGAGCCGGCTTACTTACCGATCGGAATCAGATACGACCCATTGATCAGAAGTCTGGTGGGCTCGGGGGAGATCTCGGTGGGACCTCCAAATGTAATGCCCGAAGTTCCTAAACCTCCCACAAAAGACCACCAGAGTCGTGAGTCAAAGCCAAGCGGCAAGGGTCGTTTATTGCAGGTTCGAACCTGGTCCTCTGCGCACTCGTCGCCGGTGACGCAAAGAGGCCCCGATCAGAGTTAGTATAGGGTTTTTATAGACAGGGACAAACAGCATAGGTGAGGTTTCAAATTATGAGGGGCCTGATTAGTCGATTTTAAAGTACGGACATTTGTGGTTTTCTGATTGGGCGTCCTTTGTCTGTCCTTTGGCGGGAAGGCTTTGTCCGTTACTTGTGGTGGGAGAAAAAAGGGGAAGGGGATAGGTGAGGAATGTGCTAAGCAAGCAGGTTTACAGAAGCGAGAAACGCCGGTTAGTTTATGTACAACCACTCATTCCATTACATATCAGACTACATTTAGGAAGGTTTACAACCCATTCTACTACACAGCGGGTTACATTCAGGAAAGGTCTCACAATGCTCATAGCAAACAGCAAGCAAAACAGACTTCTCAGCAATTGTATTTCTTATCAAAGATCCATAATAAGCAGAAAAGAGAACCTAGCTTTAAACTAAGGTAGGGCTGTCATTTGGATTGTTCCTTTCAACTGGAAGAGAATTGGAATGATGTCAAAGGAGTGAAATACTTCATCGGGTCTCAAAGTGTAATCCCTACACCTGTAGGAATACATCACCTGGTAACGGGTTATAAATGCATATAGTGGGCACCACCCACAGCATCAAAAACTCTTGGGGTGGGCCCAATAATCTGTGTTTTAGCAAACCCTCCAGGTGACACTGATGCATGCCAAAGTGTGGGAACCATTGCAACTAGGGACTTAACAATTGTCTGGCAGGGGCAGAATGAGGGAGAAGAGTATTTCAGCTTTGGATTACCTGACAAATTGTAAGGACCTATTGCATTGGTTTTCCACCATGCTTGGAAGAAGACATTGTTAGCAACCTGAGTGGTGGGTAGGGTAGAGGAGGGGAAGTGAAATATAAATATTGAGTATGATGGACTGATAATACCAGAAGCCTTCATTCCCTCTCTGTCTACCTGCTCCATCTGTTGGCCAGGATATTAATCTCTCCAGCTACTGATAACACTTTGGCAATGATCCCCAGTGGCATTTTTCTAATACAAATTCACTTCTCATTCTTCCAGGATTTGTCTCCTTCAGTGGTCCTGGGAGCAGTGGACAAACACATTTTTAATGACTTGGCTTCACAAATATGGCATTATCATGCTCTCCACATACTACTTTAACAACCAACTGACACTTCTTATCTGACTTTTTGCAGTACTTAATATCACATAAATTTGGATTCAACCAAAATATGAGTTTGCTGATGTAATACTTATTTCAGTATTATAAATAATCTGAAAGCTGAATCATTATGTCTTGTGATGGAAACAGAATTATATGCTGCACTAGAATCTATAAAAGCACAAAGTTTGCCCTTGTGTACAAAACATTCCTCCATATCACTGTAATCTTCAAGGCAAATAAGGAAACTTATTGACTAAATAAGTCAATAACTGAACTTATTCACTAAATAAAACTATTTCAAGAAAATATGTGATATGTAAAATATGCTCAACTTCAATATATTTCCAAATTTTACACTTCCAGCATCAGTGAACGGCAGTCCAGTACTCTCATTGACGCTTTGCATTGTCTGAATTTTGCATTATAGTCTTTCTGGTTTGTGTGAACTATTATTGTACTGTGGTTTTATGTTATCTTTCCCTGGTAAATACATAACCTGCACATTTTAATATGATATTGGCCATTTGTACAATCTCTTTTTGTGAAGGAACACTGCAAATATTTTGCCCAGTTTTCTATTGTTCCATTGTCTTTTTCCTTACTGATTTATAGGTTTGTCAGGTTAAAAATAGCTTCTCCCAGACTGGCTCAGTTGGTTGGGCGTCGACTTCGGCTCAGGTCATGATCTCACGGTCCGTGAGTTCGAGCCCCACGTTGGGCTCTGTGCTGACAGCTCAGAGCCTGGAGCCTGCTTCATAGTCTCTGTCTCCCTCTCTCTCTGACCCTCCCCCATTCATGCTCTGTCTCTCTCTGTCTCAAAAAATAAATAAACATTAAAAAAAATAGCTTCTCCCAGACTGTGACTTGCCTTTCAATTTCCTTAATGCTGTGTTTCAATAAACAGAGGTACTTAATATAATTTTTAATGGTAAATTATTTTGTCTTGGTTAAGTAGTTTTTTTTTTGCCTTCCCCTAAAGACATTAAGATATTCTGGCCTTTTTTCTTTTAGATGATTGTTATACCATTTACATTTAGATCTACAGCTCATCTTCTGGGTTTCTTTCCTTTTTGTCTCCTCTTTTAACATTTTTTGGTATGATATAAAGGAAGCATCAAGTTGTATTTTCTCCATTTGAACACCCACTTGATGCAATACTGTTTATATTTGTTGAAGGGACTATCACTTCCCTGCTTCATTAGACTGTCATCTTTGTCATGAATCTGATAATGCATATTTTATTGCTAAGTCAAATAAGCTCACACAGAGAAAGACAACTAGTGTATGATCTCATTTGTATGTGAAATCTAAAAATATCTAACTCATAGAAACAGAAAGTGAGACGGTGATTGTCGGAGGCTGAGGAGTGGGAGAAGTGGGGAGATGTTATTCAAAGGTACAAACTTTAAATTATGAAATTAGTAAGTTCTGAGCACCAAAGTTGCAGCACATGGTGATTACAGTTAATAATACTGTATCGCACATTTGAAAATTGCTATGCAAGTAGAGCTTTAATATGCTTACCATAACAACAACAAAGTGGCAATCATGTGAAGAGAAGGATGTGTTAGTTAACCTTACTGTGGTAAACATTTCATAATATGTGTGTGCCAAGTCATCACTTGTACACCTTAAACTTACACAATGTTATAGATCAATTATATCTCAATAAAAGTGGGAAAAAAAGAGAATATTGTGGTTCACAAATTTGGGGGGAAATTACATTAACTCTTTTCATACTTTTTGAAGGAGTACATAAGACTTGTATCGTGCCTCCCTTACACAAAGCACTGAGATGTACCCCAAGAAAGTGTCACCGCCACTATGTATCCTGTCACTGAGAAAAGAGGGATAGAAATTAAGAGTATAGAGGACACTATTTAGTAGAAGCCCATTAAGGTGCAGACATGAAGACTGGAGCTAGAGGGAAAATGGAAAAGCAATGGAAAGAGGATCCCTACACCCGATGCTGAATGAAGTTCCGAGAGCTGTCTGAATGTAGAATCACTCTCCACCTTCAGTGTCCATAGGACCAGGCCTATTGTGACACCTGATTCAGGATTTTAATGAATGAGATGCTACTTGTGAAATAAAACCCCTTCGCTAGCCATGATTGATAGGATTTCCATTCTTTTCAAGACAAAGAGTCGAACTAAGATGGGCATGAGGAGAAAGCAGAGCTGAGCCCACCCAGCTCCTCTAGTTTTGGCTGGATGTATCTTTCCCCAGTAGCAGACATGATGCACCAAGGTGAGGCACACTGCCGGCAGAAGCCAGCCTTCTGAGGATGCAGCACATGTCACCCTGGCAGTATCCTCTCAGTCAATCTGAGCGTGGGCTTCCCCACTATGCCTGCACTGGCCACTGTCCTGCCCTGCTCTGTGACTGGCCTGACCTCCCAACTAAGGAAGATGATGACAGATACCTCCACCCAAGGCTCAGCAGTCCAGTCATACTGGGGGCTGACGAATTCCAATTTATCTCCTCTGGTTCCTGAGAACTCTTCTTAGGACCTCTGTCTCCAAGCAGTGATAAGTGCTGGATAAGAACACAGAATTTGATTGTGTTGTCAGTCGTGAGAACACTTTCCCAAACCAATATCTATATAAAGGTTCTGATCACCCTGACATCCCCAGAGGCAAATGTGTGAAAAGAGATCAGTCTGGTTTACTGAATCTTAGGAATCTTGGGCCCTGACTTTTGACACCAACCAATACAATACTAATTCATCAGATGATGTCTTAAGCCCAGCCAAAAAAATCCCATTTCATAAAAGGGGATTGATTATATAAATTAGTTTTCTCTCCATTGCACACTGTTCATCTTCTCCTCTACATAGTTCCCCTCCATTAACAGCAAAACTATTTCATGTAATAAGCTCTAAGGGTGTAATTGGAAAAGGTGTGAACTTAGAAATGTGAACTTTGCCCCCACCCCCCCATTTCAAAGGAGTTTGCTTTTGCAGTGGGGAGGAGGTTATTGAGGGCTCTTCCATACTTTGTGTAAAATGTTAACCTTCCAAAACATAACATTCACATCTCATTCTGGAAAGGTACAGAGATAAAGATACTTAGGAATCTTGTGCTAAAAGAACCGCCTAGAACCAATGGTTGTCCCCAACACCTGGAGCATCCACACATCAGACGTGGGACAAGTAGAAGAAATCCTACCAGGGAAGTTATAGAAGTGGAAGATCCAGAACCCTACAAAGTAGTTTCACTGCTGAGATTTATAGAAAGCGATTTCCACCTGTTTCTGCCCCACCCACATAATTCAACTCAATCGTTCTCTAGGTTCATCCCTTTCCTTACTCTAACTGGATAACTAAACCCTCAAAGCACAAGGAATGCTGGAAAATGTCCAAGATAAATAAGATCTCAAGGTATAATTTAAAAACATAAAGAAATTGTAGGTTTTGGAGAGCCATGAAGGCACTATTCAGAAAACGGGCACTAGATGAAGAGAATATGAAACATTTCTTGATGGCAGCTCACCATCCCTTATGCTACATAGTTAGTTCAGTCCATTTCCTTGAGTATGCCATTTGTAAACCTTTCTATCAAATCACATACCAGCCCCTCTCCTCCCACCTTCCCATAGTTGTGTTGGCGTTGGGGCTCGATTAGGAGTGAGAGGAATTTTTCACCATGAAGCTCACTCTGAATAAAATTAAAACCTCTGCCAATGAGACTTTATCTGAATACGAGGATGTATAGTCTCATATTGTTCCAGCTTCTGTAACTCATCTCCCATTATTCTTTATTTTTCCTCATGGCCAACTGAGAATATGACCATGAGGTCAGAGATTTGCCTGGATTTAAAGCAGAGTGTATAGATGGACAGATGTTATAAAAATGACTTTGTCTATTTATGGGAGAGTGGGACCTAGTTGAAATTCCTGAAAGTTGCTATAATATTTGCCTTGACCTGGTAGGATGACAATGATGAGGGCAGATTCAGGCACAACAAATTTCCATCTACCATATGCCTCAGGGTAGCATTCAAATACACTTTGAGAGTTAGAAAAGCTAAACTTCTCTGGATTTCAGTGAAAGCCAGAGACCACAGAAAAACAGGTCACTCCTGACACCAACAGCCCAACCCAGGAGAAGAAGCTGCTTTCCAAGCAGGTGCTTCCTATGGATAAAGCTTCTCCACCCTCAGACTCACATCTCTTCTTCATGTGCATCTAGCAAGAATCTGGGAATTCACTTCCCAGATTTTTTTTAAGGAGACAGGGGTCTACCAGATTAGAGATGTTACAGAAACCACAGGACTTCCTTTTCTTCCCTAAAGAGGAAAAAAATTGTGTGCTTTCTTTTACAAGGAGATTGGGGAGAACAAAAATATTCTTCATATGAAAATATGTAATGAAGAGAATCATAATGTTGGTGGAAGCATGGAGAATGATTGATGAAGAGAGGTGCCTTCCCCAGTATCCTCCCCAAAGCCTCATGAAAGCCAGGTGTAATCAAGCTCTTTCTCACCAAAAATCTATTCTTGTAATAACTATGCTCTGGCCTCAGTGCATACACCACATGGAGAAAATTGTAGTGTGGACTTTTACCTCAAATTAGTAGCAACATTCAACTTGGGGTTTTAGAAACCCTTGGGAAATTGTCATATAATTTCCTTGAAAAAATTGGCAGAGAACAGTGGACATCTGGGAGTCAACATCACCATTGACAATGGAAACATAAATATGAGGGTAGAGCCAGTAAACTTTATTTTCAACAGTGACCAATTAGCTGTCCCCAGTACACCAATCATGCCTTTACTTTCTGTCTCTGTCTCTGTCTCTTCAGGATCTAATGAGGTTTGGGGACCTGCACTCTCTGCTCACTGGCTGGGTCCATCCTGCTGCTGACCAAACAGTCCTGTGGCAAAAATATCAGAGGGACTTCAAACGTGCATGTCAGCTGTTTCTCACTGTTGATGCAGGAAATGAAGGATGCATCTCACACAGACAGGTGAGATATGATGGAGAAGCACAGTGTAGTAGAAGGTGTCTTGGAGCAGGTGTGCCCATGACCATGGAGTGCTGCAGCAGAAGGACCCTTGTCTCAGCAGCACCCAGGGCTGAAATAAGAAGAAGCTGTGTACTCCCATTAACTGGTATAGCAGGTGGACGGCAATGTTGCATGTTAGGTGGGCTTTTACCCACTTGGGGGAGCAGAGCCAGACCTTTCAGCAGAACCCTAAATAGTCCGAGAGTCCAGCTCTAGCCCAGAACTGGGGGCAGCGAAATGTGGTTGTTTTAGTCTGTCTGCGCCTTTCTGGGGGATCAGTGTGCAAGGCTACCATGTAGCCTTGCTGTGGTAGGAAACATTCTGGGCTATACAAACAAGCCTTTATCAGCCAGAACACTGGCCAATGAGATGCATATTCACCCCACTTTGGGACAACAAGCTATGACAAATGCATTTACTTCTCCTCTCCTTTCCCCTCAGCCTACAGTAAGCTCTTGCTTTCTTGAGACACAATGGCAGCTAGAGGAGGTAGCCCTGCCCACCATGTGGTGACTCCTGTGTGTGACAGCCTCAGGGACCGTGGTGACATGGTGGACTTTCTGGGGTCAACTGGAAGAAGCAGGTGCACCTTGAGTTAGTGAGAGTGAGTGAGAGTGACACATTCCACACTGCCAGACTTTAGCTTAAATTGAGATGCTACAGCCAAACACCATCATGAGAGATGTCACTGATTGGGAGGACTGAAAAGAGAAGAATGTTCACTGAGCTTTCATACAAGAGTGAATATAGGTTGCCAGCATATGCTCCTAAGTGCATAATCCTGTGAACTATTGTCACTCCCACGGCCCTCACAACCCAGCATGAACTCTGGGGGTGGGTGGTAAATCCTGCATTCACAGTTCATGTCATGATGTTGAGAAGCCCAAAATATCTCTGGTCTCCAGTCTCTTCTACAAACTGCTAGTGCTAAAGTAGATCATCTCTGGCCCCATGTCAATCTGCAGGTCAGTAACTCATCAGTGATACTAACCTGGGATAGAAACAAGATAAGTAAAGCTAATCTTGCACTTAAGGTTGAGAGATCATCAACTATAGATTTGTTTCCATTTTAAAATATTTTGTCACTGCATTTAGAAAACGCAGGTACTCTGGATTTGGACATTGTGGCTAAAGTCCCAGCTAAATGACCTAAGCTCTCTGGATCTCTCTAAGCCTCCGTTCTGCTTCTTTAGAAGAGGCTGTTCGTTATTGTGAAGAGTAATAGAAATAGTTAATGTCAGTGACCAGCACAGAACAAGTATAGGTCCTCAACAAATGATGATGATGATAGCTTGGACCTTAGAATGTGTTACATATTAAAAGAGACGCTCAAAGTGAATATTACTAACATAACTGTTATGTTTACTACAAATAAATAATGTTGTTAAAAACAGTAAAGTGTTTTATAACTAAAAATTTTCAACAATATTGCCTACTGATGATGTTCTATTCAGCATAATAATAATGACCATCACATTACAATTAGACATTGAGAACACATAGAAACATTGGCATCATATGGCAAGTGAGCTACATGCTTTATCTTACTTATTCTCACAAGAACATGAACAAGCAGATCCTGTCATCTTCATTTTACTGAGGGTGAAAGTGAGGTTCATAACATTTAACTACCTTTCCAAAGATAACCCATCTCTCAGGGGTTAGAACTCAGTGTTGAACTAGTAATGAATTCAGGTCCTTCTGATTCAAGAACCAGCTGAGTAAACCACTTTGCTATCTGCCTAGCCACCTTCCAGGATAGGCAAATAACTTAATCATGTGCTCCACTAAAACCTTTGCCCTCCTTTATGTCTTTATTGTGGGTTAAGACCAGCAGGGATGATGCTGTGGAAAGAGATGCCCATGGAAATGGGGAACGGGACCACTGTCCAAGAATTCACCTTGGAGGGGTTTCCTGCCATCCAACACCTGGGAAAGGTCCTCTTCCTGGTGCATCTGCTGGCCTACCTGGCATCCATTACAGGCAATGCTGTCATAGTCACCATCACCTGTGCTGACTCCCGGCTCCAGACACCTATGTACTTTTTCCTCAGCATTTTCTCCTTCTTTGAGTGTTGTTTCATAAGTGCTGTTATTCCTAAGTTGCTGGTCATCTTTCTTTTAGGCCGGCAAACCATTTCCTTTCTTGCCTGTTTCATACAAGCCTTTGTGTATGTATACCTCGGAGCCACAGGTTTCCTCCTCATAACAGTGATGTCTGTGGATCGGTACACGGCCATTTGCAAGCCTCTGCATTACCCAACCATCATGAACCTCAAGACTTGCTTCCTCTTGGTCACTGCCTGCTGTGTTTTGGCCTTCCTTCTCATCACTGGTCTGATAGTAAAGTTTTCCCAGTTATCGTTCTGTGGCCCCAATGTCATCCCCCACTTCTTCTGTGATCTTGGTTCCCTGATTCATCTCTCCTGTTCTAATAGTAGGTCTGTTGAAATGTTGGCCTTTGTCATTGCTTTGTTTATCATTTTGACATCCCTTATCGTAACCGTCATTGCATACAGCAACATAGTAGTCACAATTGTGCGACTCCCATCAGCCAAGGAGCGACAGAAAGCTTTCTCCACCTGCTCCTCTCACTTCATAGTCCTCTCCCTGATATACAGCAGCTGTGTCTTTATATACGTGAAACCAAAGCAAACCAACAGGCTGGACTCCAACAGGGAGGCTGCCCTTGTGCATACGGTGGTGACCCCGCTGTTGAACCCTGTCATCTACACTCTGCGGAATAAGCAGGTCCACCAGGCTCTGAGAGAGACAATGTGCAGAATGAAAATATCAAGACAAAAATAAAATCACATGGACTTGGAGTGGAATGGTTCAGAAAAACATTTGTCTTCATTCTGGCCAATGTAGCAGTCCACAGGGTCCTAGTATAGAATTCTGGCAACCACACTTGATTTCATTTTCCCGAGCAAAATGGAAATCTGTTAAATTACAACAAAGTTAAAAACATTGTTGAGCTCACACCCCTGTTTATTACAGCATTATTTATAATAGCCAAGGTATGGGAGCAACCCAAGTGTCCATCGAAAGGTGAATGGATAAAGGTGTGATTTTATGTGTGTAACGGAATATGACTCAACCACAAAAAAGGATGAGATTTTGCCATTGTAACAACATGGATGAAGCTAGGGGGAATCATGCTAAGTGACAGAAGTGGAGAAAGCAAACACCATGATTTCACTTATATGTGAAATCTCAACAAACATATAAGTAAACAAAAAGTATTAACAGACCCATAAATATGGAGAACAAATTGATGGTTGCCAGAAGGGAGGGGGTGGGGAATGGGCAAATGGGTTCAGGGGACTTGGTGATATAGTTATGGAATGAATAGTTCAAGGGGATGAAAGGTACAGCACAAGGGATGTGGTCAATGGTATTTAATAGTGCTCTGTTGTGACAGAAGGGAGCTACAGTTGTGGTGAAGAATGTATAAGAAATAAATTCATCAAATCTCACACACACACACACACACACACACACACAAACACACACAAAATCTTTTTTTGGAAGTCTTTTTGTAGCAACGTGGAGGGAACTGGAGAGTGTTATGCTAAGTGAAATAAGTCATAGAAGAAGACAGATACCACATGTTTTCACTCTTATGTGGATCCTGAGAAACTTAACAGAAGACAATGGGGGAGGGGAAGGGGGAAAAAAGTTACAGAGAGGGAAGCAGGCAAACCATAAGAGACTCTTAAAAACTGAGAATAAACTGAGGGTTGATGGGGGGAGAAGGAGGGGAAAGTGGGTGATGGGCATTGAGGAGGGCACCTGTTGGGATGAGCACTGGGTATTGTATGGAAACCAATTTGACAATAAATTTCATATTAATAAAAGGAAGTCCACACTTTACCTTGATACGCATAACAATCTTCTCACAAATATTCCACATTTCGATGACAATTTATTAATTGCAAAATCCTTTGCTGAATTTTCATTCTTCCCTCTGAAATAAACCATGTAGTTGAAATGTCATAAATTTAGTAATTTCTCTCTTCTCTAGTCATAAACGTGTCTCAGCAAGTATTAGTGTTTACAAAGGGCACTTAGATAATTAAAATGATATAAGTTTCAATATTACATTGTGGTTATGAAGGAAATGACAGAAATAGTACCAATGCTTGGGTCCACATTCCCTCCAGCTTAGTCCAAGGAAATAAGGGGCATAGTACCCTTCACCTTTGAATATATATGGTTTGAATCACATATGCTCTTAAATGATGTTCTTGGCTCTTAGCTTAACTACATATGCATGTATCAATCCGATGCTGGAGAGTAACAGAACTGATCTCAGGCTTAGAGCATTCTCTAAGGAAAGGAATAACCACACAGCCAACAGCTTACCAATGCTCCTGTTGCCTAAATTATGTATTCTATCTCCAGTCTTTCAGAATCATAATGTATAATTATGACTGATTCTTACCTGAAAGCTTATATTAGCAGAGAAAGGGAGCACTTATTTCATATTTCTATAATTTCTTCCAAAGAGTCAAGTTTACAGAATGTGAGTTATTTGCTTATCTACTTCATATTACTAATGAAAAAACAAACTAAGCCTTTTTTCCTGTTTGACCTCTGTTGTCAACTATAAGGTTATGTTCTGATTGATAACCTATCTTAAAACCAACGTTTCCATTACCTCAATCCTCAAATTTTTGTGCTCATCAGGCCTACTTTCCAGCTAGTATGTGTCCTTTATTTATTTCAGAAGAAACATCTCTAAAAAGATTAAGACCATTTTTTGACATTAGCCCAAACACTGTGGTTAGATCATCTCAAATACATGTTATGAAACACATTCTACACCGTGATTAGATCATACATGGCCTTGATGGTATTATTACAAATTTCATATTTCATCTTATTGACAATGAAGAAATATGAAACATGCCCCAAAACAACCATGTATGATTAGCTGTAGAAACTGTATTAAAAAAGAGTTTGGAAAAGCCAAGGTAAGAGCGGAAAACTAGGTACAGACTGTTATAGGAATTGGAAGAAAGAGAATGATGGCTCACAGAAGTGGCAGTGGGAGTGGATAACAAAGGGACTATAGTAGACAAGGAATCATTTGCATTGAAGAAGCCTGGTGCTGCCTTCAACTACCTGGTCAACTTACAAAAGCACTGAAATAAACTTCTCCATAAATATTAGATTGAGCCACAGAACCTAGGGTCCACTTGAGAATACTCATCGAGATGCTGCAGAAACATGGAAGTATTCAGAGCTGAACTATTCAAGAGCGTATTGAAATGGCTGAGGTTCAGCAATGCAGGAATAAGTAAAGGAATTGTGGCCAAACTACTGCAAAGACTGTGAGCCTCCCCAAGGTTTTAGTCAGGATTTGATAATAATTTATTATACTTAAACTAACGTAATGTACTTTATATTACCTTGAGATAGATTATGCTTTTTTTAAAAATATAATTTATTGTCAAATTGGTTTCCATACAACACCCAGTGCTCATCCCTACAGGTGTACTATGCTTAAAGGGTGAGCTTGACAAAAAGAAAAGACCAGAAACTCACATTTTCTTTGTCCATTCTTCTTCACATGGACTTTTCGATTATTTCCACATCTTAGCTATTGGGAAAAATGTTACGTGAACATCAGAGTACAGATAGCTCTTTGAATTCTATATTTCACTTCCTTTGGTGATATACACAGAGGTGGGATTGCTGGATCAAATGGTAATTCTATTTTGAAAATTTTCAGGAAATACTATATTGTCTACCAGAGTGGCTACACCAATTTACATTTTCAGTAATAGCAGACCAGAGTTCCTATGTGTCCACATCCTTGCTAACACTTCTTATTCTTTGTGGGTTTTTTTCTGTAATACTCATCCAAGGAAGTATGAGGTGGTATTTCACTGTGGTTTTATTTGTATTTCCCTTAGTGATGTTTCCATTTTCATTAGTGATGGTTTGCATCTTCTCACGTACCTGTTGGCTATTTATATGTCCTCTTTGGGAAAATGTCTATTCAGTCTCCATACCCATTTTTTTTAATAGTTTGCTGTGGGTGTTTTGTTTTGTTTTGTTTTGTTTTGTTGGTGTCCGCATGTACTTTGGAGACTTTATAGAAAAAGGTGATTTTCAAAGACACAAGTTTTCCATCTGGACAATGAAAATGGAGGTCATTTCAAGTTGGTCAACAGCATTTGTGAAGCATGCAACTATAAAATCATGCTTCAGTATGCTTACCGTGATGGTGTGATGAAAAAGAAATAGAAAAGGATGAGCTGAAGGCATACATGGAGTCTAAACTGTAAGTGATGGCAAACACCACATGCATGTTTTTGTACTTGAATGGAAATAGACAGACTTTCAGGGACCAAAATATGAAGGCACATGGGTGCTATTATCACTTATCCTGAGGGCAATAGGGGACCCATCCCTGTTAAAATGCTGCTAAGGCATGGTCAGATTTGCATAAGTAAGATCACTTTGGCTTCTGTAGGGATATGAGTGGCTTTCACATTAGCCAGAATCTACAGTTTTATTAAATGTTTTGCCACAAGCACACAGTGTTCTCTAGCCTTCGATTCTTTGATAGTATTTTCTTTGTGGACCACACAGCAACCCACTTCTAGGGGAACAATAACGGCTCTGCTTTCCCTCTCCCTTCCAGCTATCACACAATGCCTTTCATTAGTGGGATTCAACCTGGACCCTTCTGGCCAGGGATTCTCTAAAATATAGTTCCCAGGGGGCCAGGTGCTGTGATCTAGACAGTAGGATCCAGGAGAGTGGAAATGATTGCAGCAACCTCTTCCCCCCCTAAAAAAAAAGAAAATGAAAAACAAAATCCAGCACAGGGTGCTCCAAGATAATATTGCATCCTAAAAACTTCATTAAGTTTTGATAAAGAATGGGTAAACAACAAAAGAAAATACGTTTTTATAAATTAAAAAATGTAATAGCTGACAGAAAAGAATCATCCACATTGTGGGCAGAAAAATAAATGGAGAAGTTTCAGAAAGTAAAATACAGAGAGAAAAAGAGTTAGAAAACTTGTGGGGAAAGTAATTTAGTCCAGAATGCTAAACTTCTGTTTATTATGGATTTGGAAGAGAGGACACAGAAGAAAAGGGGAGAATAAATTATTAATTACACAAAGAGGACAATATCCCAATGCCTGTGTGAACAACTCAATAAATTAAAATTTTTTGTATCTAGGCATGACACTATAAAATTTACAAACATGAAACATAAAGAAATCTTAAAACATCTTTCCAGATTAAAAAATAAATAAAACACTTCTATGAAAGGTTATGGAAATCCATATATCAATTTCTTTTTCAACTTTTGATATTGCTTGAAGTAAGATAAGGCTTTTAAGTTTTGAGGGAATGATTTTCAGTGTAGAATCTTGTAACCAGCTTTCAGCAAAATGCTAAAATAAATTATTAACATTTAGGGAGACCAGGAATCCGCAAATTTGCTTTTCATACACCATGTCCCAGTTAAATTCTTCACAATTTGTTCCCTGGAAATAAGCAAATGATCTCCCCCTTCAAAAAAAGTAAAAACTGTGCCTTTGTTTTCTTACCTGTGAAATAAGATGAGGATTGAGTAAATTAATATGAGTAATGCAATTTTAAAATTGTTAAGGATTTAGCAGTGTGATCTACATATCTGTGGTCATGGTGGTGGTGGTGGTTGTGGTGGTGGTGATGATGGGCTCAGAAATCTCTGGATCTAAAGCAGAAAAAAGAATTCCAAGGATCTTATTGAGAAACCACGATCATATTGAAAAATAAAAGGGAAATAAAGCATAAAACCAAAGCAATGATGAAAGATGGGGGGATTGGGAGGGTGGGTAGTTAGAAGTTCCAGGAGTTTAAATCGCAGGTTAAATTAACGTGTTTAATATTCTACAGTGGTGACTTCAAATGTCATATAGGAATGTTTTTTAATTGCCAAAGTATTGCTTATAAAACTATTATTAACTTCTAGTTTTTGTACATTTTGTTTTTGTTTTTTTAAGGTAAAATTTCTTTTTTTAATGAATATAATTTATTGTCAAATTGGCTTCCATACAACATCCAGTGCTCATCCCAACAAGTGCCCTCCTCAATACCCATCACCCATTTCCCCTCTCCCCCACCCACCCATCCACCCTCAGTTTGTTCTCTGTATTTAAGAGTCTTTTGTGGTTTGCTTCTCTCCCTCTCTTTTTGTAACTATTTTTTCCCCTTCCCTTCCCTATGGTCTTCTGTTAAGTTTCTCAAGATCCACATGAGTGAAAAGATATGATATCTGTCCTTCTCTGACTTATTTCACTCAGCATAATACCTTCCACTTCCATCCACGTTGCTGCAAATGGCATGATTTCATTCTTTTTTTATATTAAATATAACTTATTGTCAAATTGGTTTCCATACAACACCCAGTGCTCATCCATGATTTCACTCTTGAATAGAGGATATGAATTCATAATATCTGATTTAACAATTATTTTAAAATTGATATCTTCTTTATTCTTTAATGTGGATCATGGGCACATGCAAAGAAACTGCTTTTTCTCTTTGTAGGATAAAGAGTTCCTTCTATAGAAACTTTTTCTGGATATTTTCTTCCATGTTTTTGTTGAATATCATTGAAGCAGTCTCTGATGGACCAAACCTGACCTACAAAATATGAAGCTAACAATTAACAGAGAACCCAATCTAATACATGAAGGGTTTGTGGTGACTGGTATGTGAACATATATCTATTAATCCAAACTTCACCATCTACCCTGCAAAACAATTTCCCAGTACAAAAACCCCCGCTATTAGTATTGAAACTTCAGAGAACATATGTCTCAGTAAAACTTGCCAACCAGTGTTTATGTGGGAAATATCAGTATTTGTAACTCCAAAAATCACTACAACAGGAAAACAAATTATATACAAGGAAAGGTTCAAATTCAATTACAAAGCCATAAAGGTCAACAAAGTGACATGGGGTTTTGGCATTTTGTGGTACTAAGAATGGCCACATTAATGCAGAGAAAGCAATGGTTTGCCAAGAATCACATTAGTTTCTTGAAAATCATGAAGCAAAGTTTTAAGTATTATATGCCCTAACAAGATGGTTATTATTTATATAGTGATATTTTTAGTGTGTTTTGGAATATTGGTTGGGGGTTTTGACTGATCTAATACAGATATATTGTAATACAGATATAGTGTTTCCATTTAAAATAAGGGGAAGTGTTTTTGTTTTTGTTTTCTTTGCTTTTAATTCCCTTACCTTTGGAGATGCGTCGAGTAAGAAATTGCTGCAGCTGAGGTCAAAGAGGTTGTTGCCTGCTTTCTCCTCTAGGGTTTTGATGGTTTCCTGTCTCACATTCAGGTCTTTCATCCATTTTCAGTTTATTTTTGTGAATGGTGTAAGAAAGTAGTCTAGTTTCTTTCTTCTGAATGTTGCCGTTCAGTTCTCCCAGCACCATTTGTTAAAGAGACTGTCTTTTTTCCATTGGATGCTCTGTCCTGCATGGTCAAAGATTAGTTGGCCATATTTGTGGGTCCAATTCTGGGTCCTCTATTCTATTCCATTGGTTTATGTGTCTGTTTTTGTGCCAATACCAGACTATCTGGATTATTACAGCTTTGTAGTAGAGGCTAAAGTCTGGATTGTGATGCCTCCCACTTTGGTTTTCTTCTTCAGTATTACTTTGGCTATTCAGGGTCTTTTGTGGTTCCATACAAATTTTAGGATTGTTTGTTCTAGCTTTGAGAAGAATGCCAGTGCAATTTTGATTGGGATTGCATTAATGTGTAGACTGCTTTAGGTAGTATTGACATTTTAATAATATTTATTCTTCCAATCCATGGAATGTTTTTCCATTTCTTTGTCTCTTCTTCGATTTCCATCATAAGCTTTCTATAGTTTTCAGCCTACAGATCTTTTACATCTTTGGTTAGGTTTATTCCTAGGTATTTTATGGTTCTTGGTGTGATTGTAAATGGGATCAGTTTCTTTATTTCTATTTCTGTTGTTTCATTATTGGTGTACAAAAATTCAACCAATTTCTGTACATTGATTTTGTACCCTGCGACTTTGCTGAGTTCATGTATCAGTTCCAGCAGACTTTTGGTGGAGTCTGTTGGGTTTTCCATGTAAAGTATCATGTTGTCTGTGAAAAGTGAAAGTTTGACTTCTTCTTTGCCAATTTTGATGCCTTTTATTTCATTTTGTTGTCTGGTTGCTGATGCTAAGACTTCCAACACTATGTTAAAGAACAGTGCTGAGAGTGACATGCCTGTCATGTTCCTGATCACAGGGGGAAAGCTCTCAATTTTTCCATGATATTAGCTGTAGGCTTTTCACAAATGGCTTTGATGATGTTTCAGTATGTTCCTTCTATCCAGACTTTCTTGAGGGTTTGTATTAAGAAAAGATGCTGTATTTTGTCAAATGCTTTTTCTGCATCTATTGACAGGATCATATGGTTCTTATCCTTTCTTTTATTAATGTGATGTATCACATTAATTGATTTGTGAATATTGAACCAGCCCTGCATCCCAGGAATGAATCCCACTTGATCATGGTGAGTAATTCTTTTTATAGGCTGTTGAATTCAATTTGTTATTATCTTGTTGAGAATTTCTGCAGCCATATTCATCAGGATATTGGCCTGTAGTTCTCTTTTTGCTGGGTCTATGCCTGGTTTGAGAATTAAAAGCAAAAATGAACTATTGGGACCTCATCAAGATAAAAACGTCTGCACTGCAAAGGAAATAATCAACAAAACTAAAAGGCAATTGACAGAATGGGAAAAGATATTTGCAAATGACATCAGATAAAGGGCCAGTATCCAAAATCTATAAAGAACTCACCAAACTCCACACCCGAAAAAGAAACAATCCAGTAAAGAAATGGGCAGAAGACATGAATAGACACTTTTCCAAAGAAGACATCCAGATGGCCAACAGACACATGAAACGATGCTCAACATCACTCATCATCAGGGAAATAAAATCAAAACCACACTGAGATATCACCTCATGCCAGTCAGTGGCTAAAATGAACAAATCAGGAGACTACAGATGATGGCGAGGATGTGGAGAAACAGGAACCCTCTTGCACTGTTGATGTGAATGTAAATTGGTGCAGCTGCTCTGGAAAACAGTGTGGAGATTCCTCAAAAAATTAAAAATAGAACTACCCTATGACCCAGCAATAGCACTGCTAGGAATTTACTCAAGGGATACAGGAGTGCTGATGCATAGGGGCACTTGTAACCCAATGTTTATAGCAGCACTTTCAACAATAGCCAAATTATGAAAGAGCCTAAATGTCCATCAACTGATGAATGGATAAAGATGTGGTTTATATATACAATGGACTACTACTTGGCAATGAGAAAGAATGAAATATGGCCATTTGCAGCAATGTGGATGGAACTGGAGGGTATTATGCTAAGTGAAATAAGTCAGTCAGAGAAAGACAGATACTATATGTTTTCACTCATATGTGGATCTTGAGAAACTTGACAGAAGACCATGGGGAAGGGGAAAAAAAGAGTTACAGAGAGGGAAGGAGGCAAACCATAAGAGACTGTTAAATACACAGAACAAACTGAAGGTTGATGGGAGGGTGGGGGAGAGAGGAAAGTGGGTGATTGGCATGGAGGAGGACACTTGTTGGGATGAGCACTGGGTATGGTATGGAAACCAATTTGACAATAAATTATATTTTAAAAAGCTAATAAAATAAAATAAAATAAAATAAAATAAAATAAAATAAAATAAAATAATGGGAAGATCCCAGTTTCTGTTTTCACAAACTATATTTGATTCTCATAAATTGTTTTCTGACATTAAGCAGGGGTTGCCTTTATATTCCTAAGATCTGCTAATCATGTATGCTAGATCCATCAAGGATACACTGTTTCTAAATATTAACTCTAATTAGGATCTATCTCTGACATTTTCTTATACTTCTACCCAGTTTTTGTCCTGTAATTTTAGTTCCACAGAGTATTAAATGGTCAGGGATATGTGTTTGCTGATGAGGTTCCTCCAGGATCTTTGTGTACTTACCATAATACCACATGACCAGTCAGGGAAAGGAAGAAAAGGGAAGACTTGGCCCTGGTTAACTTTAAAATTTCACACACAGTTTTTCCCCCTTAACATAGTATCTTAAGCATTACTCATTATTGTATACATTATTATGATTTAAATGTATGCATAATATTTACTTATATTTCATCAATTATTCAGCTATATATTTTACAGTTATAACTTGTCACAGGCCATGGTTAAATTGCCATATTATTAAGATATTCTTTGATGGCATTAGGCCAGGGAACTCAGGAACACAGCCTTGGCCTGGACAAATTCTCCATTCAGTTAACTTCTTGGGGAATATACGCACAAAGAAATCCAGCTAAGACATGATCACTGACTAGAACTACAGTTCTATGATGCTCATTTTTTTTTTAATTTTCCTGAAATTTTAGTTAACATACAGTGCAATTTTGGTTTCAGGAATGGAATTCAGTGATTCATCACTTACATATAATACCCAATGCTCATCACAACAAGTTCCCTCTTTAATACCCATCACCCATCTAGCCCATCCTCCAGCCACCTCCCCTCCATCCACCCTCAGTTTGTTCTCTATCATTAAGACTCCCTTGTGGTTTGTTTCCCTCTCTCCTCTCTTTACCCCTCCCATATGTTCATCTCTTTTGTTTCTTAAATTCCACATATGAGTGAAATCATATGATACTTGTCTTTCTATGATTGACTTATTTCTCATAGAATGATATACTCTAGCTCCATACACATAATTGCAAATGGCAAGATTTCATTCTTTATTATGGCTGAGTATTATTCCAGTGTGTGTGTGTGTGTGTGTGTGTGTGTGTGTGTGTGTATACACATATACACATCTTCCTTATCCATTCATCAGTTGATGGACATTTGGGCTCCCTCCACAGTTTGGCTATTATTGATAATGCTGCTATAAACATTGGGGGGCAGATACTCCTTCAAATTTGTATTTTTGTATCCTTTGGATAAATACCTGAGAGTGCGACTGCTGGATCATAGGGTAGTTCTAGTTTTAGTTTTTTGAGGAACCCCCATACTGTTCTCCAGAGTGGCTACACCAGTTTGCTCATTTAATGCCTTTTATAGGCAGACAAAAATTCATTAGGAAAGAGTCAGGTATAAGGTACCAAACACGGGGTCTGGAAAATTAATATTCATTCTAACACTAATTCTTGACATTCTAAGAACCTAGCCAAACATCATGTTGAAGGAATAATTAAATCTAGATATTGCATATGAATTAGAATTCTGAGTGACCACATCCAACTCAGATAAATAGTTATTCTAGGCCTTACTATTCATTTCTTTAATAACAGGGAAATAAAACTAACTAGAGCAAAGGATCATCATGGGGATAATGAGATAAACCCAAATTAGCACAGTATTATGCAAGTATTAAATATTCAGTAAATGCCATTTTCGTTTCTTCATTTAATCTTTCGGTATATATTTACCAAGCACCTATACTTGCTTGGACTGTGCTAGGCAACCAACACCACTACACTTTCCATCATTATCTGCACCACCATCATCATCGTCACCATCAGCATCATCGTCATACTCCATTGTTCATGAGGGTTCTACCTGCATTGAAGTTCACAGATCATTGCCATGGAGGATTCAGAAATGTAAATAAAGGTTAGGTTTTAATTAGATCAAAACTGAGAATCAGAAAATAAATGTTTTGTGATAATAGTAAGTAGACTATTTCAAATTGGTGGAAAGTTATGTTTTGCTATAAATCTTTAGCCTCTAAAATACATATCACAATTTCTCCTTCATTTTGTTGCTGACACAGTCCATCCTCAGAGACCTAGGAATTGGGGGGAAGCATTTATGGAAACATGAGTATACTCCTCTGTGAGAGAGTCAGAGTTGATGTTTCCTTTGGTGTGCAATAGGCAGTCAGCAAAAAAATATACAGGAATACTGAATTTTATAGATATGCTCTAAGGCTTTTTCTGAGAGGCTCTGATATATGATCTATACAGGAGGCAAAATGAACTTTTTCTTATACTTATGAATTTAAAAATTATAATAAAATACAACATCACTGGAATGGTTCAACGTTCAAAGTGGATAAAACCCAGGGTTAACAAAGGTATGAAGCAACAGGAATTTTAACACATTACAGTGGGAATAAAAAACAATATAATCACTTGAAAAACAATGTGGCCATTTCTGATAAAATTAAATATGTATTTATCATATAACTTAGCAATCTCACATCTAAGTACTGACCTAAGAGCAATTAAAATGTATATCCACGGTAGTATTTAGTGTTTACAACAGCTTTATTCATAATAGCCAAAAAAAACCAACAAATTGTCCATCAACAGGTGGCCTATCCAGAGAATGAAATACTACTCAATCATAAAAAATGAACTGATGCAATGAAATAAATGAATCTCAAAAACATCATATTGAAAAGAGACACCAGGCCTTAATGAGTGCACATTCAATTTCATTTATGTGAAATTCTAGGAAAAGCAAAACTAATCTATAGTGATATAAAACAGCATGGAATGCCAGGGCCTGGGCACGATGGGGGTGGTGTTGACAACAACAGGAACGAAAGAACTTTTCTCAATGATAAAAATGTTATATATCTTGAATGAGGTGGAAAAAAAGATGAAAGAAGTCAGTGGATATACAGGCAAGGATAACTGTCACTGTTTAACAAGAGGAAACAGGGTTTCTACAATATAACAGAGGAAGGAAGAAATATGGAAACTAATAGGATTATAAATTTATAAATACTTATAAATTATAAAATGTAATTATATTATAATTATAATTATATTTTTAAATTATTTTTTAATACGAAATTTATTTTCAAACTGGTTTCTATACAACACCCAGTGCTCATCCCAACAGGTGCCCCCCTCAGTGCCCATCACCCACTTTTCCCTCCATCCCACCCCCCATCAACCCTCAGTTTATTCCCAGTTTTTAAAAGTCTTTTATGGTTTGCTTCCTTCCCTCTCCGTAACTTTTTTTTCCCCTTCCCCTCCCCCATGGTCTTCTGTTAAGTTTCTCAGGATCCACTTAAAAGTGAAAACATATGGTATCTGTCTTTCTCTCTATGACTTATTTTACTTAGCATAACACTCTCCAGTTTCCTCCACATTGCTACAAAAGGCCAAATTTCATTCTTTCTCATTGCCAAGTAGTATTCCATTGTATATATAAGCCACAACTTCTTTATCCATTCATGGACATTTAGGCTCTTTCCATAATTTGGCTATTGTTGAAAATGTTGCTATAAACATTGGGGTACAGTCCCCCTATGCATCAGCACTCCTGTATCCCTTGGGTAAATTCCCAGCAGTGCTATTGCTGGGTCATAGGGTAGTTCTATTTTTAATTTTTTGAGGAGCCTCCACACTGTTTTCTAGAGTGGCTGCACCAGTTTGCATTCCCACCAACAGTGCAAGAGGGTTCCTGTTTATCCACATCCTCTCCAGCATCTATAGTCTCCTCATTTATTCATTTTAGCCACTCTGACTGGCATGAGGTGATATCTCAGTGTGGTTTTGATTTGTATTTCCCTGATGAGAAGTGATGTTGAGCATCTTTTCATGTGCCTGTTGGCCATCTGGATGTCTTCTTTAGAGGAGTGTCTATTCATGTCTTCTGCCCATTTCTTCACTGGATTATTTGTTTAATGCTTCTTGTTGCTTCCATGGTAATAACTTTGGAAATTAACAGCAGCCATGGCCATGATCTGCTAAGGACATTGTAACCAGGGACTCAGACCCCTCAGGTATGAAGGTCTATGTTACCCTCCAGGGCAAGCAAATGAAGCCAGCAGTCATGCTGGCGAAAGATGAAGAAAAACATACAGAATGAATGATCATGAAATGAGATGACAGAATATTTATGTGGCCTGATGACCAATGGCAGCAGCAGAGACTATAGCTCACCTACTTACACTTCTGCTGTAAGTCAGGTTTTTATTTGAAAAAAATATGACCAACCACTACACTGAACAATAAGTAATAGGACAGGGTGAACTTAAGGTGGTAGGCAAGTAAATCTAATTAGTGTAAAGGGCGGATTGAAGAAGACACTGCTAGGCGCCACCCATGTAAACTTGGTATTCAACTTGACAGGCAACCCGTAGGATGTCTACTGAAAACTCTGCTAGCGCACTATTTTCTGGCCCTGGCAGCAAATTTTGCCATGCACAAAACAAGCCAGAATGTCTAGAGAATGAACGTTGCCACAAGCAATCCTCAGTGGATGATGGGTGATGAATTGTTTTATACACACCCCACTTTCTTTCCTTCTGGGTTTGAATAACTCTGAAGAGTGTTCTACACTGCTACGCAGAATTCCACAGTGACATTGGGCTCCAATTTCCCAGAAAAGTAACTGGCTTGGTAATACACAATTCTTTTTACTATATCACTTTCCCCCCTTCCTACTGGTCATTCATGGAATTAACCCTCTAGTAAACTACTTGTCTTCAAATCCTTGCTTCTGGGTCTGATGCTGAGGTAACTCAAACTAAGAGAGTTTTCTTCTACTACCTAGTTTTATTTCTCCAGAAATTCACGCCTTTTGTGCAAATTATATACATAGTAACAATATTAAGCTTCTTCTGTGAATCAATTCTTCCCTTCATTTTCATGGGCTACCTAATGAGAAATGCCTTTCACGAAGAAATGCCTTTCATTTCTTTTTTTTTTTTTTTAATTTTTTTTCAACGTTTATTTATTTTTGGGACAGAGAGAGACAGAGCATGAACGGGGGAGGGGCAGAGAGAGGGAGACACAGAATCAGAAACAGGCTCCAGGCTCTGAGCCATCAGCCCAGAGCCCGACGCGGGGCTCGAACTCACGGACCGCGAGATCGTGACCTGGCTGAAGTCGGACGCTTAACCGACTGCGCCACCCAGGCGCCCCAAGCCTTTCATTTCAAAGTAACTTTGACTTCAAGGAGTTCATTAAGGACTTCCTGTTCCACCAAGGTAGAATGGCCCCTTTTTCTCCAGGTCTTCTCTTTTTAAATTTAAACATCCTGGAAAAGGGGGTGGGAGGTGGGAGGGCAAGAATAGAGCAGGGGAATAGGAGGACCTTAGGCTCATCTTGTCCCACAAACACAATTGCTTAATAATCAAATCATCCTAAATATGCTGGGAATCAACTTGAAGACTAACAGAGCAAACTCCACAACTAGAGAGAGAGAAGAGACCACATCAAAGAAGATAGAAGGTGTGGAGATGTGGTTTAGGGGAGAAATGGATCTCAGGTACTGCAGACCAGAGCAAACTGTGGTCACAGAGAAGGGTAGGAGAGAGTAAAGCACACAGGGGAATACACAAGGAGAACATTTCCCCAAAGCCATTGACTGGGGAAAAAAGAGGGGCTGATTATCATGAGTTTTTGCAACCAGCAGAACCTAAAGTCTGCAGTTTTAAATGTAAGCGGGCTTGTCTGCGATAGAGCCTGGAGGATGCTGTCCTACTCGTGGACAGAAGGCAGACAAACAACCTGGGAGACAGATTGTGTGGAAACACTGATTTGAAGAACTCCTGGGACACAGAGGGGCGATAATTCACTCTTCTTGGAGCAAGTCCCTAAGAGGCAGCATTCTTAGAGAGGATGCCTCCCTGGAACAAAAGATCTTGCTGGAGCTGTTTGTGTCCCCTCTTCCCCACAACGTAAACACAGAACCACTTGTGGGAAGCAGTGCAGCATTGACACTGGCTGCTTAACTTGCTTACAGCAAGTCCCATATCCCTGCAAACCAGAAGGACTGCCCCTCTCACTCAAGCTTGTCTCAGACTCAGCATGGAGGGCCTCTCCCCGAGAAGACCAGTGCAAGCTCCTGCCCACACCACATCTCCTAACCAGAGAGTTCTGCAGGGCTTCAGTTCTAGTGGAAGTATATCAGATCTCATTTCACAAGCAGCCAGAGCACACCTAGGTGAAACTCTCCACATTCTGGCCAAGGACCACTGCCCACTACAGACAAGGACAACCTCTGCCAATGATGGCCCTATGGAGAGAGCAGCCAAAATACAACAGCGGAGTACACACAGCACATATCAGGGACACTCCTTGAAGCTCTAGGCCCTGGACACTACATGAGCTCTTTTTCATAGCTATTACTCTCAGGGGAAAGAACCATAACTGGCTTTTCCAAGGCACAGAAGAAGGCAGAGACTTAGACAAAATGCCAGCATGAAGGAATTCATTCCAAATGAAAGAACAAGATAAGGCCATGGCCAGAGATCTAAGTGAAGTAACATGCCTGATGGAGAACTTAAAACAACAATCATAAGGATACATGATGGGCTTGAGCAAAGAATGGAAGACTTCAGGGAGACCCTTACCACAGAGATAAAAGAGTCAAAAAGAATCAGTTCAGTCAGAAATGAAGAATGCAAAAACTGAGATTGGAAACAGGCTTGACACAATGAACAGCATGCTGGAAGAAACAAAGGAATGAGTTAGTGATACAGAAGACAAAATAATGGAAAATAAGGAAGCTGAACAAAATAGAAAAAGAAGAATTATAGAATACAAAAATAGACGTAGGGAACTCAGTGACTCCATCAAATATAATATTCATATCATAGAAGTTCCAAAAGAGTAAGAGAGAAAGGGGGGGGGCAGAAAATAGAGGAAGTAATAGTTTGAAGACCTCCCTAATCTGGGGAAAGAAACAGACATCTAGATCTAGGAGGCACACAGAATTCTCATCAAAATCAACAAAAGTAGGCCAACACCAAGATGTATTGTAATTAAACTGCAAAATACAGTGATAAAGAAAAACATCTTAAAAGCATCAAGACAAAAGAAGTCCTTAACTTACAAGAGAAGACCCATAAAGCTAGCTGCAGATTTCTCAATAGAAACTTGGCAACCAGAGGGGAGTGGCATGATATATTCAAAGTATTGAATGGGAAAAATATGCAGCCAAGAATGCTCTATCCAGCAAGGCTATCATTCAGAATAGAAGGAGAGATAAAGAGTTTCCCAGACAAACAAAAACTAAAGGAGTTCATGACCATTAACCAGCCCTGCAAGAAATATTAAAGGGGACTCTTGGAGTCTAAGGAAACACCAAAAGTGACAAAGACAAGAAAAGATCTCCAGAAATAATGACAAAACAAGTAATAAAATGGCATTAAATACATATCAACCTATAAATACTCTGAATGTGAATGGACTAAATACTCTGATCAAAAGACATAGGATGTCAGAATGGACAAAAAAGAAATTCCCATCTGTATGCTGCCTACAAGAGACTCATTTTAGACCTAAACATTTGTGCAGATTGAAAGTGAAGGGATGGAGAAATATTTATCATGTATATCAATGGACATCAAAAGAGAGCTTGAGTAGCAATACTTACATCAGACAAACTTGACTTTAAAAACAAAGCCTGTAACAAGACATGAAGAAGGGCCCTATATCATAAAAAGGTGGGGGGGGGGGGGGCAATCCAACAAGATCTAACAATTGTAAATATTTATGCCTTCAACATGAAAGCAGCCAAATATCTAAAACAATTAATAACAAATGTAATGGAACCCACTGAGGACAACACAATAATCATAGAGGACTTTAACACCCCACTTATCACAATGGACAGATCATCTAAACAGAAAATTGACAAGGAAACAGTGACTGAATGATCCACTGGACTAGATGGACTTAACAGATATATTCAGATCATTCCATCTTAAAACAGCAGAATACATATTCTTTTCAAGTGCATATGGGACATTGTCAAGAATAGATCACATACTGGGTCACAAATCAGGCCTCAACAAATACAAAAAGTTGAGATAAAGCCTGCATATTTTTCTGAGCAACACTATGAAACTTGAAGTCAACCACAAGAAAAAATTTGGAAAGACCACAAATACATGGAGATTCAAGAACATGCTACTAAAGAATGAATAGGTCAAGTAGGAAATTAAAGAAGAAATTAAAAATACATGAACCAAATGAAAATGAAACCACAATGGGTCCAAAATATTTGGGATGCAGAAAAAGTGGTGCTAAGAGGGAAGTATACAGGAATACAGACCCACCTTAAGAAGAAAAATCTCAAACAACCTACACTTAACATCTAAAGGAACTAGAAAAAGGACAACAAATGAAGCAAAAACCCACCAGAATGAAGGAAATAATAATCTTTATAGCACAGAGGTGCCTGGGTGGCTCAGTCGGTTAAGTGTCCGACTTCAGCTCAGGTCATGATCTCCCAGTTCATGGGTTAGAGCCCCTCGTCAGGCTCTGTGCTGACAGCTCAGAGCCTGGAGCCTGCTTCAGATTCTGTGTCTTCCTCTCTCTCTCTGCCCCTCTCCCATTCACACACTCTCTCTCTGTCTCAAAAATAAATAAACATAAAAAAATCAAAATGTATTATAAAAAAATAAAAATAAAAAAAAATCTTTATAGCAGAAATGAGTGATATAGAAAGTAAAAAAACAGTAGAACACATCAATGAAACCAGGACCTTGTTCTTTGAAAAAATTAGTAACATTGATAGACCTCAAGCCACACTTATCAAAAAGAAAAGAGAACGGACCCAGATAAATAAAATCACAAATTAGAGTGAAGAAATAACAACCAACACCACAAAAATACAAGTAATTATAAGAGAATATTATGAAAAACTATATTCCAACAAATTGGACAACCTGGAAAAAATGGATAAATTCCTAGAAATATACACACTACCAAAACTGAAAGTGGAAGAAATAGAAAACTTGAACAGTCTATAATTAGCAAAGAAATTGAATCACTACTCAAAACTCTCCCAACAAAAAAAAAAGTCCAGGACCAGATGGCTTCACAGGTAACTTTTACGAAACATTTAAAGAAAAGTTAATACCTATTCTTCTGAAATTATTCCAAAAAATAGAAAATCAAGGAAAACCCAAATTCACTCTATGAGGTCAGCATTACCCTAACACCTAAATTAGACAAAGATTCTCTAAAAACAGAGAAGTATAGGCCAATATCCCTGATGAACATGGATGCAAAAATTCTCAATAAAATACTAGCAAACCAAATCCAACAATATATTAGAACATTCATCACAACCAAGTGGGATTTAGTCCTGGGTTGAATGGTGGCACAACATTCACAAATCAATCAACATGACACACCACAGTAATAAAAGAGAGGATAATAACCATATTATTATGGTTGCAGAAAAAGCATTTTAGAAATTACAACATCTATTCATGATTAAAAACCCTCAATCAACAAAGTAAGTTTAGAGGGAATATACCTCAACATAATAAAGGCCATATATAAAAAAAAAAAAAAAGAAAGAAAGAAACCACGCAGCTAATACCATCCTCACTGGGGAAAAACTGAGAGCTTTTCCTCTAAGGTCAGGAACAAGACAGGGATCTCCAGTCTCACCATTGTTATTTAACACAGTACTGGAAGTCCTAGCCACAGCAATCAGACAACAAAAAGAAATAAAAGGCATCCAAATTGGCAACGATGAAGTCAAACTTTCACTATTTGCAGATGACATCATACTCGATAGAGAAAACCCCAAAGACTCCACCAAAACATTACTAGAACTGACACACAAATTCAGCAAAGTCACAGGATACAAAATCAATGTTCAGAAATCTGTGGCATTTCTGGACACCAATAAAGAAGCAGCAGAAAGAGAAATCCAAGAATCAATCCCATTTACAATTGCACCAGAAAACAGTAACATGCCTAGGAATAAACCGAACCAAAGAAGTGAAAGACCTGTACTATAAAAACTATAAAACACTGATGAAAGAAATTGAATGACACAAAGAAATGGAAAGACATTCCATACAAATGGATTGGAAGAACAAATATTATTAAAATGTCTACATTACCCAAATGGAATCTCTATCAAAATGCCAAAAGTATTTTTCACAGAACTAGAACAAACTATCCTAAAACATGCATGGAACCACAAAAGATGCTGAAGAGCTAAGCACCCTTGAAAAAGAAGAGCAGGAGTGCCTGAGTGGCTCAGTTGGTAAGAGTTGGTGATCCTTGATTTCAGCTCAGGTCATGATCTTATAGTTCGTGAGATTGGGCTCTGCACTGACAGCTCAGAACCTGCTTGGGATTTGCTCTTTCCTCTCTCTCTGCCCCACCTCTCTGCTCATGCTCTCTCTTTCTCTCTCTCTCAAATTAAGTAAATAAGCATTTTTTTAAGAAGGAAAAGAAAAGATGGAGGCATCACAATTCTGGAGTTCATGTTATATTAGAAAGCTATAGTAATCAAAACAGTATGGTAAAGGCACAAAAATAGAACATAGGTCAATGGAAAAGAAGAAAACCCAGAAATGAATGCACAACTGTATGGTTAATTAATCTTTGACAAAGCAGGAAACAACATCCAATGGGAAAAATACAAAATACATTTGTCTCATCAACAAATGGTGTTGGGAAAACTGGACAGCAACATGGGAAGGAATGAAACTGAATCACTTTCTTACACCAAAAACAAAAACAAATTCAAAGTGGATTAAAGACCTAAACATGAGACATGAAACCATTAAAATCCTACAGGAGAACACAACTCATAACCTCTTTGACATCAGCTAGAGCAACTTCTTACTAGATATGTCTCCTGAGGCAAGGGGAAAGAAAGCAAAATTAAATTATTGGGGCTACATCAAAATAAAAAGCGTTTGTATAACAATTAACAACAAAACTAAAAGGCAACCTACGGACTGGGAGAAGATATTTGCAAATGACATATCTGATAAGGGATTAGTACCCAAAATCTATAAAGAACATGTAAAACACAACATTCAAAAAATGAATAATCCAATTTAAACATGGGCAGAAGATGTGAATAGACATTTCTCCAAAGAGGACTTACAAATGGCCAACACAAACATGAAAAGATGTTCAACATCACTCATCATCAAAGAAATACAAATCAAAACTACAGGGGCATCTGAGTGGCTCAGTCAGTTGAGTGTCCAACTTCGGCTCAGGTCGTGATCTCACAGTTCATGAATTCAAGCCCCACGTCAGGCTCTGTGCTGACAGCTCAGAGCCTGGACCCTGTTTCAGGTTCTGTGTCTTCCTCTCTCTTCCCTTTCCCCACTCATGCTCTGTCTCTCTCTGTCTCTCAAAGGTGAATAAACATTAAAAAAAAATTTTTAAAAACAAATCAAAACTACAATGAGATATATCCTCTCACCTATCAGAATGGCTAGAATTAACAACACAGAAAACAACAGTTATTGGTGAGGATGCAGAGAAAAAGGAACTCTCTTACCCTGTTGGTGGGAGTATAAACTGGTGCAGCCACTGTGGACAACAGTATGGAGATTCCTCAAAAAGTTTAAAATAGAACTACCCAATGATACAGCAATTGCATGACTAGATATTTACTAAAAGAATACAAAAATACTAATTCAAAGGAATACATGCAGCATTATCTACAATATCCAAATTAAGGAAACAGCTCAAGTGTCCATCAAAAGATGAATATATAGGGGCCCCTGGGTGGCTCAGTTGGCTAGGCATCTGACTTCGGCTCAGGTCATGATCTTGCAATTCATGGGTTTGAGCCCCACAGCAGGCTCTGAGCTGACAGCTCAGAGACTGGAGCCTCTACTTCAAATTCTGAGTCTCCCTCTCTCTACACCCCTCCCCCAACTGTGCTCTGTCTCTCCCTCTCAAAAATAAATCAACATTAAAAAAACTTTTTTAAAAGATGAATATATGAAGAAGATGTGGTATATTGTAGAATGGAATATTACTCAGTCATGAAAAAGAATGGCAACTTATCATTTGCAACAAGGTGGATGGAGCAAGTGAGTGTTATGCTAGGTGAAATAAGCAGGCAGAAAAAGACAAAAACCATGTGATTTCACTCTATGTGGAAGTGAAGAAGAAGAAGAAAAAAGAACATAGGGAAAAGAGAGAGAGAAAGGCAAACCAAGAAATACATTCTTCATTATAGAGAACAAACTGATGGTTACCAGAGGAGAGGTGGGGAGGAGGGGGATGGGTTACATAGTTGATGCAGATTAGGAGTGCACTTGTGATGAGCACCTGCTGTTGTATGTAAGTGTTCAATCACTATAGTTTACACCTGAAACTAATATGACACTGTATGTTAACTAATTGGAATTTAACTGAAAACTTTAAAAAAAAAAAGTGGAGGATCCAGAACCTTACAAACTAGTTTCACTTCTGAGATTTATAGATAGATTTTTCTACCTCTTTCTATCCCACAAACTCAACTTAAGTAATCATTCTATATATAGTAGGAGGTTCATTAAAAAGGAAAAGATTTCCTTTGTCCATACATGAATAAAAAAGAAAACCAAGAAACCCAGAGAGGATAAATTACCCTATACCTTCAGCTCCCCCTCCTGGTCCCAGGTTGGAAGCAACTAACACACACTACCATGCTTTTCCTCACATGGACGGATGGGTATTGGATGTGATATTAATGAACTCTCTGCATCAGAATCGATGTGCCCTGGGTCCCTGTTGCCATTACTGCCTTACTTTTATGGAAATTCCATGAAGGGACAGGGTTTCCTCAAAGTAGTATTAGTATTCCAGCAGCTCCACCTTCCGCCTGGGGTTCCGCATAATGAGTGTTTCTCTCCATCCCAGTCACCACTTGCCAACCTAGCATCCCCACAATATCACAGATGACAGGATTTGCCTTTCTTCAAGTCTTAACTTAGCCTTCTTCCTTACGGATATAATACTAGAAATTGGAATGTTTCTAGGAATAGACCGTATTAACCAGATACACTATAAACCAAATATTCTTATTATGTAAATCCTGAATGTAGCTTAGCCTAATTTTTCAAGGGTGGCTGGGGGACAGAGTAGCAAACATAATAATATTCTGCAGAGGAGAATCCAAAACCTGATTTTGCTTTATCCCTCCATGTTTTGATAATCACAAATACAATTTTAAGTACTATCCCTTTCCTTATTCTAACTAGATAACTAAACACTCAAACACAAGGAATTCTGGGAAATGCCCAAGATAAATAAGATCTCAAGGTATCATTTAAAAACATAAATAAATAGTGGGTTTTGGAGAGCCATGAGGGCATTGTCCAGAAAAGTGGAACAATTTGAAACATTTTCCTGATGTCATCTCACCACCCCTTATGCTAGATGCAAAGTGTGATTAGTTCAGCCCGTTTCTTTGAGTGTCCCCTTTGTAAACCTTTCCATCAAACCACACGCCAGTTCCTCCTCCTTCCCATGATCATTTAGGCACTGGGACTTGCTCAGATGTGACAGGTATTTTTGCACCAGGAAGCTGGCTCTGACTAAAACTAAAACCCCGTGCAAATGTGTCTTTATCTTAGAATTAAAGTGTACAGTCTCACTTCCCTCTAGCTTCTGTGGCACTTCTCCAATTACCCCTTATTTTTCCTAACTTCCAACTGAGAAAATAATCATGAGGTCCAAGTTTGGCCTGGACTGAAAGCAGAGTGTGTAGATAGACAGATGTTATAAAAAATGGTATGTCTACTTGAAGGAAGGTGAGAGCCACACGAATACTTGTGAAAGTTTCTATAATATTTGCCTTGACCTTGTAGGATCAATACCGATGAGAGCAGATTCAGGCACAACAAATTTCCATCTAGTATATGCCCAGGCCTGGCTGCAAATACACTCCGGGAGCTTAGTCCAATTCTCTAGATTTCAATGGGAAGCCAGAGGCCACAGAAAAAAGGATCACTCCTGCCACTGCAGCCCAGCTGGGGTACCCAGAAGAAGCAGCTTTCCAAGCCAGTGCTTGCTATGGATACAACTTCTCCATCCTCAGGCTCACAACTGCTTCTCATGTGCATCTAGAATGAATCTGGGGATTCACTTCCAAAATACCATTTAAAAAGAGAGGGACCTGCCAAGTTAGAGATGTTACACATACCACATAGCATTCCCCTTTCTTCCCTGAGGAAGAAAAAATTTGTGATTTCCTTTTTCAAGGAGATTTAGGAGCACAACGACAATACTCTTCAGATGAAAATATGCAATGAAAAGAATCATAACGTTGGTGGAAGCATGAAGAACAATTGGCCAGGAAAGGTGGACTTCCCTAGTATCCTCCCAAAAGCCTCATGAAGTCCAGGGTGTAATCAAGCCCTTTCTCATCATAAACTCTATTCTTTTAACAACTATGCTCTGGCTTCAGTGCATGTGGAAAATTGTAGTTTGGACTTTTACCTCAAGTAAGTAGCAACATTCAGCCTGGGATTTTGGAAACCCTTGGGAAACTGTCATATAATTTCCTCGAAAAATCTTGGCAGAGAACAAGGCAGACATCTGGGAGTCAGCATCACCACAGACAATGGGAAAATAAATAGGACGATGGCACCAGTAACTCTTGTTTTCTACAGTGACCAATTACTGCCCCCAGCACACCAGCCATGCCTTTACTTTCTGCCTCTGTCTCTTCAGCATCTAATAAGGTTTGAAAGCTTGCACTCCTTGCTCACTGGCTGGGTCCGTCCTGCTGCTGACCAAACAGTCCTGTGGCAAAAATGTCAGAGAGACTTCAAACTTGCAGCTTCTCATTGTTGATGCAGGAAAGCAAGGATGCTTCTCTACATGGGAGGTGAGGATATGCGGAGGAGCATAGTGCAGTAGACGCTGTCTTGGAGCAGGTGTTCCCATGACAGTGGAGCACTGCAGCACAAGGACCTTGTCTCAGCTGCACCGAGGCATAAACCTATAAGCAGCTGTCTGCTCCCAGCAACTAGGATAGCAGGTGGACAGCAATGTTGCAGGTTAGGTGGGCTTTCACACACTTGGGGAGCAGAGCCAGATCTTTCATCAGACCCTAAATAGTGTGGGAGTCCAGCTCTCGCCCAGAATTGCAGGCAGTGAAATGTGGTTGTTTTAGTCCATCTGCTGCTTTCTGGGGTTTCGGTGGTCAAGGCTGCCATGTAGCCTTGTTGTGGTATGAAACATTCTGGGCTATGGAAGCAGGGCTTTGTCAGCCAGACACCGGCAGCATTGGATGTATATTCACCTCACTGTGAGTCAACAGGTTATGACAATTGCGTTTCCTTCTCCTCTTTCCCCTCAGCCTACAGCAAGCTCTTGATTTCTTAGAGGACAATAGCTGCGAGAGGAAGAAGCCCCTCCTGCCAAGAGTTAACTCCCGTGTGTGACTGGCCTCAGGCACCGTAGTGACTTGGTGAACTTCCTGGGGTCAACTGGAAGAGAAGCAGGTACACCCTCAGGCTGTGCCACTTGGGGATGAGCAGTTTGGCTTCATGAGAGGCCCTTCAGGGGGCCTGACACACTGTGGGGTAGTGAGAGTGACACATTCCACACTGCCAGATTTTAGCCTTATATTGAGATGCTAGAGTCAAACACCATCGTGAGAGAAGTCAGTGATTGAGAGGACTGAAGAGAGAAGAATGTTCACTGAGCTTCATGGAAGAGTGGATGTATGCATTCCAGGTTCCCAGCATATCTTCCTAAGTGGGTTAATTCTGTGAACTACTGTCAGCCCCCCTCCCTCACAGGCCAGCGTGAACCAAAGGGGCAGGTGGTAAATCCTGGATTTACAGTTTATGGCATGTTGTTGAGCAGCACCCAATGTCTCTGGTCTCCAGTCTCTTCTATAAAATGCTTGAGTAAAGTAGATGCTCTCTCAGCCCCGTGTCATTCCACAGGCCAGTAACTCAACAGGGATTATAACTAAGGGTAGAAACAAGTAAGATAAAGCTAATCTTGCACTTAGGTTGAGAGATCAACAATAGATTTGTTCCCATTTTAAAATATTTTGTCACCTCATTTGGAAATAGCAGGCACTCCAGATTCAGGCATTCTGGCTAAGGTCCCAGCTATGTGACTTAAGCTCTCTGGAGCTAAGCCTCAGTTTCTGCTTCTATAGAAGAAGGGGTTCATGGTTATTGTGAAGACTCATAGAAATACTGAATTTCAGAGACCAGCATAGAACAAGCATAGATCCTCAACAGATGATGATAATGATAACTCAGACCATAGAATGTGCTGCATTATTAAAAGGTATGTTCAAAGGGAATATTACTAAATAACTGTTACGTTTACTTACAAATTGATGATAGTATTAACACAATGAAATGTTTGATAACTACAAACATGCCAATAACTCTACTGATGATGCTCTATTTAAGCATTATCTTAATGATCATAACATTACAATTAGACTATAAGAACCAGCTGGCTAAGTGCCAGTGGGTCAGTCAATTGAGCATCCAATTTCGGCTCCTATCATGATCTCACAGTCTGTTTTCCGGCTTCACATCGCTTTGAGCTGACATCGCAGAACCTGCTTTGGATTCTCTGTGTCCTTCCCTCTCTGCCCCTCGCTCCTTCCCTCTCTCTCTGAAAACTGAATAAACATTTAAAAAAATGTTTTAAGAACCAACTAGCTAAACCACTTTGCTATCTGCCCAGCCACTTTCTTGGATAGACAAGTAACTTAATCGTGATCCCCTCAAACCTTTGTGCTCATGGTTGTTTTTATTGTAGGTTAAGACCAGCAGGGATGATGCTGTGGAAAGAGATGCCCATGGAAATGGGGAACGGGACCACTGTCCAAGAATTCACCTTGGAGGGGTTTCCTGCCATCCAACACCTGGGAAAGGTCCTCTTCCTGGTGCATCTGCTGGCCTACCTGGCATCCATTACAGGCAATGCTGTCATAGTCACCATCACCTGTGCTGACTCCCGGCTCCAGACACCTATGTACTTTTTCCTCAGCATTTTCTCCTTCTTTGAGTGTTGTTTCATAAGTGCTGTTATTCCTAAGTTGCTGGTCATCTTTCTTTTAGGCCGGCAAACCATTTCCTTTCTTGCCTGTTTCATACAAGCCTTTGTGTTTGTCTATCTGGGAGCAGCAGGTTTCCTCCTCATAGCAGTGATGTCTGTGGATCGGTACATGGCCATTTGCAAGCCCCTGCATTACCCAACCATCATGAACCTCAAGACTTGCTTCCTCTTGGTCACTGCCTGCTTCACTTTGGCCTTCATTCTCATCAGTGGTCCACTAATAATGGTTTCCCAGTTATCCTTCTGTGGCCCCCATGTCATTCCCCACTTCTTCTGTGACCTTGGTGCCCTGATTCATCTCTCCTGTTCTAATACCAGGTCTGTTGAAATGTTGGCCTTTGTCATCGCTTTGTTGATCCTTTTGACATCGCTTATCATAACCATCATTGCATACAGCAACATAGTAGTCACAATTGTGCGACTCCCATCAGCCAAGGAGCGACAGAAAGCTTTCTCCACCTGCTCCTCTCACCTCATTGTCCTCTCTCTGATGTATGGCAGCTGTGTCTTTATATACGTGAAACCAAAGCAAAGGAACAGGCTGAACTCCAACAGGGAGGCTGCCCTTGTGAACACGGTGGTAACGCCACTGCTCAACCCTGTCATCTACACTCTGCGCAATAAGCAGGTACAGCAGGCTCTGAAGGAGACAATGTGCAGATTGAAAATATCAAGATGAAAATAAAATCACATGGCCCTGGAATGGAAGGCTTCAGAAAAACATTTGACTTCATTCTGGCCAATGTAGCAGTCCACAGCTTTCTAGTATAGGGTCTCTGGCACACCCACTTGACCTCTGTACATTCCTGGAAAAATGGAAATCTGTTTTTCAAGGCCACATTTTATCTTAATGTGCTTACCTGTCTTCTCCCTAAATATTCCACATTTTGATGACAGTTGATTAATTGCAAAAACGCTTACTGAATTTTTATTCTTCCCTATGATATAATCCATGTGCCTGAAATTTCCAAAATTTAGGAATTTGTATACTTATTTCACTTCTCTCTAGCTATAAACATGGCTGAGCAGAATTAATAAATATTTACCAAAAGGCATCTAGATAATTAAAATGATGGAATGCTGTATATTACGTTGTGGTTATGAAGGAAATGAAGTTAATAGTACCAGGGTTTGGGGCCGCATTACCTCTATGCCTATCCCTAGGCAATAACGGTCATAGTATCCCTCACCTTCAAATATATATGGTTTGCATCAGGTGTAATGGTGTGTAAAATGGTGTCCTCAGTCCTTAGCTTAGTTACATATGTATGCATCAATCCCATTCTGGAGAGAAATGGAATTGTTCTCAGGTTTAGACCATTCTCTATGGAGAGGAGATAACCACAGCTTCCCATGGTTTACCAATGCTCCTATTTTTCTAAATTATTTATTCTAGCTACAACCCCTCAGGTGCATAATACATACTTATGATTGGTTCCTATCCAAAAGCTATTGCCACAGAATGCTTCTGTGTATCACTGGAAGAGAGCACTTATTTCTTATTTCTATAATCTCTTCCAAAGATTCAAGTTCACAGAATCTGAGTTTTGCTTATCTACTTCATGCTACTAATGAAAATAAACAAATCAAACATTTTTCCTATTTGTCTTGTGTTGTCAACTAAAAGGTATCTTCGGATTGATAACTTATTTTAAAACCAATATTTCCATTGCCTCAATCCTCAAACTTTGTGTAGTTTTTATACCTATTTTCCAGCTAGAATGTGTCTATTATTCTTCAGAAGCAACGTCTCTAGAAAGATTAAGGCAATTTTTATTTTGTTTATTATCCCAAACCCTGAGGGTAGGTAATCTCAGGTACATTTTATGAAACATACCCTAAACTATGACTAGAGCATATTTGTCCTGATGGTCCTATTACAAATTTCAGATTTCATCTTACTGACAATGAATAAGTAGCAAACATGCCCTGAAAAATCACAGATGATTAGCTGTATACATTGTATTAAAAAGTGTTTGGAAAAGCTGAGATCAGAGTGGGAAAGTGGGACTGTTATAGAATTAGAAGAAAGGGAATGATGGCTTAGAGAAGTGGCACTGGGAGTGGAATACAAAGGGACCATAGCAGACTCTGAATCATTTGCACTGGAGAAGCCTGGTGCTGCCTTCACCCTACCTGGTCAACTTCCAAAAACACTGAAGTGACCTTCTTCACAAAATATGGAAATTGGCCCAATAACCTCTGGCACCCACTTGAAAATACTCAAGGAGAGAGCAACAAGATGCTGTGGGAAAATGGAAGTAGTTCAGAGCTGAACTACTGGAGGCTGTATTGAAATGGTTGAGGTTTGACAAGGCAGGAATAAGTCAAGGAATTGTGGTCAAACTACTGAAAAGAGTGTGAGCCTCCCCAAAGGTTTAGTCAGGTTTTGATAAAGTTTATTATACTTAAACTAACTAAATGTGCTTTATATTACCTTGAGATAGACTGTGCTTGAAGGGTGAGCCTGACAAATAGAAAAATGAAGACCAGAAATCCAAAACTGAGTCTATAAATCCAGGATGGTCGTTACCAGCCATAGATGGTACCCAGGGCAGGACAAACCCTAATGAGCAGATTAATGCTCTAGATTCTGGTGTTAAAAAACATTTTGTTTAGAAAATCCCCTAACCTAATTCTATGTTGACAATATTTCCACTCACAATTTTTAAACCACTTCCTTGAAGTATGACTGACATACAAAAAGCTGTAGATATTTGAGGTATACAACTTGATGTGTTTGGAGATAAATATAAATCCTTGAAACCGTCATCACTGTCATTGCTAGGAACCTATCTAACACCTCCAAAACTTTCTTCCTGGTCCCCTTGTTGTTGATTTTTTTTCCATGTATGCTAGGTAAAAGCACTTAATACAGATGGTGGATAAATGTACTCTAAGCTTGCCTCATCCTGTGAACACAGCTAGACAATTATCAAATCATTTTGAACACCCACGAGACAAACCTGAGGATTTAAAAAACAAAACTTCAAGTCTATAAGTAGAAAAGTGACCACATTCTGGAAAGTAGGAAGTGCTGAGAGTTTTTTGGGGGGGGGGGAGATAAAAAACTCTATGTGCTGCAGAAGGGAAGTGCCCTGTTTATGGAGACGACCACAAGGTATGATAAGCAGCGGAACACAAAACCTGAAGTTTTAGAAGTCCACCACTACCTGGGTCATTCCTTGCTTAAAGGTTCTCTGGTGGTGAAGGAGGGTAGACAACATGTCCAGGAGTGGACAGCATGGTCTGAGGATGCCCTGGGTCACAAAAAGAATGAGTAGTGCCAACATGCTGCATTGTTCCCAGGCATAGGAGCAGGGAGGCATCATGATTCAGAGAGCAACCTCTTTGACATCAGCCATAGCAACTTCTTACTAGCCATGTCCCCTGAGGCAAGAGAAACAAAAGCAAAATGAACTATTGGGACGTTATCAAGAGAAAAACATCTGCACAGTGAAGGAAATAACCAACACAGTTAAAAGACAGCCTATAGAATGGGAGAAGGTATTTGCAAATGACATATCTAATAAAGGGTTAGTATACAAAATCTATAAAGAACTTATCAAACTTAACACCCAAAAAACAAATAACCCAGTTAAGACATGTGCAGAAGACATGAATAGACACTTTTCCAAAGAACACATCCAAATGGCTAACAGACATATGAAAAGATACTCAACATCACTCACCATCAGAGAAATACAAATCAAAACCACAATGAGACGTCACCTCACACCTGTCAGAATGGCTAAAAGTAACAACACAAGAAACAACAGATGTTGGCAAGGATGCAGAAAAAGGGGTACCCTCTTGCACTGTTAGTGGAATGCAGACTTGTGCAGCCACTCTGAAAACCATATGGAGATTCCTCAAAAAGGTAAAAATAGAACTACCCTAAGATTCAGCAATTGCACTAGTAGGTATTTACCCAAAGGACACAAAAATTCAGATTTGAATGAGTACACACACTCTGATGTTTATAGCAGCATTATCAATAATAGCCAAACTGTGGAAAGAACCTGAATATCCATCAACTGATGAATGGATAAAGAAGATGTGATTATACACACACACACACACACACACACACACACACACACACACACACAATGGAATATTACTCAGCCATCAAAAAGAATGAAGTCTTGCCATTTGCAATGCTGTGGATGGAGACAGAGTGTATTATGCTAAGCAAAATAAGTCAGAAAAAGACAAATACCACATGATTTCACTCATATGTGGAATTTAAGAAACAAAACAGATGAACATATGGGAAGGGTAAAAAGAGAGAGGGGGAAGCAAACCATAGGAGACTCTTAAAGATAAAGAGCAAACTGAGGGCTGATGGAGGAAAGTGGGTGGGGGATAGGCTAGATGGGTGATGTGTATTTAGTAGGGCACTTGTAGTGTTGTACCCTGGGTGTTGTATGTAAGTGATGAATCACTTAATTCTACTCCTGAAACCAATATTGCACTGTATGTTAACTAATTAGAGTTTAAATAAAGATTTGAAGAAAAAGTAAAGAAAAAAGTATGACTTAAAGTTTAAATTACAAAGGTAAATAAGAATGTTTCAATTACCATTTTAAGTCAAAAATGTTTATTTTAAAATACAACAAATAGATCTTTGGCTGAGGAACCAGATACCTCTGCTCACCTCTTAGAAAAGAATGCACATGATTCCAACATGAAGATGATATAAACAACTACACGGACAGGGTCCTCAAATATGGCGCCTATGGACTCGGGAGGAGAAAGATAGTACAAGGCCTCCCACTGGGTGAGGACGAGCAGGTCGTCCGCTACAGACATCCTACATATCAAGAATAAAAAGGACAAATGGTCAACCCAACTGGTCAAGATACATTTTTATTACTTTTCAAACTCCTCAAAAATTATGACAGCGTTTTAAGCTCAGGGCACCTACATTTAATGATTCTATGTAACTTAGATTGACTTTTGTGTATAATATTTTCACTCCCTTGACTATTATAGAGTGAGCATCTATTACATAAAAAACATTGTGAATATATTATTAATGGAAGAGTGGGATCTTTTAAAAACCAACATTTGAATACATCTACAAAAAAAAATCTTCATTCTCTTCCTAAAGATAGGAAGATGATTACATTTACAGTCAATCTCTGATTACATTTAGAATCTGAAACTTTCTGCACTATATAAGAGTAGGCAATATGTTCTTTCACTTCAAAGTATTCTATGAAGAATATAATCAATTGAAATATTGACAAACAACTAACCCCCTGACTAAATTTTATATGTTTTTTATAAGAAATACCCTTTTTAAATGTTTATTTATTTATTTATTTTGAGAGAGAGAGAGAGAGAGCTCTAGAAAGAGAGAGAATGCAAGCAGGGAAGGGGCAGAGATAGAGGGAAAGAGAGAGAATCCTAAGCAGGCTTCACATTGTCAGCATGGAAACCGACATGGGACTCAAACTCATGAACTGCAAGATCATGACCTGAGATGAAATCAAGCATCAGACACTTAACTGCCTGAGCCACCCAGACACCCAGAAATAGTCTTGTAACAAATATTCATAATAGGGTTTTTATCCAGAGAAACGTTTAAGAATTTTTATAGTAACAGAACTGGGAACAGCATAAATTGTGGGGGAAGGAAAGCAATTTCTGGCCACAATGATTAAAATGTCTGGTTCCTGGGGCACCTGGGTAGCTCAGCCAGTTAAGCACCTGACTTCAGGTCATGATCTCGCAGTTCATGAGTTTTAGTCCCGTGTCAGGCTCTGTGCTGCCAGCTCAGAGCCTGGAGCCTGCTTCACATTCTGTGTCTCACTCTCTATCTCTGCCCCTTCTCTGCTCACTCTGTGTGTCTGTGTGTGTGTCTCTCTCTCTCAAAAATAAATAAACGTTAATATTTTTTTAAAATGTCTGGTACCTGAATATAAATTTCAAATGACTTCTTTCCGTTGCCCCTAGAATCACTAATCCCCAATCAAAAGCACTGTTCATAAACATTACTCAATTTTCCAACAATCTTACCATTAAAAAGACTCTTATTTGAGATCACAACACACAACACACACACACACACACACACACACACACACACACACACACACACACACAGCACTTAATATAAGATCTACCCTCTTAGCAAATTAGAATGAAATTGGACCACTTTCTTATACCATACACAAAAACAAATTCAAAATGGATTAAAAACCAAAATGTGAGATGGGAAACCATAAAAATCCTGGAGGAGAACAAAGGCCATAAACCTTTTGACATCAGCCATAGCAACTTTTTTTTTAATGTTTATTTATTTTCGAAGGAAAGAGAGACAGAGCATGAGCAGGGGAGGAGCAGAGAGTGGGAGACACAGAATGTGAAGCAGGCTCCAGGCTCTGAGCTGGCAGCACAGAGCCGGGTGTGGGGCTTGAACTCATCAACCATGAGATCATGACCTGAGCCAAAGTTGTACACTTAACTGACTGAGCCACCCAGGCCCCCAGCCATAGCTACTTCTCACTAGGTATGTCTCCTGAGGCAAGGGAAAGAAAAGCAAAAATAAACTATTGGGACTACGTCAAAATAAAAAGCTTCAAGTATAGAAAAAAGGTAGGGGGCAACCCAAGAAACATACTCTTAACTGTATACAACAAACTGATGGTTACCAGAGAGGAGGTGAGTGGAGGGATGGCTAAATACATGATAGGGATTGAGCACACTTGTAATGAGCACTGAGTGTTGTATGTAAGTGTTAAATCACTAAATTGTACACCTTAAACTTATACTGTATGTTAACTATAATTTAAGTAAAGATTTTAAAAAAACAGTGGGTCATTGATGAAGAACCAAAATCTACAGACTTGCCAAGCATGTGGAGCCCTTTGGGCACACAATGAAAGCACATAGATAGATGATACATACATACATACATACATACATACATACATACATACATACATACATAAAATGGGATATTGAGTCTTCCCATTACTTATTTGCTTATATAGCTGCACAAATCCTCATTAATAGTTCTATAATAGTTCTGTAATTCTTAGATGATGGAGGGCCTTTCAATTCTGTTTCAGGGGCCGGTTGTTTTATCACAGTGGCAATAAGTTTGTTGTTGGCCCGACATTTATCAATACTTTTTTTTAAAAATATAACTTGTTGTCAAATTGGCTAACATACAGCGTGTAAAGTGTGCGCTTGCTTTTTGGGGTAACTTCCCGTGGTTCATCGCTTACATACAATACCCAGTGTTCATCCCAACAAGTGCCCTTCTCAATGCCCATCACCCATTTTCTCCTCTCCCCCACTGCCCCACCAGCCCTCAGTTTGTTCTCTGTATTTAAGAGTCTCTTATGGTTTGCCTTCCTCCCTCTCTGTTTGTAACTATTTTCCCCCCTTCCCTTCCCTTCCTCCAAGGTCTTCTGTTAAGTTTCTCAAATTCCACATGAGTGAAAACATATGATATCTGCCTTTCTCTGACTGACTTATTTCACTTAGCATAATACCTTCCAGTTCCATCCACATTGCTGCAAATGGCATGATTTCATTCTTTCTCATTGCCAAGTAGTATTCCATTGTATATAAAAACCACATCTTCTTTATCCATTTATCAATTGATGGACATTTAGGCTCTTTCCATAATTTGGCTATTGTTGATAGTGCTGCTATAAACATTGAGGTTACATATGTTCCTATGAATCAGCACTCCTGTATCCTTTGGATAAATTACTAGCAGTGCTATTGCTGGGTCATAGGGTAGTTCTATTTTTAATTTTTTGAGGAACCTCCACACTGTTTCCAGAGTGGCTACACCACTTTGCATTCCCACCAACAGTGCAAGAGGGTTCCTGTGTCTCCACATCCTCGCCAGCATCTGTTGTTTCCTGAATTGTTAATTTTAGCCAATTTGACCAGTGTGAGGTGGTATCTCAGTATGGTTTTGATTTGTATTTCCTTGATGATGAGTGATATTGAGCATCTTTTCATGTGTCTGTTGATCTGGATGTCTTCTTTGGAAAAGTGTCTATTCTTGTCTTCTGCCCATTTCTTCCCTAGATTATTTGTTTTTCGGGTGTGGAGTTTGATAAATTCTTTATAGATTTTGGATACTACCCCTTTATCCAATATGTCATTTGAAAATATCTTTTCCTATTCCATAGGTTGCCTTTTAGTTTTGTTGATTGTTTCCTTTGCAGTGCAGAAGCTTTTTATCTTGATGAGGTCCTAATAGTCCATTTTTGCTTTTAATTCCCTTGCCTTTGGAGATGTGTTGAGCAAGAAATTGCTGAGGCTGAGGTCAAAGAGGTTGTTGCCTGCTTTCTACTCTAGGGTTTTGATGGTTTCCTGTTTCACATTTAGGTCTTTCATGCATTTTGAGTTTATTTTTGTATATGGTGTAAGAAAGTGGTCTAGTTTCCTTCTTCTGCATGTTGCTGTCCAGTTCTCCCAGCACCATTTGCTAAAGAGACTGTTTTTTTTCCATTGGATACTCTTTCCTGCTTTGACAGAGATTAGTTGGCCATACATTTGTGGGTCCAATTCTGGGTTCTCTATTCTATTCCATTAGTCTATGTCTGTTTTTTTGCCAATACCATACTGTCTTGATGATTACAGCTTTGTAGTAGAGGCTAAAGTCTGGGATTGTGATGCCTCCTGCTTTGGTTTTCTTTTTCAATATTACTTTGGCTATTCAAGGGTCTTTTGTGGTTCCATACAAATTTTAGGATTGTTTGTTCTAGCTTTGAGAATAATGCCCTAATGTTCAGCTAAATGTTAGACATCCACCAGATCCATAATTTCTCATATAATTTTCTGACCAAGCTTCCTATTTCAGGTTTTAGCCCATTTATACGAAGAGAGAATAGGGATCCTTCCACATTAGCTTAGAGTCGACCCAAGAGTATTGTTTAAAGTTTCTTGAAACAGAATTCTAGAATCTTTTCAAGTCTTTTTTGTTGTTGTTTATAATCATAGCTATTCAAAAAGGACTACTTTTCTTTTCTTACTGTTTCCAGGCCTTTTTTAAAGTATTTTCCATGATGAAACTTTAAAAAAATTTTTTAATGTTTATTTTTTTTGAGAGAGAGGGACAGAGAAAGAGCACGAGTAGGGGAGGGGCAGAGAGAGGAAGACACAGAATCTGAAGCAGGCTCCATTCTCCAAGCTGTTAGCACAGAGCTGGACGTGGGGCTCAAACTCACTAACTGTCAGATCATGACCTGAGCCTAAGTCGGATGCTTAATCAACTGAGCCTCCCAGACTCCCCTCCATGATGGAATTTTTTAAATTGTTTTCACTTTCCAACATGATAGGTTTCCATAAACCTTGTCTTTAATGGGAAAAGAGTAATTGGTTTAGATCTAAAATCCCTGGCCAGTAAATGACTAATATAATTCAAAATCCTGTAGCAATGTTTTGGTTTTTCTGTGGTCTGGGAAATTCTTTATTATGGTTCTAATATAATTCAGCTTATTTCATCTTCCTCTGATTTACCTTCTGGCAAAGCAATCTGGAGGGAGGAATGGCCCATTAAATCAATAGTCTTCTGGGCAAGACCTTGAGAGTAGTCTAAGTTGTGAAATCACAGCAAGTCGAACATAAAGAATGCACAAGAAGGGCCAGTGTATGAAGATCCAAATAAAGTGGGTTTTTTTTAATGTTTATTTTTTGAGAGAGAGATTGACAGAATGTGGTCAGGGGAGGGGCAGAGAGAGAGGAAGACACAGAATCTGAAGCAGGCTCCAGGCTCTGAGCTGTCAGCACAGAGCCTGACGCGGGGCTCAAACCCACGAACTGTGAGATAATGACCTGAGCCGAAGTCGGACACTCAACCGACTGAGCCACCCAGGTGCCCCAAATAAAGTGTTTCCTTAACTTCAGCATTCCCCAGAGAATTTTGGGGGAAACCTGTAATGGAGTAAGAAGTTTGTTTTGAGCCCTCCACATACCAATTAAAAATGGCTTTTTTTTTAACGTTTATTTATTTTTGAGAGAAAGAGACAGAGCATGAGCAGGGGAGGGTTGAGAGAGAGAAGGAGACACAGAATCTGAAGCAGGCTCCAGGCTCTGAGCAATCAGCACAGAGCCCAACGCAGGGCTCAAACCCACAAACCGCAAGATCATGACCTGAGCCACTTAGGGGCCCCCAAAATGGCCTTCTGAATATTTGGTATGTTTCCTTCTTGCCAGAAGTTAGTCCAAGATGCTTTGTCTTCACCATTTCAAAAGTTCCCCATAATAGTCTTTGCAATTCTTATTCATGTTTAGTGAAATTGTGCTAAGAAAATAAGCACGTGAATTGTGGTTATAGTGAGAATACATATGAGTTCTGCTTGAAGGTTTGGTGTGGACAGAGACATCCATTTGGGCACAAAAAAGTGCAAGTCTCCATAGCCAGCATCTAGTGGTCCTTATGAAATGGTGTGTTAGACTTTTGATTATAAACCTGTAATAGCCAGGAAATCATTAGCTCTGGAGTAGGGAAACTAAGAATAAAGACCTCCTGTGTTTTCTTGTTTATTTTTTTTTTAAATATATGAAATTTATTGTCAAATTGGTTTCCATACAACACCCAGTGCTCATCCCAAAAGGTGCCCTCCTCAGTACCCATCACCCACCCTTCCCTCCCTTCCACCCCCCATCAACCCTCAGTTTGTTCTCAGTTTTTAACAGTCTCTTATGCTTTGGCTCTCTCCCACTCTAACCTCTTTTTTTTTTTCTTCCCCTCCCCCATGGGTTTCTGTTAAGTTTCTCAGGATCCACATAAGAGTGAAACCATATGGTATCTGTCTTTCTCTGTATGGCTTATTTCACTTAGCATCACACTCTCCAGTTTCATCCACGTTGCTACAAAAGGCCATATTTCATTCTTTCTCATTGCCACGTAGTATTCCATTGTGTATATAAACCACAATTTCTTTATCCATTCATCAGTTGATGGACATTTAGGCTCTTTCCGTAATTTGGCCATTGTTGAGAGTGCTGCTATAAACATTGGGGTGCAAGTGCCCCTATGCATCAGTACTCCTTTATCCCTTGGGTAAATTCCTAGCAGTGCTATTGCTGGGTCATAGGGTAGGTCTATTTTTAATTTTCTGAGGAACCTCCACACTGCTTTCCAGAGCGGCTGCACCAATTTACATTCCCACCAACAGTGCAAGAGGGTTCCTGTTTCTCCACATCCTCTCCAGAATCTATAGTCTCCTGATTTGTTCATTTTGGCCACTCTGACTGGCGTGAGGTGATATCTGAGTGTGGTTTTGATTTGTATTTCCCTGATAAGGAGCGACGTTGAACATCTTTTCATGTGCCTGTGGGTCATCCGGATGTCTTCTTTAGAGAAGTGTCTATTCATGTTTTCTGCCCATTTCTTCACTGGGTTATTTGTTTTCGGGTGTGGAGTTTGGTGAGCTCTTTATAGATTTTGGATACTAGCCCTTTGTCCGATATGTCATTTGCAAATATCTTTTCCCATTCCGTTGGTTGCCTTTTAGTTTTGTTGGTTGTTTCCTTTGCTGTGCAGAAGCTTTTTATCTTCACAAGGTCCCAGTGATTCACTTTTGCTTTTAATTCCCTTGCCTTTGGGGATGTGTCGAGTAAGAGGTTGCTACAGCTGAGGTCAGAGAGGTCTTTTCCTGCTTTCTCCTCTAAGGTTTTGATGGTTTCCTGTCTCATATTCAGGTCCTTTATCCATTTTGAGTTTATTTTTGTGAATGGTATGAGAAAGTGGTCTAGTTTCAACCTTCTGCATGTTGCTGTCCAGTTCTCCCAGCACCATTTGTTAAAGAGACTGTCTTTTTTCCATTGGATGTTCTTTCCTGCTTTGTCAAAGATGAGTTGGCCATATGTTTGTGGGTCTAGTTCTGGGGTTTCTATTCTATTCCATTGGTCTATGTGTCTGTTTTTGTGCCATGTTTTCTTGTTTAAACAGACAAGACAGAACCTTCCCATGGAGTGTTTTTTAGAGGAAGAGTTTATTGTTCCAGCAATAAACAAAGGCAAAAGCTGGCCTAACAGCATATGCATACCAATTAGTCCCAAAGCCAGCTGAATGGTGAGTAGGAAAGTCTCTATCCCACCCCTGTCCTTAAGAAGCTTCCCTTTTAATATTCAAGCAAGGGTCAAACAAAATAAGCAAGAAAAAAGAGAGGTCAATCTCAGAACTTGGTTAATAACAGTAAAAGAAAATGATGGTATGGAAAGTCAGTACTTCTCCCAGGAAGAATTTCTATCACAAGTTCCTATTTATTTATATTTGTTTTACCTAAGTATGTGGGAGTGCACAAGGACTTTTACATACCACTAGTTCTAGGAAAGCAAAATAAACACAGCTAGATTCAGTGGTAAGAAGCTCTGTTAAAGAATTAAAAGCTTCAGGGGGCGCCTGGGTGGCTCAGTTGGTTAAGCGACTGACTTCGGCTCAGGTCATGATCTCGCAGTTTGTGAGTTTGAGCCCCACATCGGGCTCTGTGCTAACAGCTCAGATCCTGGAGCCTACTTCAAATTCTATGTCTCCCCCTCTCTCTACCCCTCCCCTGCTCACGCTCTGTGTCTCTCTGTCTCTCAATAATAAATAAACATTTTTAAAAATTAAAAAAAAAAGAATTGAAAGCTTCAGATGACCAATGAGAACATACATCAACCATTATTGGGCTGAGATGGCCCAAGTCACCATGATAAAAGGAACCATGGCTGATTACAATGTTGCTACAAGAAAGAACAAGATGAGTTTGGAGCTCCTTGTGATGTCAAAAAGCTAGGAGGTGCCCCCCAAATAATAGAGACGTGTCAAAAGGCACAGGAGCTAACTTGAAGGGACTCCCAGTGGCCATGTGTGGAACAATTTGAGTAACACAATGAACAGTGGTACTAATAGATATAGACCATTAAACAAAACAAATACCCATGAGTTCATACTGATATGGGTAAAGAATTGAATAGGAGGAGAAGGAAAACCACTTCCTTATAGATTTCTAATAAATGTAGATGGAATAGTGGAAATAGAACACCACTGTTTGAAAATACCACAGTAATAATTGTTTCAAGTAAGAATCATCCTTGGATACTAAATGAGTGGGCAAAAGAATAAGGTGGAATATTTATGTAGTCTCAAAGCATCTGCCAATAAGATATTAACTACAAAGGGAAAAAATAGTAACTTTATTAATTTTATTTTTTATGTTTATTTTATTTATTTTGAGAGAGAGAGAGAGCATTTGCAAGTGGGGGAAGGGAAGAGAGAGAGAGGGAGAGAGGATACCTCAAGCAGACTCCGCACTGTTAGCATGGAGCCCAATGCAGGGCTTGATCCCATGACCATGAGATAATGACTTGAGCCAAAATCAAGAGTCAGATGCTTAACTGAGTTCTCTAACTTTATTAATTTTAAACACACACCACTTTAAACAAGTGATTACCTGTAACTACTAGTAAACTAACATCACTAGTAGTAAGATATGGTGACATCATATACCTGAGAAAGCCACAACATCATTTCTATGGGGTTTTTGACAAAATTTCATAACTGTCATCAGATAAACCCAGATTGACAATCATTGTATAAAATAAATAGCACTCTTCAAAAGTATCAAAGTCATGAAAGGCAATGAAATGTGGAAGAAACTATCCCAAACTGGAGAAGGTCTAGAAGACAAGAAACTGCCTGGATATAATATATGCCCAGGATTGGATCTTGAATCAGAAAAAGGACATTACTAGGACAACTGAAAAAATATGATAAGATATGCAAATTAAGTATTAATTTCCTGATCATGATCATTGTTCTGTGGTTATATGCTAATATTTGAGGAAGCTATATGAAAGGTATATGAGATTTGTTTCCCTTCATTTTGCAACTTTTTTTGGTAAGTCTAAAGTTATTTCAAAGTGAAAAGTTTAAGAGGAAAAAAGCAAGCTTAAAAATAATGTAATCAATATGATCTGACTTTCATAAAGAGAAAAATGCCCACTGAATCTACTTAAGTATAGTTAATACATGAGTATTCAAGCACACAAGCATTTAAGGAAGGCTACAAACTCTGTAACTAACGCTGGCTGCAGGAAGGGATTGTGTTGGGATGGAGATAGAGACATGAGATGGGAAGGGAAAGGAGAGATTAGTCACTTTTTTTCTAAACACTTTCTGTGTTGAAGGCTAATAAAATCCATTCTCCTCTAAGGACAGATTTACCTTTGACCACCTTTCCAACTGTGTTCCAATGGAAATCTTATAAAGGTGGTGTGGCATATAGACTCTCACATGGCCTCCAATTATCTCACCTCCTGGTATTCACACCCTTGTGTAATCTCCTTCCACTGAGTATGGGCAAGGCTGGCGACTTACTTATAACCATTTAACACTATAAATGTCCCTGGAAACACTGCTTTAGCTTCAACCCACCAATTTTGATGTTATGTTTTCATTTTTCATTCAGTTCAAGAAATGAAAATATTTTCCTTAATACTTCCTATTGGTGATAAATAAATAATAGATTGGAATAAATAAATAATTCCTATTTGGCCAAGAAATTATTTTGACATGTATTATTTAATTTCTAAGTATCTATTATTTAATTTCTACATATAAATCATATATACCTCATATAAGTGGAATCTTGCAGTATTTATTAATACCAACTTCTCTCTTTTAGTTGGGTGAGTTTAGGTCATTTCCATTTAATGAAATTATTCATATGCTTGGATTTAGGTGTACCATGTTGTTATTTGTTTTATGCAGTTTTTCCTTCCTTCATTTCCCCTAATCCTGCCTCCATTTGAGTTCCTTGAATATTGCTATCATTCCATTTTAATTGATCAGGTTTTTAAAAATAATATCTGTTTGTATAGATTGTTTTATTGGTTACTATGAAAATTACAATTTACATATTTAACTTTCCACAGTCAACACTTTACCACTTAAGTGGAATTGAGAAATCTTTCAACTACATGGATCCCTTTACCCTCTTCCTCTTTATGTTATAATTATTTTATATATTATATATGTATATTTTGGAAACCCATGCAGATAACATTATTTGCTCTCCTTTCAAACATCAAATATATTTTTCAAGAACTCAAAGTGGAATATATGCCAAGATATTTACCATTTCTCTATCTTCTTATCCCTGATGCACCATTTTCTTCTGGTCTCATTTCCCTTCTGTCTTTAAGAACTTGGTTTAGCTAAAATAAACAAACAAACAAACAAACATCAAAAAAAATAAAAATAATTTCCTTCTTTTACAGCAGAGCTGACCACAACAAATACTGTTAGCTTTCCTTCATCTCAGAACACATTCACTTTACCTTCATTCCTTTTTTTTTTCTTCTTTTAAAATTCTAGTTAGTTAACACACAGTGTTGTCACGGCTTCAGGAGTGGGACCCAGTGATTCCTTTCTTACATGTGACAGCCAGTGCTCATCCCAAAAAGTGCCTACCTCCCTACCATCCCTACCAGCCACCTCCCCTCCTGCAACCTTCAGTTCCTTTTCTGTATTACAGTTTCCTGTGGTTTGCCTCCATATGTTTTTATCTTATTTTTCCTTCCCTTCCCCTCTATTCATCCAATTCCACATATGAGTGAAGTCATATGATATCTTCCCTTCTCCGATGGACTCATTTTTCGTAGCATAATACCCTCTAGTTCCATCCATGCTGTTGCAAATGGCAAGATTTCATTCTTTTTCATTACTGAGTAGTATTCCATTGTGTATATATACCACATCTTCTTTATCCATTCATCAGTTGATGGACATTTGGGCTCTTTCCATAATTTGGCTACTGTTGATAGTACCGCTACAAACATTGGGGTGCATATGCCACTTCAAATCAACATTTTTGCGTCCTTTGGATAAATACCTAGTAATGCAATTGCTGAGCAGTATGATAGTTCTATTTTTAATTTTTTTTAATTTTTTAACGTTTATTTATTTTTGAGACAGAGAGAGACAGAGCATGAATGGGGGAGGGTCAGAGAGAGAGGGAGACACAGAATCCGAAGCAGGCTCCAGGCTCTGAGCTGTCAGCACACAGCCCGAAGCAGGGCTCGAACTCACGGACCGCGAGATCATGAACTGAGCCGAAGTTGGACGCTTAACTGACTGAGCCACCCAGGTGCCCCTATATTTTTAATTTTTTGACAAAGATCCATACTGTGTTCCAAAGTGGCAAAGGGTTCCCCTTTCTCTGCATCTTTACCAACATCTATTGTTTCCCGAGTTAATTTTAGCTGTTCTGACAGGTGTGAGGTGGTATCTCATTGTCGTTTTGATTTCTATTTCCCTGATGATGAGTGATGTTGAGCATCTTTTCATGTGTCTCTTAGTCATTCGGATGTCTTTTTTGGAAAATGTCTAATCATGTCTTCTGCCCATTTCTTTACTGGATTACTTTTTTTCAGGGGGGTGGTGTTGAGTTTGGTAAGTTCTTTATAGATTTTGGATACTAACCCTTTATCTGATATGTCACTTGCAAATATCTTCTTCCATTCTGTCAGTTGCCTTTTAGTTTTGTTGATTGTTTCCTTCACTGTGTAGAAGCTTTTTACCTTGATGAGGTACCAATAGCTCACTTTTGCTTTTATTTCTCTTGCCTGTGGAGTCATGTCAAGTAAGATGTTGCTGTGGCCAAGGTAAAAGAGGTTGCTGCCTGTTTTCCCCTGTAGCATTTTGATGGTTTCCTGGCCCACATTTAGGTCTTTCATCCATTTTGAATTTATTTTTGTGTATGGTGTAAGAAAGTGGTCCAGTTTCATTCTTCTGCATGTCAGTGTCCACTTTTCCCAGCACAATTGGTGACTTTTACTAAGTATAAAATTTCAAATTGACAGGGGCACCTGGGTGGCTGAGCTCAGTCAGTTGCACATCTGACTTTGGCTAGAGTCATCATCTCACAGTTGGTGAGTTCCAGCCCTACATTGGCCTCTGTTGTCAGCTTGGAGCCTGCTTCAGATCCTCTGTTCCCTTCTCTCTCTATACCTCCCCCACTTATGCTCTCTCTCTCACAAAAACAAATAAGCGTTTTTAAAAAAAGAAAAATTCAAGTTGACAGTTCTTTTCTTTCAGCAAATGAAAACATCATGCCGCTTACTTCTGTAGTTTCTGGTTAGAAATCTACAGTCATTCATGGGGCGCCTGGGTGGTTCAGTCAGTTGTGCATCCGACTTCGGCTCAGGTCATGATCTCGTGTTTTGTGAGTTTGAGCCCTGCATCCGACTCTGTGCTGATAGCTCGGAGCCTGGAGCCTGCTTCAGATTCTGTGTCTCCCTCTCTCTGGCCCTCCCCGCTTGTGCTCTGTCTCTATCTCTCAAAAATGAATAAATGTAAAAAAACAAATTAAAAAAAAGAAAAAAGAAATCCACAGTCATTCAAGTTGTTCATCCCTTACACGTAATATACCTTTTTTTTCTGAGTCATTTCAATATTTTTGTTGTGTTAAGTTTTCAACAGTTTAATTTTGTTTGGTCCTAGCATGGTATTTCTTTGGACTGATACTTCTTTGGGTTTGTTTAGCTTCTAGAATCTGTAGGTTTATGTAGTGTGCCAAATTTAGAAATTTTTCAGCCATTATCTCTTGAAACATATTTCTCAGCACTGAACAATTTGTACTTGTCCTTCTGATGACAAGAAGTTTTACCTTTTATTCTTCCACAGGTCCCTGAGTCTCTGTTCATTTGTTTTAAATCTTCTTTTTTCTGTCTTTTCCAAGTTGGATAATTTCTACTGATCTATTTCCAATTTCACTGACAATGTTATCTGTCATCTCCACTTAGCTTCTGAGCTCAGCCGGTGAGTTTTATATTTTAGTCAGTGTATATTTCAGATCTAATATTTCCATTTGCTTCCTCTTTAAATATCGTTGCTGAATCCTATATTTCTATTAATTTTACAAGTGCTTGTAATTGTGTGTTAGGATATTTTTAAATAATTGATTTAAGTCTTTGTCAGATAATTCCAGCATCTCTGTCATGTGAGAGTTGATAACATCATTATTGAGTTCATTATTATTTCTCATGAGAATTGAGATTTTCTTGGTTCTTCATGTGCTGACTCATTTTGAACTTGGATATCATGTTTGCAGACTCTGAGTCTTTTTAAAAACTCTTTGGAAAGCGTTTATTTCCTAATTTAGGCAAGAAGTAGACCTGACTCAGTTCAGGTCATAAATTCCATCCCATCTTCTATACTCTACAGTTTCAATGTCAGTGAACTCTTCAAAACCTTTGCAAAAGTATTCACATAAGTCACACATGTGCATCACCCAGGGAAGCCTGGCTTCTGGCCAGAAATCTTTCTGGTAATTCAGCTTTCAGACTCCTTATTATGCTGATTAAGATCAAATACATTCATGCAGAGTTTGGGAGTAAATCTTTGAGTTATTTGACAAATTAATGTGCTATGTTTCCTCAGGTTCCCCCTCATCATGGTATCTACAATATATCTCACTTCCCTAAATACCTCTTCTAGCTTCTGTGGCCAGAAGCATGGGGACTTCATCACTCTTCTCTGCTGCTCTCTTTTGACTGGACCAAGAAGTGAGAGAACCAGAAGATGAAAACATGGTAAATGCACCACTGATTTGGTGGTACTTCAAATTCTGATCTTCTTTTCAGTCCTTCTGCTACTATTCACAGTACAGAATCCTCTAATGGCTGCCAGATCCATCCTGTTTTACAGCCATTTTCAGTGGGGGAGACAGGGCATATCATCTTTCCCCCAACCTACCTGAAATTGGTTCCTACAGTTATTTATTTACTTCTTTATTTCTGCCTATCACCTACATCCAATCTTGGACCTCCAGTTTTTGAACACCTTCTGATCTTGACTCATTTTCCTTGTTCCCCAGCCAAAGTCCAGTACTCAGTCACTGTAGTATTCAATCATTTGCACACCTTTTGTGTTGTAACTGCCTTGCCTAGCCCCATCCTGAGATCAAAGGGAAGACTCCCTGAGGTTTCTTGGGGGGGAAATGCCTGATAACTACTTCCCTGCATTAATTACCTAGAGCATCAGCAAGATAATGAAAGCAACATTCTATGATTTCCCACAGGCATGTAAGTTTCACCGAAAAATATTTTCAAGTTGACCTAAACAATGGAAAAAGTACTCCCTGAAGAATTAATTATCTGCTAATTTATCCTTTCTGGAGTCACTGGTAGGCTAATGAATTTGTTACTTTTTATTATAAGCCCAGTGGACAGAGAATTTCTGTATGGTAGCTCCTTACTCATGGTATTCAGGGATGACTAGGGTCCTATGTAGCCCTGCAGAATTCCCTGATAATGCTATCACAATTACCATTAACTCTAAAGCCACTTCTGCTCAGGGCTCTCAGAGCTAGTTGACATGCAAAGTAAGCAAAAATAAACAAACTTCCTCTTGCCTGTCACCCTGCTTCTTTATTCTTTGTATCCCTTCTTCCTACAAACAGTTTAATTCTAATAAGCCCCTCGCCTGAGGCTCCTATTCCCCACTGCATTGATTTGCTTATACTCCACTTTATTCCTGGATATAAAACAGCTTATTGTTTCTGAAAGAGCAGACCTAGGCCGGCCGACTCCATTTTGTTCTTTGTCCTCCATCTTGAGTGACTATGTCCCCAACATGGCCCCCTTTCCAGGAAAACCGCAGAAAGAAATTCCCGCTCAAACCTCAGACCATGCCTCCTCCCCTTGAGTAACCTCCCACTCACCCGTTCAAACTTCCCGTTCAAACCACACCCGGCAACCTGCGCAATGGGACTCTGACCCTTCCCCAGCCAATCAGCTAAGGCCACAACCATCACCCCACCAACTGCCCCTTGACCCCTATAAAACCTTTGTGCTTTTGAAACTCGCTCTCTCTCTGGTACCTCACCTCTGTGTCGGTGCAGGTAGGGGATTGAGCTCGAGCTAGCTCGAATAAAGGCTCTTTGCTTTTGCATTGGACTCAGCTCCCTGGTGGTCTGTGGGGGTCACGAATTCTGGGCATAACAGTTTCCTCACCTTCATTTTCCTCACTGATAATCTTCTTGAAAGACAAACTTATACTTCCTGGAAGAGAACTGGAATAATGTCAAAGGAGTGAAATATTTCGTTGGGTCTCAAAGTGTGTTCCCTACATCAGTAGTAATATATCACCTGGTAACTGGTTATAAATGCATATTAGTGGGCACCATATACATTATCAGAAACTCTTGGGATGGGGCCCCGTAATCTGTGTTTTAACAAACCCTCCAGGTGACACTGATGCATGCCAAAGTTTGGGAACCATTGCAACTAGGGACTTAATAATTGCCTTAGCAGGGGCAGGATGAAGAAGAAGAGTGTTTCAGATGTGGATTACCTGGCAAATTGAACTGGTTTTCCACCATGCTTGGAAGAAGACTTAGTGCTAGTACCCTGAGTGGCTGAGTGAGGTGAAGGAGGGGAGGCAAAGTATAAATGTTGAGTGAGATGGGCTGACAATGCCAGAAGCCTTCATTCCCTTTCTGTCTACCTGCTCCATCTGTTGGCCTGAATATTAATCTCTCCAGCTACTGATAACACTTTGGCAATGATACCCAGTGGCATTCTTCTAATAAAAATTCATTCATTATTCTTCCAGGTTTTTTCTCCATTTTTTGTTAAAAACAAACACGTTTTTAATGACTAGTCTTCACAAATATGGCATTATCATGCTTTCCATATATTACTTCAATAACCCACTGACATTTTTTGGCTGACTTTTTGCAGTTGTTAACATCACATAAATTTGGATTCAACCAAAAAATGAGTCTGCTGATGTAATACTTATTTCAGTACTATAAATAATCTGGAAGCTGAATCATTATGTCTTGTGATAGAAACAGAATTATATGCTGCACTAGAATCTATAAAAGAACAAAGTTTGCCCTCGTGTACAAAGCATTCCCCCATATGACCATAATCTTCAAGGGAAAGAAGGAAACAGCGATTGACTAAACAAAACTTCTATTTCAAGAAAATTTTTTCCTTTACTTCGGAGAAATTTTGAGCAAGTGGAATACGTCCAGGATAATACTGAATTTGATCCTGGTTATCTGGCATCAGAAATTCCACCTAAACATCATGAAAATAATGACTATGAAAGCATAATAAGTTTTTTTTAATAGACTACAGTTTACCATCAATAAAAAGGCTAGCCCCTGAAAAGAAAATCAAGTATTTCTTCAAACTTGTCAAATAAGAGAGGACATTATTGAACATTAAAGAGTCAGAAGACATTTTTGTGGTTAGCTCACAACTACGGCCGCCGTCCTCCTCCCATCAGAGGTAGGAAGAGTTTTGCAACAGTTAACAATTTTTTCATGAAAATATACTCACAACTCAAAGATGATTATAATGTTTTGTTTTGTAAGATTCTATTTCAATTTTTGGTAAGTACATTGTATTTTGAGAAAAAAATATATATTTGTTCATAATTTATGTTAAATATTTGGCTTATGTTTAGCATTTGTATTTTTCATTCCTCATTTTTTGGGGTGAATGATTTACATTTAAATGAAAAACACAGTTCATAAGTTAAAGCTGGTTAGTTTGATAAGTGTATACCTCCGTGTATCCACCATCGTAATTAAGATATATAGCATTTCTATAACCCCATAAAGTTCCCTTCTCTTTTCACAATTACTTCCTTCTACCCTGATTACTGTGCTGATTTTCATTATCATATGATAGTTTTACCTGGTTTTGAACTTTATATAAGTGGAAAAATACCATACACACTCTATGTCTAGCTTCTTTCATTCTACAGTCTTTGAGATCCCTCCATGTTGTTGCATGTATCACTAGTTGGTTTCATTTTATTGCTAAGTAGTAATCTCTTTCCATAATGACTAATGATTTTGAATATCTTTCTATATATTTATTGGCTTCCATGTATTTCTCCAATGAACTATTTTTTTAAGTTTATTTATTTTGAGAGATAGACAAAGAGAGAGCATGAGAGCATGAGTTGGTTGTGGTACAGGAGGAAGAGAGGGAGAGAGAGAATCCCAAGCAGACTCCATACTCTCAGCACAGAGCCTGATGTGGGGTTCAATCTCACAAATGGTGAGATCATGACCTGAGCCCAAATCAAGAGTCTGACACTCAACCAACTGAGCCACCCAGGCACCCCTCTGATGAAGTATTGATACAATATGTTTCCATTTCTTTATTGGGCTTAGTGCCTTATTATTAATGAATTGCGAGTGTTCTTTATATTTTTTGGATACAAGTCCTTTTTCAGATATATGTTTTGAGGTAGGTTTTCTCAAAGTTCATAGCTCATGTTTATTCTCTTAAGCATTTATTAAACAAGCTTAAGACAACAAAGATTTATTATTTTTCAGTTCTTTGGCTTGGCAATCTTGGTGGTTTTACTGCTGGTCTTGCCCCAGATCATTCAGATAGCTACAGATATCTTATGGCTTAACTGGAACTGGAAGGCCCCAAATGACATTACATACATGTCTAGAAATGGTTCTGGCTATTGTTATATATGCCTCTTCCTCAAAGAAGCCTCTTATCTTCTAGTTAGCTAGACTGGACTTCTTCACAACATGGAGGCTTCAAGATCCTAAGAGAGGGAAAGCAGAGGCTGTGATGCCTCTTCGGTCCTAGTAGCCAAAGAATTGTAACATCACTTGTGCTGCGTTCCACATTTTTCCTCTCTCTGTTATTCTTTCTTTATTCCTGATATTCCAATTTTCTCCTAGTATCATTTCTCTTCTGCCCAAAGAACTTCGTGTGTGTGTGTGTGTGTGTGTTTGAATTCAGGTTTACCGGCAACAAACCTTTTCATTTTCCTTCATCTAAGAATATCTTGATTTTACCTTATTCTTGAAGGATATCTTTGCTAGGCATAGAAGTCTAGAAAAATTGTTCTTTCCTTTCAGCACATTAAAAATATTATACCACTTCTTCCTGGGTTCCATGGTTTCAACTGAGAGATCTACTGTTCTTCCCTGCAGGTAATGCATCATTTCTTTCTGACTGCTTTCAGGAATATTCCTTTCTCTTTTGTTTTTTGAAGCATATTTCTGATGTGTCTTGATGTGGATTTTTGTTTGGGGTTCATTCAGTTTCTTGAATCCATAAATGTATGTCTTTTACCAATTGGAGATGTTTTTAGCATTATTTCTTTGAAAATGGTTTCAGCCCCACGTCCTTCTAGTCTACTCTTGGGTCTCTGCTGATATAAATAGTAGAAGTTTTGTAATTTCCCTACATGTTCCTGAGATTCTGTTCATTTCTTTCCAGTTTATTTTCTCTCTATTGTTCAAATTGGGTTATTTCTATTGTTCTATCTTTGAGTTCACTTATTTTTACCCCGTGATATTAATTCTGTTCTTCAGCCTCCCTGGTGAGTTTTTTATATTGGTTATTTATATATTTCAGTTCTATTATATCCATTTTATTTTTTGTATCTTCCATTTCTTCGCTAGTATTTTCTACAATGAATTAGAAAATCACTATTTGTAATAACCGATTCAGGCAAGATCATCAGGGGATCCTAAAATTAATGGATAAACGTTTGAAGAGACAGGGGTTTGTACATAGTCTCAAAGTATTGTCCCACAAACATATAATGATTCCTTATTCATTGATAAGTAATATGCATACTTTATTAACTACTTATTAATTAGTTAATAAAGTAGTTATACATATTAATCAATAAAAAATACTTGTTAACATTAATGTGGAGAAACATGGCTCACACCATCTGAGCCATGTGATAAAACTGGCATATCATGTGTCTTTGGTATATTACACTGAAAAGAATACAGATTCACTTCTCTAGTATTCTAGCCAAAAGTGCACATATAGAATGAAACTATAAGGAAATATCCAACAAACCAAATAGAGGAATTCTATGAGATAACTGACCAGTATTCAGAAAATTCTAAGGTCAAGAGAGATAAGGAAAGATTGGGGAATCATTCCAGATCAAAGGTAACTAAAGACACACAACAAGTAAATGAATATGTGATCATGGATTGGATCATGAACTAGAAATGGAGAAAAGAGAAGTTAACTTTTCTTTGTTTTTTTTTTTTGTTTGTTTTTGCCATAAGAAACATTGTTGGGACAACTGGAAAATTTAAATGGGATCTATATTAGATGGTGGTATGGTGTATTGTATGAATATTAATGTCTTGATTTTAATGGCTGTGCTATAATAGGGAAGTTTATTCATTCATTAGGGCTGCCATCACAAAATACTACTAATGTGCGGCTGAAACAGCAAAAAACTTATTTTCTCAAGTTCTGGAGGCCAGAAGTTGAAGATTAAGATGACTGCAGGTTTGGTTTCTGTTGAGACTTTTCCTGGCTTTCAGATTTCTACCTTCTTACTGAGTCCTCAAACAACATACTCCTGGCATCCCTTCTTCTTACAGGGATACCAGTCCTATTGTGTTAAAAGTCCCACCATCATGACTTCATTTAATTTTAGTCACCTTCTTAAAGGCTCTGTTACTAACTACAGTCACAGTGAGGATTAGGGATTCAACATATGGACTTTGTGTCCTCACCATAGTTTTATAAGTCTTGAATCTTATCTAGTCTCCAACTTTATTCTAATTCATCAAGATTGTCTTGGCTATCCTAGGTACTTTTAATTTCTATAAAATTTTAGAATCTGTGTATTAATTTCCACAAAAATACCTGGTAGGATTTTTTTATTACAATTGCATCTATATATATGGGACAGATTAGTCTATAATTTTCCTTTTTATGTAATGTCCTTTCTAAGTCTATCATTAAAACTCTGTTGAAACTTCCTTTGTTGTTCAGCAGATGATAAATTTTAGCAAATATTCCATGTACACTGGAGAATGTTACTCTATGGTTGCTGGATATGGTGTTCTATGTGTAAGTGTTTAAACATGTGGTTTAAATATTCTATGTTATTATTGATTTTTGTCTGTTTGTTCTACCGCTTACTGAGAGAGATGTTTTTTAAAATCTCCATTCATGATTTTGGATTTAATTTTAGCTTTGTCAGCTGTTGCTTCATATATTTTAAGGCAAATTTAGACCATCATGTCTCCCTATTAATACTTTTATTATTATAATGCATTTTATACGTGTTTGTATGTATACAAATCTTTACATCTTTACCTCTTGTGGTAGTTTTTATCTTAACGTCTACTTTGTCTAGTACTTACACAGTTACCTCACCATCCTTTGAGTTTGTGTACTATATGTTTAGTTCCTCTTTCTCTATCCTTTAACTTACAACCTTTCTATGTTCTCATACATCAGGTGTGACTCTCTTGAGCAGCGTATAGCTCAGTCTATTTATTTTTTATTTAATCTGACAATCTTCTTTTAAATTGGGTATTTAGCCTATTTTCATTAATTTATTACTATAAATTTGAGTTAATCCCTAATGTCCTACTATTTGTTTTCTACTTCTCTCTTTTGTTCTCCTTTAATCTCCTTTTGAAAGTATTTATGGACCTTTGGGGCGCTGGGTGGCTCAGTCAGTTGAGTGTCTGGCTTCGGTTCGGGTCATGATCTCACGTCCGTGGGTTCAAGCCACGCATCCGGCTCTGTGCTGATAGCTCAGAGCCTGGAGCCTGTTTTGGATTTTGTGTCTCCCTCTCTCTCTGGCCCTCCCCTGCTCGTGCTGTCTCTCTCTGTCTCCAAAAAATAAAAAGTTAAAAAAAGGTATTTATAAACTTTCAAATAGAATTTTTATTCCTTCATAAGGTGTATGTTTTTAAAGTTCCAAAACATAGCTATGCTTTTTCAAACTAAACACATGCAAGAAACCAAGTAACCAGTATACTCATTTTGAAAACTGCACATTAGTTTTGCGAGTTTTCTGGATAGTTTTTATTAGTAGTAGAAGCATACATTATGGGTCTTTTTGCAGGCTTTTCACTCAACATTATGTTTGTGATTTTTACACGTTATTTCCTAAACATGTGTTTTGCTCCGTATTTCTGTTCGAATACACTGCAATTTCTTTTTCATCTTTTTCTTGAAGGACATTTATGTCACTACAAGTTTGGAGATGTTACAATTAGTTCTACAAATATATTTCTGATATATATATATATATATATATATATATATATATATCATATATATACAATACACATATGTACATATTTATGTATATCATTTTATCTAAAATTTGCTATGTATTATATATATACACACTATTATGAAACTGCTAGATTATAGGGCAAATACGTGAAACATGCTCAACTTCGGTAGATTTCAAATTTTACGCTTCCAGCAAGAGTAAATGGGGTTCTGTCTGGTTTTTGCATTTTAGACATTCTGGTTAGTGTGAAATATTATTGTATTGTGGTTTTAATTTATATTTCCATAGTAAATAAATAACCGAAACATTTTAATATAATGTCAGCCTTTTGTGTAATCTCTTTTTGTGAAGAGATTTTTGCCCAGTTTTCTTTTATTCCACTGTCTTTTCCTTACTGATTTGTACATTTGTTATATTAAAAATAGCTTCTCCCAGACTGTGGCTTGCCTTTTCAATTCCTCAATGCTGTCTTTCAATAAACAAAGGTACTTAATATTACTGTTTTTTATGGCAAACTTTTGTCTTGGTCAAGTAGTTTTTTATCTGCCCCCAAAGATAACATATTTGGCCATGTTTTCTTTTACATGATTGTTATACCATTTACATATATAGCTGCAACTCATCTTCTGGATTTCTTTACTTTTTTTCTCCTCTTTTAACTTTTATTTTTGGTACGATATAAAGTAAGGGTCAAGTTGTATTTTCTCCACTTGAGTACCCACTTGATGCAACACCAGTTACATTCATTGAAAAGATTATCACTGCCCTACTTCCTCAGACTATCATCTTTGGCATGGATGTGGTGATGTATATTTTATTGATAACTCAATAAGTCAGAGAAAGACAAACACTGTATGATCTCATTTGTAGGTGAAATCTAAAAATATCTAACTCACAGAAACAGATAGTGAAATTGTGGTTGTCAGGGCCTGAGGGGTGGGGGAAATGGGGAGTTGTTGGTCTAAGGATATATACATATCCATATACATACATATCCATATCCTTTAAATTATGAAATGAGTAAGTTCTGAGCATCTAAGGCACAGCATGGTGACTATAGTTAACAATACTGTATTGCACTCTTGACAACTGCTATGAGAGTAGAGCTTTAACATGCTTACCATAACAACAACAAAGTGGTAATTATGTGAAGTGAAGGACGTTTTAGTTTAACCTTACTGTGGTAAACATTTCATAATATATGTGTGTACCAAATCATCACTTTGTACACCTTAAGTTTACACAATGTTATATGTCAATTATATCTCAATAAAGGTGGGAAACAAATATTGAGCTTCATAAAGTTTTTTAGAAATTACATTAACTCTTTGATACCTTTTGAAAAAGTGCGTAAGATTTGCATTGTTCCTCCTTTCAATGAAGCACTGAGATGTACCATAAGAAACCCTGTATCACTGAGAAATAGGACAGAAATTAAGAGTATAGAGGACACTATTTAGTAGAAGCCCATTAAGGTGCAGACATGAAGACTGGAGCTAGAGGGAAAATGGAAAAGCAATGGAAAGAGGATCCCTACACCCAATGCTGAATGAAGTTCCGAGAGCTGTCTGAATGTAGAATCACTCTCCACCTTCAGTGTCCATAGGACCAGGCCTATTGTGACACCTGATTCAGGATTTTAATGAATGAGATGCTACTTGTGAAATAAAACCCCTTCGCTAGCCATGATTGATAGGATTTCCATTCTTTTCAAGACAAAGAGTCGAACTAAGATGGGCATGAGGAGAAAGCAGAGCTGAGCCCACCCAGCTCCTCTAGTTTTGGCTGGATGTGTCTTTCCCCAGTAGCAGACATGATGCACCAAGGTGAGGCACACTGCCGGCAGAAGCCAGCCTTCTGAGGATGCAGCACATGTCACCCTGGCAGTATCCTCTCAGTCAATCTGAGCGTGGGCTTCCCCACTATGCCTGCACTGGCCACTGTCCTGCCCTGCTCTGTGACTGGCCTGACCTCCCAACTAAGGAAGATGATGACAGATACCTCCACCCAAGGCTCAGCAGTCCAGTCATACTGGGGGCTGACGAATTCCAATTTATCTCCTCTGGTTCCTGAGAACTCTTCTTAGGACCTCTGTCTCCAAGCAGTGATAAGTGCTGGATAAGAACACAGAATTTGATTGTGTTGTCAGTCGTGAGAACACTTTCCCAAACCAATATCTATATAAAGGTTCTGATCACCCTGACATCCCCAGAGGCAAATGTGTGAAAAGAGATCAGTCTGGTTTACTGAATCTTAGGAATCTTGGGCCCTGACTTTATGACATGAACCAATACAATACTAATTCATCAGATGATGTCTTAAGCCCAGCCAAAAAAATCCCATTTCATAAAAGGGGATTGATTATATAAATTAGTTTTCTCTCCATTGCACACTGTTCATCTTCTCCTCTACATAGTTCCCCTCCATTAACAGTAAAATTATTTCATGTAATAAGCTCTAAGGGTGTTACTAGAAAAGGTGTGAACTCAAAAATGTGAACATTGCCCCCATTTTAAAGGAGTTTGGTTTGGAGGGGGTAGTATTGAGAGCTCTTCCATACTCTGTGTAAAATCCTGACTGGTCGATTTCCATATAATACAGAGATTGAGCCAGATAATCTCTGGGGTCCACTTGAAAATACTCATGGAGGGGCGCCTGGGTGGTGCAGTTGGTTAAGCGTCTGACTTCAGCCAGGTCACGATCTCGCGGTCCGTGAGTTCGAGCCCCGCGTCGGGCTCTGGGCTGATGGCTCAGAGCCTGGAGCCTGTTTCCGATTCTGTGTCTGCCTCTCTCTCTGCCCCTCCCCCGTTCATGCTGTCTCTCTCTGTCCCAAAAATAAAATAAAAACGTTGAAGAAAAAAAAAAAAGAAAGAAAATACTCATGGAGATAGCAACAAGATGCTGTGGGAACAAGGAACTAGTTTAGAGCTGAACTGCTGAAGGGTGTATTGAAATGGCTAAAGTTTGGCAAGGCAGGAATAAGTTAAGGAACTGTGGCCAAACTACTGAAAAAAGTGTGGGTTTAGTCAGGATCTGATAATAATTTATTATACTTTAACTGAATGCACTTTATATTACCTTGAGATAGACTATGCTTGAAGGGTAAGCTTGACAAATAGAAGAATGAAATCCAAAACTCAATCTATAAATCCAGGATGGTCATTACCAGCTATAGATGGTACCCAGTGAAGGACAACCCCTAATGAGCAGATTAATGCTCTAGATTCTGGTGTCATAAAACATTTTATTTAGAAAATCCCCTAGCCTAATTCTAGGTTGAAGATATTTCCACTCATAATTTTTAAACCACTTCATTAAAGTATGATTGATATACAAAAAGCTGTAGATATGTGGTGTATACAATTTGATGTGTTTGCAGATAAGTATACACTGTTGAAATTATCATCACTATCAATGCCATTAAACTATCATCTCCAAATATTTCTTCCTAGGCCCTTTGTTGTTGATATTTTGTCCTTACATGGCAGTTAAAGGCATTTAAGATCTACCTTCTTAGCAAATGTTTAAGTAGGCAAGAAAGTATTGTTAATCATAGGCCCTATGTTAGACAGATGTCTAGAACTTATTTATTATGTATAACTCAAACTTGTTCAATACCTCCCTGTTTTCCCTTCTCCCCCCTCCTGACAACCACCATTCTACTCTCTGCTTCTATGTATTTAATTAGATGCCACATATAAGTGATCAGTATTTGTCTGCGCCTGGCTTATTTTACTTAGGATAATATCCTCCAGGCATATCCGTGTTGTTTCAAGTGGCAGGATCTTCTTCTTCGTAAAGGCTGAATGATATCCCATAATGTGTATATGCCACATTTTCTTTATCCATTCTTCTTTACCTTTATCCATTCTTCTTACCTTCTTTACTTTTAGGTTATATCCACATCTTAGCTATTTTGAAAACTGCTGCAGTGAACATGGGAGTACAGATATCTCTTTGAGATACATATTTCAATTCATTTAGATATATGTACAGAGGTGGGATTGCTTGATCAAATGGTAATTCTATTTTGAAAATTATCAGAAAACACTCTATTGTGTACCAGAGTGGCTACACCAATTTACCTTTTCATCAATACTGTACAAAGGTTCCTTTTACACACATCCTTGCAAACACTTCTTATCCTTTGTTTTTTTTGGTAACCCTCATCCAAAGAAATGTGAGGTGATAGCTCATTGTGGTTTTACTTCTTTTTCCTTTAGTGATGCTTGCCTTTCCATTAGTGATGGTGAGCATCTTTTCATGTACCTGTCAGCCATTTATATGTCCTCTTTGGAGAAATGTCTATTCAATTTCTCTGCCCATTTTTTGATATTTTGGTGGTGAGTTGTTGTTTTTTTGTCTCTTTATACAATTTGGAGTATTCATAGAAAAGGCGATTTTGGAAGACAAACAATTTTCCATTTGGACAAGAAAATGGCGATCATTTCAAGTTGGTCAAAAGCATTTGTGAAGCATGCAGCTACAAAATCATGCTTCAATATGTTTGCAGTGATGATGAGAGGGAAAAGAAATAGAAAAAGATGAGCTGAAGCCATAGACAGAGTCTAAATTATAAGTGATGTCAAATACCATGTGCAGGAAGAGAGTTTTTCAGTTGTTGAACTCAAATAGGTAGACTTTCAGGGACCAAAATAGATAAGCTATTATTAGCTTACTCTGAGGGCAAGAGGGGACGCACTAGCATTAAAGTGCTAGAATGGCAATAACTTAGGAGTTCAAATGGTGGAGTAGTATGGGACCCTAGCTTGTTTCATCCCTGAAACACAGCTAGATTAACATCAAACAATTTTGAACACCTAGGAAATTGATCTGAGGATTAATGCAACAATGTGCATAATTTGAGCAAGAGATCTTTGCAGGTACCATGTAGAAAGATGAATTTGGGGAGAGAAAATCAATGGTGCTATGGAGGGTAGGGGGCTGTTTTCATAGAGAGAGGACAGAGAGAGAAAGAGAAAGGGGGAGAGAATGCAGTGCATCAGAATCACACAAGAAAAGCATCCCCCTGAAAGTAGCTAGTGAGTGAAAACACTAGCAGGGGACTGACAAGAAATCTGTTCCCCAAAACTACTGAATAGGGGAAAGGAGAGGGTTTCCGTACCACCAGTTTTTTATAAATAGTGGATTACAGAATCTGAAGTTTGGAGCTCAGTACCTGGTGGTGCTCTGGTAAGGAAGCAGGGTGAATCCCCTGGTGTAGGCAGTGTGGTCTGAGGGGCCCCTGTACTGCACAAGGAGAATCAATTCCCCTACCTGGAGTGCATTTGGTAGAGGCAATACAGCCCCTCCAAGGGCAAAAGTCCCAGCGGGCCCCAGAGAGCTGCCACATCTACTGGTATAGGAACAAAGATGCTAGCTGAGGGCAGCAAACCCTGTGCCCACAATTTACTATAAACTCTGAGTCTGTGCCACTGCAGAGTCCCAACCATTTTCTGGGACAAGTCAGTACCCAGCCATTGCTCAGCGAGACCTTCCCCCAGAGGATCAGCCCAGGTCCCAACTGCAGGGGTCTCTGGAGTGTGGGGTTTTGAAACACAGCCTTAAGATTTTGGAGGGTGGCACCACCTGTCAGGTGGACAGCTAGGAGACAGGGAAAACACAAGGAGCAGACAGAAACCTGAGACAAAGGCGGGGGGGGGGGGGGCGGGGGGGGGGTTGTTCACATATCTGTGAGGGTGTTAGATTCCCTCTCTGGAAACTAGAGAGTGGGGTGAAGCCATTTTCACGACTAACACACCTGCATTAATCAACCCCAGTGAGCTAAGCAGCACCACCAAGTGGAGAATGAAGCTGTTATACCAGGTCTGTCCACCTGTGCCCTCCAGAAATCTCTCCCGCAGGGCAAGTCAGCCTTAGACCTAGAGTAGCAGGCCCCTCCCCCAGAAGACCAGCCAAATCCCTTCCACCCATTTAGTCTACAGATCATAGTGTGCCACAGTTTCAGTTATAGGAGAAACTGGATCTGGCTTCACTTGGGTTTCTTTTTGTTTGTTCATTTTCTTTGCTGTTTGTTTATGTTGGGGTTTTTTTTTCCCCTTCCTCTCTATTCTTTTTCTTTCTTGGCTACAGAAAGAGCAAATATTTTATTCCATTTTATTTTTCTTATTTTTTTCAATTTTTTAAATTTTAATTTCTTTAAAATTTTTTTTCTTTCTGTTTTTTCTCTTTTCCATCAAGCTTCTCTTAACAAGCAGGCCAAACACACCTGGGTTCCTTTATTTTTGCTTTGTTTTGTTTTTAATTTTTTAATTTTTATTTTTTATTGTATTTTATTAATTTTTTTCTTCCTCCAAAACGACAAGACAGGAATTCAGCCCATGTGAAAGAAGAACAAGAAATAATAGCCAGGGATTTAATTAACGCAGGTGTAAGTACGATTCCTGAGCTCGAATTTAAAACCACGATTATACTCTCAGGTGCAGGACACATAAAAAGCTATTAAAGCATGCAAAAGACAGAAAAATAGCCAAGTGACAAGACAGAAAAATTCCCCTCAAAAGAAAATTCAGGAAGAAATGACAGCCAGAGAATTGCTCAAAACAGATATAAACCATATTACTGAATAAGAATTTAGAATAACAATCATACGATTAATAGCTAGACTTGAAAAATGCATAGAAGACAGCAAAGAATCTCTTGCTACAAAGTTCAAAAACCTAAGAACTAGTCACAATGAGTTAAGAAATGCTATAAATGAGATGCAAAATAAACTAGATTCAGTGACAATGAGGATGGAAGAAGCAGAGGAGAGAATAGGTGAAAAAGAAGAAAAAATTATGAAGAAAATGATGAAGCTGAAAAAAAGAGGAAAAGGAAATTACTAGATCCGAGGGGAGAATTACAGAGCTTAGTGATTCCATAAAACAAAGCAATATCCGTATCATAGGAGTTCCAGAAGAAGAAGAAGAAGCGAAAGGGGCAGGTTTATTTGAACAAATTATAGCTGAGAACTTCCCTAATCTGGCGAAGGAAATAGGCATCCAAGTCCAAGTGGCACAGAGAACTCCCTTCAATATCAACAAATACAGGCCAACATACAACATATCATAGTGAAACTGGCAAAATACAAAGAGAGAATTCTAAAAGCAGCTAGGGACAAATGGTTCTTAACCTACAAGGGTAGACACATAAGAATAGTAGCAGATGAAAGAGCCTATTGAGGAAATTGTGTTTCAAGTTGTATATGCATCTGGGTAGTCAGAATAACGCAGAGGCATTCCGGATAGACCTAGAAAGTGCTGGGGGAAAAATGTTCTATTGACGCCCACGAACATAGTTGTAAAATGAATTTTTGCCCAAGTGTTATTGAGAGTGTACCCTGAAAGTAGGGGGAATGTCCACTGAACTGTCTACTGTCTACTGAAACTTGTCAGGCCAGATGGAAGTGGCAGGAAATATTCAATGTGCTGAATAAGAAAAATATACAGCCAAGAATCCTTTATCCAGCAAGGTTGTCATTCAGAATAGAAGTAGAGATAAAGGCATTCCCAGACAAACAAAAACTAAAGGAGTTTGTGACCACTAAACCAGTCTTGTGAGAGATCCTAAGGGGGCTCTGTAAGTGGAAAGCAGCAAAGACTACAAAGGACCAGAGACATCACTACACACACGAAACCTACAGATAACACAATGACAATTTAGTGTCCTTATCTTTCAAAAGTCACTCTGAATGTAGATCAACTAAATCAAAAGACATAGGGTATAGGGTATCAGATATAGAGTATTATATATATATATATATATATATATATATATATATATATAATACATATATATATATATGTATTATATATATACTTAAATTTACTTATATTTATAATATATATATATAAATATACTTATGCTTTATATATATAAATATAATAAAATAAACAAGACCCATCTATATGCTGCCTACAAGAGACTCATTTTAGATCTGAGGACACCTGCAGATTGAAAGTGAGGGAATGGAGAACCATCTATCATGCCAATGAAGGCCAAAAGAAAGCCAGAGTAGCCATACTTATAACAGACAAACTAGATTTTAAAACAAGTTTGTAACAAGAGATGAAGAAGGGCATTAGATCATAATTAGGGGGTTTACCCATCAAGGAGAGCTAACAATTATAAATGTTTATGCTCCCAATGTGGAAGAACCCAAATATATAAATCAATTAATCACAAACATAAACAAATGTATTGATGATAATAATAGCTTAATTGTGGGGAACTTTAATACTCTACTTACAGTGGGGACCTGGGTCATTCGGTCAGTTAAGGGTCCAACTTCAACTCAGCGCATCATCTCACGGCTCATGAGTTGAGCCCTGTGTCAGATTCTGTGCTGACAACTCAGAACCTGGAGCCTGTTTCAGATTCTATCTCTGTCTCTCTCTGCCCTTTCCCTGCTCATGCATTGTCTCTTTCTCTCTCTCAAATATAAATAAACATTTTAAAAATTAAAAAATACTCCATGTACAGCAATGGAAAGATCATCTAGGAGGAAAATCAATAAGGAAACAATGTCTCTGAGTGACACATTAGACCAGATGGACTTAACAGATATATTCAGAACTTTTCACACAAAATCAGCAGAATACACATTTTTCATGAGTGAACATGGAACATTCTCCAAAATAGATCACATACTGGCTCACAAAACAGCTCTCAACAAGTACAAAAAGATTGAGACCACACATGCATATTTTAAGATCACAATGCTATGAAACTTGAAATCAAACATAAGAAAAAAAATTGGAAAGCCCCAACATGGAGGTTAAAGACCATTCTACTAAAGAATGAATGGATAAACCAGGAAATTAACAAAGAAATCAAAAAATATATAAGGGAGACAACGAAAATGAAAGCACAACAGTCCAAGCACTTTGGGATGCAGCAAAGGTAGTCCTAAGAGGAAAATTCATTGCAATTAAAGCCTATCTCAAGAAGCAAGGAGGTGCCCTGGAGTACCGATGCATAGGGGCACTTGTACCCCAATTTTTATAGCAGCACTCTCAACAATAGCCAAATTATGGAAAGAGCCTAAATGTCCATCAATTGATGAATGAATGGATAAAGAAATTGTGGTTTATATACACAATGGAGTACTATGTGGCAATGAGAAAGAATGAAATATGGCCCTTTGTAGCAACATGGATGGAACTAGAGAGTGTTATGCTAAGTGAAATAAGCCATACAGAGAAAGACAGATACCATGTGTTTTCACTCTTATGTGGATCCTGAGAAACTTAACAGAAACCCATGGGGGAGGGGAAGAAAAAAAAAAGGAGGTTAGAGTGGGAGAGAGCCAAAGCATAAGAGACTCTTAAAAACTGAGAACAAATTGAGGGTTGATGGGGGTGGGAGGGAGGTGAGGGTGGGTAATGGGTATTGAGGAGGGCACCTTTTGGGATGAGCACTGGGTGTTGTATGGAAACCAATTTGACAATAAACTTCATATATTGAAAAAAAAAAAAAAAAGAAGCAAGGAGGTCCCAAATACAGAACCTAAATTCATACCTACAGGGGCTAGAAAGGCAGCAGTAAATAAAGCCCAAAGCCAGCAGAAGAAGGGAAATAATAAATATTAGAGCATAAATAAACAGTATAAATCAGAAAAAAAAACAGCAGAAGAGATCAATGAATCTAAGAGCTGGTTTCTTGAAAGGTAAATAAAATTGATAAACCCCTAGCCAGACTTATCAAAAAGAAAAGAGAGAGGACCCAAATAGATATTATCATGAATGAAATAGGAGAGATCACAACAAACACCACAGAAATTCAATTATTAGAGAATACTATGAAAAATTATATGCCAACAAATTGGACAATCTGTAAGAAATGGACAAATTCCTAGACACCTACACACTACAAAAGGTCAAATGGGAAGAAATAGAAAATTTGGATAGACCCATAACCAGCAAAGAAATTGGATAGGTTCTCAAAAGTCTCCAAACAAATAAGTATCCTGGGCCAGATGGCTTCCCAAGGGAATTCTACCAGACATTCAAAGCAGAGTTAATACCAATTTTTCTCAAGCTGTTCCAAAAAACAGAAATGGAGGAAAGCTTCCAGATTCATTCTATGAAGCCAGCATTACCTTGATTCCCAAACCAAAGACCCCACTAAAAAGGACAATTACAGGCCAATATCTCTGATGAACATAGATGCAAAAATTCTCACCAAGATACTAGCAAATCAAATTCAACATTACACTAGAAGAATTATTCACCATGATCAAATGGGATTCATTCCTGGGCTGCAGGGTTGATCCAATATTTGCAAATCAAACAATGTGATACCCCACATTAATAGAAGAAAAGAACAATATGATCCTGTCAATAGATGCAGAAAAAGAATTTGACAAAATACAGCATCCTTTCTTAATAAAAACCCTCAAGAAAGTCTGGATACAAGGAACATACCCTAACATTATAAAAGCTATATATGAAAGCCCCACAGCTAATATCATCCTCAATGTGGAAAAACTGAGAGCTTTCCCCCTGAGATCAGGAATACGACAGAGATGTCCACTCTCACCATCGTTGTTTAACATGGTGTTGGAAGTCCTAGCCTCAGCAATCAGACAACAAAACAAAATAAACGGCATCCAGACTGGTAAAAAAGAAGTCAAACTTTCACTCTTCACGGGTGATATGATACTCTACATGGAAAACCTGAGAGATTCAACAAAAAAACTGCTAGAGCTGATACATGAATTCAGTAAAGTTGCAGGATACAAAATCAACATAGAGAAATCTGTGGCATTTCTAAACACCGATAATGAAGCAGTATAAAGAGAAATTAGGAAATCAATCCCATTTACCGATTCAATGAAAACAACAAGATACCTAGGAATAAACCTAACCAAAGAAGTTAGAGACCTCTATTCTGAAAATTATAAAACACTAATGAAAAAAAAAATTGAAGAGGACACAAACAAATGGAAAGATATTCCATGCTCATGGATTGGAAAAACAAAATTGTTAAAATGTCTATACTAGCCAAAGGAATCTACACATTTAATGGAATCTCTATCAAAATCCACCAGAATTTTTCACAAAATAGAACAAACAATCCTAAAATATGTATGGAACCACAAAAGACCTCAAAAACCCAAAGCAACATTGAAAAAGAAAAGCAAAGCTGGAGGCATCACAATTCCAGACTTCAAGATATATTACAAAGCTGTAGTGATCAAAACAGTATGGTAATGGAACAAAAATAGACATAGATCAATGGAACAGAATCGAAAACCCAGAAATGAATCACAACTATATGATGAGTTAATCTTTGGCAAAGCAGGAAAGGGTATCCAATGGGAAAAAGACAGTCTCTTTAGCAAATGGTGCTGGGGAAAATGGAGAGCAGCATGCAGAAGATGAAACTGGACCACTTTCTTACTCCATACACAAAAATAAATTCAAAATGGATGAAAGACCTAAGTGTGAGACAGGAAACCATAAAAATCCTACAGAATAAAACAGTCAGCTACCTCTTTCACCTCAGCCGCAGCAACTTCTTACTTGACACGTCTCCAAAGGCAAGAGAAATAAAAGCAAGATGAATTATTGGGACTTCATCAAGATAAAAAGCTTCTGAACAGTGAAGGAAATAATCCACAAAACTAAAAGGAAACTGACAGAATGGGAGAAGATACTTGCAAATGATATATCAGATAAAGGGTTAGTATCCAAAATCTATAAAGAACTTACCAAACTCAACACTTAAAAAACAAATAACCCAGTTAAGAAATGGGCAGAAGACATGAATAGACACTTCTCCAAAAAAGACATCTGGATGGCTAACAGACACATGAAAAGATGCTCAAAATCATTCATCATCAGGGAAATATAAATCAAAACTACAATGAGATACAACCTCACACCTTTAAAATGTCTAAATTAACAACTCAGGAAACAACATATATTGGCAAGGATGCGGAGAGAAGGAAACCCTATTATGCTGTTTGTGGAAATGAAAGCTGGTGCAGTCACTCTGGAAAACAGTGTGGTGGTTCCTCAAAAAATTAAAAATAGAACTACCTTACAACCCAGCAATGGCACTACTAGGAATTTATCCAAAGGATACAAAAATGCTGATTTGAAGGGCACATGAACCGCAATGTTTATAAGCAGCACTATCAACAATAGCCAAATTATGGAAAGAGCCCAAATGTCCATAGACTGATGAATCGATTACAATGATGTGGTATATGGAGAAGCCAAGATGGCAGAACAGCATGGAAGTTTTTTTGTGTGTCTTGCATCCATGAAATACAACCAAATCAACACCAAACCATCCAGCACACCTAGAAAACTGATGAGGATTCACGCAACAATCTGCACAACCTGAACACAGAACTCAGCAGGTACACGGTTCAGAGAGGTGAATTGGAGGAGAGAGAAGCCACAGAGGCAGGGAGCTGTTTTTGCGTGAGAGAAAGGACTGAGATGGGGGGGGAGGGGGAAGAATATGGGAAAAGCATCCCCCCCTTAAAAGCAGCTGGAGAAAGAGTGGAAAAGTGGAAACAGTTACAGGGACTTAACAAAAAAGGCAGAAAGGAGAAAGGAGAGGGTTTAAATTCCATTAACACTCTATAAACAGGGGGAGTGCAGAGTCTGAAATGCCACAGCTTGATACCTGGTGGTGCTATGGTGAGAAGGGTGAATTCCCAGGAGCGGAGTGAAGTCGAGGGGTCTTCAGGCCACATGGGGAGAGGCGGTTCCCCTGCAGGGAGAACACTTGGTAGAGGCTGTGTGGCTCCCCCAAAGGCAAAGTCCCCAGTGGACCCAGGAGAACAATTACATTCGCTTGTTCTGGAAAAAGGTCATTAAGGCTGAAGCCTGGTGCCAGATTTATGTTGCAATTTTCCATAATCCCTGAAACGCTGCTACTACACAATCGTGCGAACTTTTTCTGGGGCGGGCTGGCACCCACCTGCAGTCTCTGCGCATCAGCTATGGCACAGTCCCATGAATGTTCCTGGGTGCACCGGCACCTGGCCAATGCTTGGTGAGACCCTCCCACAGAGTGGCAGAACGGGTCAAAGCCATAGTCCCTCAGAAGTAAGGGTCAGGAAAAACAGCTTCATCTGAGATAAAACTTAGGAGGGAGGTGCTGCCTGGGGCTTGGTCACAGTGTAAAAGTGGGGAATGTATGGAAGCTGAAGACAAAGGACAACAAATGATGGCTTAATTGCTGCTCAGGGAAAACAGAGTTTCAATACTAGAGACTGGGTAGCCGGTGACACCATTTTCACCTCTCCTACACATGTGCATATGCACCTACAAGTGCCACAAAAATCCACCCCAGTAAGCTAAGCATCGCCATCTAGTGGACAACAGAGCCATTATACCAAGCCCTGCCCAACTGGGCTAACCTTGCTCTCCAGGAACACAAGTCTCTCTGCCTACTTAGTTTATGGACTATAAAGCACTTCACAGTTTGACTTCTAGGGGAAACTGAAGTAATTTCAATCATATATCAGTCTGTTCACCAGTCCATATATTAAATTTTCTTTCTTTTTCTTTTTTCTCTTTTTCATTTCTTTTCTTTTTTCTTGAATATGGAAAAAGAAAATTTTATTTTTATTTTCAATTTTTATTAAAAATATTTTCCCTAATTTTTTCTACTATAGTTTTTACTTTTGTGTAATTTTTTTCAAATTCTATTTTACTTCCATCATTACATTTTATTCTACTTCAGTGTATTCATTTTTTCAAATTTTCAAATGGTTTCCTTTTTTTTTCCTTTCCCCTTTTTCTCTAATCTATCAAGCCCCTTTCAACACTGAGACCAAAACACATCTAGGATCTAGCATTATTTATGTGACTTTTGTGTGTGTGTTGTCTTTAATTTTTTAATTTTGATTTTAAATTTTATATTTTGATTTTTTTTACCCCAATTTGTTTTCTCTCTTCAAAATAATAAAACGAAGGAATTCACCCCAAAAGAAAGAGCAGAAAGAAACGACAGCCAGGGACTTAACCAACACAGATGCAAGCAAGATGTCTGAACCAGAATTTAGCATCATGATAATAAGAATACTAACTGGAGTGGAAAATAGATTAGAATCCCTTTCTGCATAGATAAAAGAAGTAAAAGGTAGTCAGCATGAAATAAAAAATGCTATAACTCAGCTGCAATCTTGAATAGCTGCCACAACAGCAAGGATAGATGAGGCAGAGCAGAGAATCAGTGACACAGAGGACAAACTTATGAAGAATAATGAAGCAGAAAAAAAGAGAAAGACTAAGGCAAAAGAGCATGATTTAAGAATTAGAGAAATCAGTGACTCATCAAAAAGGAACATCAGAATCATAGGAATCCCAGAAGATGAAGAGAGAGAAATAGGGGTAGAAGTGTTATGTGAGCAAATCATAGCAGAGAACTTTCCTAACCTTGGGAAAGACACAGACATCAAAATCCAGGAAGCACAGAGGACTCCCACTAGATTCAACAAAAACCGACCATCAACAAGGCATATCATAGTCAAATTCACAAAATATTAAGGCAAGGAGAGAAACATGAAAGTAGCAAGGGAAAAAAAGTCCTTAACCTATAAGGAAAGACAGATCAGGTTTGCAGATCTATACACAGAAAATTGGCAGGCCAGAAAGGAGTGGCAGGATATATTCAATGTGCTGAATCACAAAAATATGAAGCCAAAAATTCTTTATCCAGCAAGGCTGTCATTCAAAATAGAAGGAGAGATTAAAAGTTTCCCAGACAAACAAAAATTAAAGGAGTTTGTGACCACTAAACCAACCCCGCAAGAAATTTTAAGGGGGACTCTCTGAGGGAAGAAAAGATTAAATAGATACATAGATAGATAGATAGATAGATAGATAGATAGATACACACACAGACACACACACACAGACACACACACACACACACACCAAAAGCAACAAAGACTAGAAGGGACAAAAGAACATCACCAGTGACTCCAACTGTACAAGCAACATAATGGCAATAAATTCACATCTTTCAGTACTCACTCTAAACGTCAATGGACTCAATGCTCCAATCAAGACATAGCATAACAGAAAGGATAAGAAAACAAGATCCATCTATATGCTGTTTACAAGAGACCCACTTTAGACCTAAGGACACCTTCATATTGAAAGTAAGGGGATGGAGAACCATCTATCGTGCTGATGGTCAACAAAAGAAAGCCAGAGTAGCCATACTTATATCAGATAATCTAGACTTTAAAATAAAGACTGTATCAAGAGACAAAGAAGGGCATTATATCATAATTAAAGGGTCTATCTACCAAAAAGACCTAACAATTATAAACATTTATGCTCCAAATGTGAGGGAACCCAAATATATAAAGCAATTAATCACAAACATAAAGAAACTCATTGATAATAATACCATAATAGTAGGGGACTTCAACACCCCACTCACAGCAATGGAAAAATCATCTAATCAGAAAATCAACAAAGAAATAATGGCTTTGAATGACACACTGGACCAGATGGACTTAACAGATATATTCAAAACATTTCATCCTAAAGCAGCAGAATACACATTCTTCTCCAGTGCACATGGAACGTTCTCCAGAATAGACCACACAATAGGACACAAATTAGCCCTCAACAAGTGCAAAAAGATCTAGATCATACCGTGCATATTTTCAGACCACAATGCTATGAAACTCAAAATCAACCACAAGAAAAGTTTTTGAAAGGTAACAAATACTTGGAGACTAAAGAACATCCTACTAAATAATGAATGGGCTAACCAAGAAGTTAAAGAGTAAATTAAAAAGTCCATTGAAGCCAATGAAAATGATAACACCACAGCCCAAAACCTCTGGGATGCAGCAAAGGCAGTTCTAAAAGGAAAGTATATAGCAATCCAGGCCTTCCTAAAAAAGGAAGAAAGGTCTCAGATACACAACCTAACCTTACACCTTAAAGAGCTTGAAAGAGAATGGCAAATAAAACCCAAAAACAACAGAAGACAGGAAATAATAAAGATTAGAGCAGAAATCAGTGCTATTGAAACAAACAAACAAACAAAAACAAAACAGAACAGATCAATGAAACCAGAAGCTGGTTCTTTAAAAAATTAACACAATTGATAAACCAGTAGCCAGTTTGATCAAAAAGAAAAAGGAAAGGACCAAAATAAATAAAATCAAGAATGAAAGAGGAGAGATCACAGTCATAACAGCAGAAATAAAAATAATAATAAGAGAATATTGTAAGCAGTTATATGCCAATAAAATGGGCAATCTGGAAGAAATGGACAAATTCCTAGAAACATATACACTACCAAAACTGAAACAGGAAGAAATAGAAAATTTGAACAGACCCATAACCAGTAAAGAAATTGAATTAGTAATCAAAAACCTCCCAAAAAACAAGAGTCCAGGGCCAGATGGCTTTTCAGGGGAATTCTACCAAACATTTAAGGAAGAGTTAACACCTATTCTCTTGAAGCTGTTCTAAAAAATAGAAATGGAAGGAAAACTTCCAAAGTCTTTCTATGAAGTTAGCATTACCTTGATTCCAAAACCAGACAAAGACCCCACTAAAAAGGAGAACTATAGACCAATTTCCCTGAAGAACATGGATGCAAAAATCATCAACAAGATATTAGCCAACTGGATCCAACAATACATTAAAAAAAATTATTCACCACGACCAAGTGGGATTTATAACTGAGATGCAGGGCTGGTTCAATATGTGCAGAACAATCAATGAGATTCATCACATCAATAAAAGAAAGGACAAGAACCATATGGTCCTCTCAACAGATGCAGAGAAAGCATTTGACAAAATAGAGCATCCTTTCTTGATAAAAATCCTCAAGAAAGTAGGGATAGAAGGATCATACCTCAAGATCGTAAAAGCCATATACAAAAGACACAATGCTAATATCATCCTCAGTGGGGAAAAACAGAGCTTTCCCCCTAAGGTCAGGAACAAGACAGGGATGTCCACTCTCACCAGTGTTATTCAACATAGTATTGGAAGTCTTAGCCTCAGCAATCAGACAACACAAAGAAATAAAAGGCATCCAAATAGGCCAGGAAGTCAAACTTTCACTCTTCGCAGATGACATAATACTCTATATGGAAAACCCAAAAGATTCCACCAAAAAACTGCTAGAAGTGATTCAAGAATTCAGCAAAGTGGCAGGATATAAAATCAATGCACAGAAATAAGTTGCATTCCTATACACTAACAATGAAGTGACAGAAAGAGAAATCAAGGAATCAATCCCATTTACAATTGCACAAAACACCACAAAATACCTAGGAATAAATCTAACCAAAGAGGTGAAAAATCTATACACTTAAAAACATAGAAAGCTTATGAAAAAAATTGAATAAGACACAAAAAAATGGAAAAATATTCCATGCTCCTGTATAGGAGAAACAGATATTGTTAAAATAATACTACCCAAAGCAATCTACATATTCAATGTTATCCCTATCAAGATAACGCCAGCATTCTTCACAGAGCCTGAACAAACAATCCTAAAATTTTTATGGAACCAGAAAAGACCCCGAATAGCCAAAGCAATCTTGAGAAAGAAAACCAAAGCAGGAGGCATCACAATCCTGGACTTCAAGCTATATTACAAAGTGGTAATCATCAAGACAGTATGGTACTGGCACAAAAACAGACACTCAGATCAATGGAAGAAAATAGAGAACCCAGAAATGGACCCACAAACATATGGCCAACTAATCTTTGACAAAGCAGGAAAGAATATCCAATGGAATAAAGACAGTCTTTTCAGCAAGTGGTGCTAGGAAAACTGGACAGCAACATGCAGAAAAATGAACCTGGACCACTCTTACACCATACACAAAAATAAACTCAAAATGGATAAAAGACCTAAATGTAAGACAGGAAGCCATCAAAATCCTCAAGGAGAAAGCAGGCAAAAACCTCTGTGACCTTGGCCACAGAAACTTCTTACTCAACACATCTCCGGAGGCAAGGGAAACAAGAGCAAAAATGAACTATTGGGACCTCGTCAAAATAAAAAGCTTCTGCACAGTGAAGGAAACAATCAGCAAAACTAAAAGGTAAACGACAGAATGGGAGAAGATATTTGCAAATGACATATCAGATAAAGGGTTAGTATCCAAAATCTTTAAAGAATTTATTAAGCTCAACACCCAAAAAACAAATAATCCAGTGAAGAAATGGGCAAAAGACATGAATAGACACTTCTCCAAAGAAGACATCCAGATGGCAAACTGACATATGAAAAAATGCTCAATATCACTCATCATCAGGGAAACACAAATCACAACCACAATGAGATACCACCTCACACCTGTCAGAATGGCCAACATTAACAACTCAGACAACAACAGATGTTGGCAAGGATGCAGAGAGAAAGGATCTCCTTTGCACTGCTGGTGGGAATCCAAACTGGTGCATCCACCGTGGAAAACAGTATGGAGGTTCCTCAAAAAATTAAAAATAGAACTACCCTACAACCCAGCAATTGCACTACTAGGTATTTATCCAAGGAATACAGGTATGCTGTTTCAAAGGGGCACATGCACCCCAATGTTTATAGCAGCACTGTCAACAATAGCCAAGGTATGGAAAGAGCCCAAATGTCCATTGATGGATGAATGGATAAAGAAGATGTGGTATATATATATATATACAATGGAGTATTACTCGGCAATCAAAAAGAATGAAATCTTGCCATTTGCAACTATGTTGATGGAACTACAGGGTGAAGGAAATTAGAGAAAGACAAATATCATATCACTTCATTCATATGAGGACTTTAAGACACAGAACAGATGAACACAAGGGACGAGAAGCAAAAACAATATAAAAACAGGAAGGGGGACAAAACATAAAAGACTCTTAAATATGGAGAACAGAGGGTTACTAGAGGGGTTGTGGGCATTAAGGAATGGGTTAGGGGCATTAAGAAATCTACTCCTGAAATCACTGTTGCACTATATGCTAACTAATTTGGATGTAAATTAAAAAATGAAATATAATTAAAAAAAAGAAAATGTTGTATATGTATTCAATGGAATACTACTCAGCAGTCAAAAAGAATGAAATCTTGTCATTTGCAACAACATGGATGGAACTGGAGGGTATTATGCTAAGTGAAATAAGTCAGAGAAAGACATGTATCATATGATTTCATTCATATGGGGAATTTGAGAAACTTAGCAGATGACCATAGGGGAAAGGAAGGAAAAATAAGATAAAAACAGAAAAGGAGGCAAACCATAAGAGACTCTTAAATACAGAGAACTGAGGGTCGATGGGTTTGGGGGTTTGGGAGATGTAGGATAAATGGGTGATGGGTATTAAGGAGGGCATTTGTTGGGATGAGCACTGGGTGATATATGCAAGTGATGAATCACTGGGTTCTACTCCTGAAGCCAAGACTATGCTGTGTGTTAGCTAACTTGAGAATAAAATATAATAATAAAAAGCAGACAAAATAATTACCTTAATCTTTTTATTTTTTAAGTTTGTATTTTTATTCCAGTTAGTTAATATACGGTGTAATATTAGTTTCAGGTGTATAATTTCATGATTCAACACTTACATACATCACCCAGTGCTCATCACAAGGGCACTTCTTAATTCACATCACCTATTTAACTCATCCCTCCACCCACCTACCCTCTGGTAACCATCTGTTTGTTCTCTATAGTTAAGAGTCTGTTTCTTGTCTTTTTTTTTTTTTTTTTTTTTTTTGCCCTATGCTCGTTTGTTTTCCTTCTTAAAATATACATGAGTGAAATCATATGGTATTTGTCTTTGTGACTGATTTACTACGCTTAGCATAATACTCTCTAGCTCCATCCATGTCATTGAAAACGGCAAAATTATATTCTCTTTATGGCAGAGTAATATTCCACATATATGCATGCCACATCTTCTTTATTCATTCATCAGTTGATAGACATTTGGGCTCTTCCCATAATTTGGCTTGGCTATTACTCATAATGCTGCAACAAACACTGAGGTGCATGCATCCCTTCAAATTAATATTTTTGTATTTTGGGGGTAAAAACCTAGTAGTGCAATTGCTGGATTGTTCTATTTTTAACTTTTTGAGGAACTTCCATACTGTTTTCCAGAGTGGCTGCACCAGTTTTCTTTCCTACCAACACTGTAAGGGGGTGTTGGTAGGAAACACCTTGGTGTTGGCATCCTTGCCAAGACTGTTGCTTCTTGTGTTTTTAATATTTTTAGAGATGATTCTTCTGAAGAAATAGGAGACACATTCTAGCTGGAAAATAAGTGCTAAAGGTACACAAAGTTTAAAGATTGAGATGATGGAAATATTGGTTTTAAAATAGGTTATCAATCAGAACAAAACCTTATCGTTGACAACACAAGTCAGCCAGGGGGAAAAAAGGCTTAATTTGTTTATTTTCATTAGTAATGTGAAGAAGATAGGCAAATAACCTAGATTACACCAACTTAGACTTTGGAAGAAATTACAGAAATATGAAACATGTGCTCCCTTATACTAACACACAAACATTCTGTGGTAACAGCTTTTATATAGGAACAAATCATAAGTATTCATGCATCTGAGGGGCTGATTATGAATAAATAATTTAGGCAAATAGCAGCATTGGTCAGCTGTGACATGCTGTGGTTATTCCCTATCCTTGCAGAATGTCCTAAGACTGAGAACAATTCTGTTCCTCTCCAGCATGAGAATGATGCATAGGTATGTAGCTAAGCTAAAGGCCAAGGACAGCATTTAAGAGCACACCTGATGCAAACCATATATATTCCAAGGTAATGGGTACTATGACCATTATTTCCTTGGGCTAAGCATGAAGGGAAGGTAGACCCAAGCATTGGTACTATTTCTGTCATTTTCTTCATAACCACAACCTAATATACAAGCATCTATCATTTTAGCTATCTAAATGCCTTTGGTAAATATTTATTAATTCTGTTGAGTCATGTTCATGGCTAGATAGAAATGAAATAAAAAGAGTACAAATTACTAAATTTCAGAAATTTCAAGCACATGGTTTATACCAGAGATAAGAATCAAAATTCAGTAAAGGATCTTGCAATTAATCGATTGTCATCAATATGGGGAATATTTAGGGGCAGTAGGGTGGTTCAGTTGGTTAAGTGTCTGACTCTTGATTTTGGCTCAGGTCATGATCTCACAGTCATGGGATCCAGCCACACATTGGGCCTCCATGTGGGGTTTGGACCCTGTCAGGATTCTCTCTCCTTCCCTCTCTCTCTCTGAGCTTCCCTGCCCCCCATCTCTCAAATTACAGAAATAAACATTTTCAAAACATACATGTGGGATATTTAGGGAGAGATAGTTTTGCACATCCAAGTAAAATGTGGCCTATAAAATAGATTTCTGTTTTGCTAGGGATGTACAAAGGGGAAGTGACATCTTCCAGAGATGCAGCACTACAACCCTATGGACTGTCACATTGGCGAGAATGAAGACGATGATTCTCCGAAGACTTCCATGCCAAGGCCATATAATTTTTTTTATCTTGATATTTTCATTCTGCACATTGTCTCCCTCAGAGCCTGGTGGACCTGCTTGTTCCGCAGAGTGTAGATGACAGGATTCAACAGCGGGGTCACCACTGTGTTCACAAGGGCAGCCTCCCTGTTGGAGTCCAGCCTGTTCGTTTGCTTTGGTTTCACGTATATAAAGACACAGCTGCCGTATATCATGGAGAGGACAATGAGGTGAGATGAGCAGGTGGAAAAAGCTTTCTGTCGCTCCTTGGCTGATGGGAGTCGCACAATTGTGACTACTATGTTGCTGTATGCAATGACGGTTATGATAAGGGATGTCAAAAGGATCAACAAAGCAAGGACAAAGACCAACATTTCAACAGACCTTGTGTCAGAACAGGAGAGATGAATCAGGGCACCAAGGTCACAGAAGAAGTGGGGAATGACATGGGGGCCACAGAAGGATAACTGGGAAACCTTTACTACCAGACTAGTGATGAGAGTGAAGGCCAAAGTGAAGCAGGCAGTGACCAAGAGGAAGCAAGTCTTGAGGTTCATGATGGTTGGGTAATGCAGAGGCTTGCAAATGGCCATGTACCGATCCACAGACATCACTGCTATGAGGAGGAAACCTGCTGCTCCCAGATAGACAAACACAAAGGCTTGTATGAAACAGGCAAGAAAGGAAATGGTTTGCTGGCCTAAAAGAAAGATGACCAGCAACTTAGGAATAACAGCACTTATGAAACAACACTCAAAGAAGGAGAAAATGCTGAGGAAAAAGTACATAGGTGTCTGGAGCCGGGAGTCAGCACAGGTGATGGTGACTATGACAGCATTGCCTGTAATGGATGCCAGGTAGGCCAGCAGGTGCACCAGGAAGAGGACCTTTCCCAGGTGTTGGATGGCAGGAAACCCCTCCAAGGTGAATTCTTGGACAGTGGTCCCGTTCCCCATTTCCATGGGCATCTCTTTCCACAGCATCATCCCTGCTGGTCTTAACTCAAAATCAGCAACCACAAGCTTTTAGAGGAGCATGCTTAAGGTATTTGCCTATCCAAGAAAGTGGCTAGACTGATGGCTAAGTAGTTTAGTCAATTGGTTCTTGAATCAGATGGACCTGAATTCAATACTAGCTCAACAGTGTGTTCTAACCCCTCAGATGGGTCATCTTTGGAAAGTTAGCTAACCTTGTGAACTTCATTTTCACCCTCGCAAAATGAAACTGATAAGATCTACCTGTTCATGTTCTTGTGAGAATTAAAGTGTGTAACTCACTTGACATATGATGCTAATGTTTCCTGTTGCTCCTCAAGTCTAACTGTAATGCTATGATCTTTAATATAATGCTTAAATATAGCATCAGCCGTAGGCAGGGTTATTGACATTTTTGTAGTTATATATTTTATTGTTTTTAATGATATTATCAGTTTGTAAGTAAACATAAGAGTAATGTTAGTAACATTCCTTTGAATATCCCTTTTAATAATGCAACACATTCTGTTGTCCAAGCTGTCATCATCATCATCTGTTGAGGATCTATGCTTGTTCTGTGTTGGGTCATTGAAATTCAGTATTTCTATGACTCTTCACAATAACCATGAACCCCTTATTTTATAGAAGCAGAAACTGAGGTTTAGAGAGTTCCAGAGAACTTGGGTCACATAGCTGGGACTTTAGCCAGAATACCCGACTCCAGAGTACCTGATGTTTCCAAATGCGGTGACAAAACATTTTAAAATGGGAGTAAATTTATTGTTGATGATTTCTTAACCTTAAGTGAAAGATTAGCTTCATAGCTTACTTGTTTCTACCCTTAGTTATAATCACTGATGAGTTACTGGCCTGTGGAATGACACAGGGCTTAGAGAGCATCTACTTTAGCTCAAGAATTTTATAGAAGAAACTAGAGACCAGAGACATTGGGTGCTGCTCAACAACAGGACATGAACTGTAAGTCCAGAATTGACCACCCACCCCTTGGGTTCATGCTGGCCTGTGAGGGCGGTGGGAATGACAGTAGGTCACAGGATTAACCTACTTAAGAGGATATTCTGGGAACCTGGCACACATACACTGACTCTTCCATGCAACTCAGTGAACATTCTTCTCTCTTCAGTCCTCTCAATCAATGACTTTTCTCAAGATGGTGTTTGGCTCTAGTATCTCAAAAATAGGCTAAACACTGGGAGTGTGGAATGTGTCACTCTCACTAACCCACTGTGGGCCAGATCCCCTGAAGTGCTGCTTGTGAAACCAAAGTGCTCACCCCCAGCCTGAAGGAGTTTCTGCTTCTGTTCCAGTTGTCCCCAGTAAGTCCACAAATCACCACGGTCCCTGAGGCCAGTCACACATAGGAGTCACCTCATGGCAGGCAGGACTTCCTCCTCTTGCAACTATTATCTTCCAAGAAATCCAGAGCTTGCTGTGGGCTGAGAGGAAAGGAGAGAAGTAAATGCATTTATCATAGCCTGTTGTCCTACAGTAGGGTAAATATGCATCCCATGTTGCCAGTGTCTGGCTGACAAAGCCCTCTTTCTATAGCCCAAAATGTTTCATACCACAGCAAGGCTACATGGCAGCCTTGACCACCGAAACCCCAGAAAGGAGCAGCTGGAGTAAAACAACCACATTTCACTACCGCCAATTCTGGGCTAGAGCTGGAATCTCAGACTTAGGGTTCTTCTCCCAAGTGGGTAAAAGTCCGCCTAACATGCAACATTGTGGTCTACCCCATTCACCAACTTCTTAGAGGTTTATCCCTGGGTCCTGAGGCAAGGTCCTTCTGCCGTAGTGCTCCACTGTCACTGGTGCACCTGCTCCAAGATACCTTGTACTCCACCATGCTCCTCTGTCATATCTTCACCTTTCCATATAGAGAAGCATCCTTGTTTTACTGCATTGACAATGAGAATCTGCTGACATGCAAGTCTGAGGCTCTCTGATATTTTTTATATAAGACTGTTTGGTCACCAAACAGGATGGACCCAGCCAGTGAGCAGAGAGTGCAGCCCCCTAATTTTACTAGATGATGAAGACACAGGGGCAGAAAGTAAAGGCATGGCTGGTGTCCTGGGGGCAGCTAATTGGTCACTGTTGAGAACAAGTTACCAGGGCAACCTTTATATTTATCTTCTCATTATTTATGGTGACACTGATTCCCAGATGTCCACACTGTTCTCTGCCAAGAGTTTTCAAGAAAACTATATGACAATTTCCCAAGGGTTTCTAAAATCCCAAGCTGAATGTTGCTACTAATTTGAGGTACAAGTCCAGACTACAATTTTCTACATGTGGTGTATGCCAGAGCATAGTTGTTAAAAGAACAGATTTTATGAGTAAGAGCTTGTTTACACCCTGGCTTTCATCAGTCTTTTAGGAAGATACTGGTGAAGTCCACCTTTCTTGGTCAATCATGCTTCTGATTCTTTTCATGATTCTTTGATTATGATTATGATGTTATGATTCTTTTCATTGCATATTTTCATCTAAAAGGTATTTTAATTTTGTTCCACAATGTCCTTGAAAAGGAAAGCACACACTTCTTCCTCTTCGGGGAAGAAAAGGAATACTTGGTGATTTCTATAAAATCTCTAGCCTGGCAGGACCCTCTCTCTTTGAAAGTATCTGGGAAGTGGATCCTCAGATTCTTTCTAGATGGAATAGAGGAAGAGATGTGAGCCTTAGGGTGGAGAAGCTGTATCCATAGCAACCATTGGCTTGAAAAACTGCTTCCTCTCTTCGGTACCTCAGCTAGGCTGCAGTGGCAGCAGTGATCCATTTTTCCGTGGCCTTGGCTTCCCATTGAAATACAGAGAAGTGGACTACACTCCCAAATGTATTTGCAGGCAACCCTGGGGCATATGGTAGCTGTATGGAAATTTGTTCTGCTTGAATCTTCCCTCATAAGTATTGAACTTACAAGGTCAAGGCAAATATTACAGAAACTTTCACGAGTTTCATGTGGATTCCACCTTCCCACTAATAGACAAAATCGTTTTTATAACATCTCTCCATCAACACACTTTGCTTTCAATCCAGGCCAAACCTGGACTCCATGGTAATATTCTCAGTTGGAAGTTAGGAAAAATAAAGAATGTGGGAGATGAGTTACAGAAGCCGGAGCAAAGTGAGACTATACATTTTAATGCTCAGATAAAGGATCCTTTGCATGGGGTATTAATTTTATTCAGTGCCAGATTCATGATGCAGAAATACCTTACATCTGGGGAGCACCAATGCCAACATGACAGTGGGAGGGTGGGAGGAGAGGGTCTCCATGTGGTTTGATGGGAAGGTTTAGAAAGGGGACAAAGAAATGAGCTGAACTAATTACACTTTGTATCTAGCATAAGGGGTGGTGAACTGACACCAACAAATATTTCAAATTGTTTCACTTTTCTGGATAGTGCCTTCATGGCTCTCCAATACCAATATTTCTTCATGTTTTTTGGTGTAGTCTCAATGCAATATTTTTGCTTTTTTTACCTTGCCTCAGCAACATTTCTAGAAAGAAATTGCTATGGCCTATGTCAAAAAGGTAACTGCCTGTATTCTCCTCTAGGATTTAATGGTTTCCTGTCCCACGTTTAGATCATTCATCCATTTTGAATTTATCTTTTTGTATGGTGAAAGAAGGCGGTGCAGTTTCATCCTGTCGCATGTCGCTGTCCAGTTTTCCCAAACACCATTTGTTGAAGAGACTGTCTTTTTTCCATTGGATATTCTTTCCTGCTTTGCCAAAGATTAATTGACCACGTAGTTGTGGCTCAGTTCTGCATTTTCTATTCTGTTCCATTGATCTATGTGTCTATTTTTGCTCTATTACCATATTGTTTTGATTACTACAGCTTTGTAATATAACCTGAAATCCAGAATCATGACGCCCCCATCTTTACTTTTCCTTTTCAAGGTTGCTGTGGCTATTGTGGTTCCATACAAATTTTAGGATTGTTTGTACTAGCTCTGTGAAAAATACTGTTGGTAATTTCATATGGATTACATTAAATGTGTAGATTCCTATAGGTAATATAGACATTTTAACAATATTTGTTCTTCCAATCCATGAGCATGAATGTCTTTCCATTTCTCTGTGTCCTTTCAGTTTTCTTATCAGTGTTTTATAGTTTTCAGAGTACAGGTCTTTCGCTTCTTTGGTTGGTTTATTCTTCAGTATCATTGCTTTTGTTGCATTGGTAATGGAATTGATTTCTTAATTTCTCTTTCTCCTGCTTCATTATTGGTGTCTAGATATGCCACAGATTTCTATACGTTGATTTTGTATCCTGCAATGTTACTGAATTTGTAAGTCAGTTCTAGCAATTTTTTGGTGGTGTCTTACGGGTTTTCTCTATAGAGTATCATGTCACCTGCAAATAGTGAAACTTTGTCTTCTTCCTTGCCAATATGGGGGCCATTATTTCTTTTTGTTGCCTGATTGCTGAGGCTAGGATTTCCAGTACAATGTTAAAGAACAGCAGTGAAAGAGGACGTCACTGTCTTATTCTTGATCATAGAGGAAAAGCTCTCAGTTTTTCCCCATTGAGGTTCATATTAGCTGTGGGTTTTTCATATTTGGCCTTTAAAATGTTGACGTATGTTCCCTCTTACCCTACTTTGTTGAGGGTTTTTATTATGAATGGATGTTGTACTTTGTCGAATGCTTTTTCTGCATCTATTGAGAGGATCAGATGGTTCTTATCCTTTCTTTTATTAATATTGTATATCACATTGATTGATTTGCAAATATTGAACCACGCTTGCAGCCCCAGAATAAATCCCACTTGATTGTGGTAAATGATTCTTTTAATGTATTGTTGGATTCAATTTGCTATTATTTTATTTAGAATTTTTGTTTTTGTTTTGTTTTAAATATAATTTATTATCAAATTGGCTCACATACAACACCCAGTGCTCATTCCAACAAGTGCCCTCCTCAATGCCCATCACCCATTTTCCCCTTTCCCCCCACACCCATCAACCCTCAGTTTGTTCTCCGTATTTAAAAGTCTCTTATGGTTTGCCTCCCTCCCTCTCTGTTTGTAACTATTTTTCCCCCTACCCTTCCCCCATGGTCTTCTGTTAAGTTTCTCAAGATCCACATATGAGTGAAAACATATGATATCTGTCTTTCATTATTTAGAATTTTTGAATCCACGTTCATCAGGGACATTGGCCTGTATTTCTCCTTTTTAGTGGAATCGTTGTCTGGGTTTGGTGTCAAGATCATGCTGGCCTGATAGAATGAGTTTGGAAGTTTTCCTTCTATTTCTATTTTTGGAACAGTTTGAGAAGAATAGGTGTTAATTCTTCCTTAAAAGTTTGTTAAAATTCACCCGTGAAGCCATCTGGCCCTGGACTTTTTTTGTTGGGAGACTTTTTTTGTTGGGAGACTTTTTTTTATAACTGATTCAAATTCTTTGCTAGTTATCAGTCTGTTCAAGTTTTCTATTTCTGCCTGCTTCAGTTTGGGGTGTTTATATGTTTCTAAAAATTTATCCGTATCTTCCAGATTGTCCAATTTATTGGAATATAATTTTTTGTAATATTGTCTTCTTTTTTGTTGTTCTAAAAAATGTGATTTATTTTATTTTTAAATGTTTATTTATTTTCAGAGAAAGTGCATGTTCATGAGCAGGGGAGGGGCAGAGGAAGAGAGAGAATCCCAAGCAGGCTTCACACATGTCAGTGAGATCATGATCTGAGCCAAAATCAAGTGTTGGACGTTTAACTGACTGAGCCACTCAGGCACTCCCATAATATTCTCTTCTGGATGTTTATATTTCTGTGGTGTTGGTTTTTATTGCTCCTCTCTCATGTGTCATTTTATTTGTTTGGGTACTTTCTCTTTTCTTTTTGATAAGTCTGGCTGAAGGTTTATCAATTATACTAATTTTTTTCAGGGAAATAGCTCCTAGTTTCACTGATGTGTTCTACTCTTTTTGGGGGCTTTTCTATATCATTTACTTCTCCTGTAATCTTTATCTCCCTGCTTTTGCTGGCTTTAGGTTTCATTTGTTGTTCTTTTTCTAGTTCCTTTAGGTGTAAGATTTGGTTGTTTACTTGAGATTTTTCTTGATTCTTGAGGTAGGCCTGTATTGCCATATAATTTCCTCTTGGAATTGCTTTTGCTGCATCCCAAAAGTTTTGGACCACTGTGCTTTCATTTTAATTTGTTTCCATATATACTTTTTAAATTTCTTTTTAAATTTCCTGGTTGACCCATTCATTCTTTAGTAGCATGTTCTTGAACCCCCATGTATTTGTGGGGTTTCCAAACTTTTTCTTGTGGTTGACTCCAAGTTTTGTAGTATTGTGCTCAGAAAAAAAAATGCGTGGTATGATTTCAATCTTTTTGTGTTTGTTGAAGTCTGATTTGCTACCACTGTGTGATCTATTCTGGAGAATGTCCCATTTGCACCTAGTCTCTTTATATTTGTTGAGGCCTTATTTGTGACCTAATATGTGATGGATTCTGGAGACTATCCCATTTGCACCGAAAAGAATGTGTATTCTGCTGTTGTAGGATGGAATGTTGTGAATATTTCTAAGTCCATCTGGTCAGTGTATCATTCAGAGCCATTTTTTCCTTGTTTGTTTTCTGTTTAGATGATCTGTACATTGATGTAAGGGTGGTGTTAAAGCCCCTTACTATTACTGTATTATTACCAATGAGTTATTTTATGGTTGTTATTGTTTTATATATTTGGGTGTCTCCATGTTGGGTGCATGAATAGTTACAACTTTTATATCTCATTGTTGGATTGTCCCCTTTGTTATGATATGGAGCCCTTTTTCATCTCTTGCTAGTCTTTGTTTTAAAGTCTATTTTGTCGATATAAGTATTGCTACTCAGGCTTTCCTTTGATTTATATGCATGATAAATGGTTCTCCATCCCCTCACTTTCAATATGCAGGTGCCTTTAAGTCTAAAATGAGTCTCTTCTAGGCAGCATATAGGTGGGTCTTGCTTTTTGATCCATTCTGGCTCCCTATGTCTTTTGGTTAGAGAATTTAGTCCAATACAGAGTAATTATTGATAGATATGTATTTAGTGACATTTTGTTACTTGATTTGTCATTGCTGTTGGAGATTCTTTCTCGTCTTTGTCACTTTTGGTGTTTCTTTACACTCAAAGAGTCCCCTTTAATATTCCTTGCAGGGCTGGTTTAGTGGTCACGAACTCCTTTAGTTTTTGTTTGTCTAAGAAACTCTTCATCTCTCTTTCTATTCTGAATGATAGCCTTACTGGATAAAGCACTCTTGACTGCCTATTTTTCCCATGCAGTACTATAAATACATCATGCCACTCCCTTCCAGTTGCCAAGTTTCTATTGAGAAATCTACAGCTAGCCTTATGAGTCTTCCCTTGTAAGTTAAGGACTTCTTTTGTCTTGCTGCTTTTAGGATTTTTTTAAATTGTTGTATTTTGCAAATTTAACCACAATACATCTTGGTGTTGGCCTACTTTTGTTTATTTTGATGGGAACTTTCTGTGCCTCCTGGATTTGGATATCTGTTTCTTTCCCCAGATTAGGGAGATATTCAGCTATTATTTCCTCAATTTTCTGCCCCCTTTCTCTCTCTTCTTCTTCTGGGACTCCTATAATATGAATGTTATTGTGTTTGATGAAGGTGCTGAGTTCCCTAAGCACCTTCCCTATCTATTCCCATATTCTATAATTTTTTACTTCTCTATTTTCTTCAGCCCATTTTCCATTATTTTGTCTTCTATATCACTAACTCATTACTCTGTTTCTTCCAGCATACTGTTCATTGCATCAAGCCTGTTTCCAATCTCAGGTTTTGCATTATTCATTTCTGACTGATTCTTTTTTAACAGTGTGAATTTAAGGTGGTGGGCAAGTGAATCTAATTAGTGTAAAGGGTGGATTGAAGAAGACACTGCTAGGCCCCACCCCTATTACCTTGGATTCAACTTGACAGGCAGCCTATAGGTTGTTTACTATAAATTCCTGCAAACTCTGTCAGTGCACTATTTTTGGCCCTGGGAGCACATTTTTCTGTGCATAAGACAAGCCAGAAGGGCTAGCGAAAGAACACTCCCACAAGCAATCCTCAATGGATGATGGGTGCAGAATTGTTATATACATACCCCATCTTGTTTTCTTCTGTGTTTGAATAATTCATAAGAATGTATTATACGGCTACATAGAATTCCACAGTGAGATTGGGCTCCAATTTCCCAGAAGGGTAACTGGCTTGGTAATACACAATTCTTTTTACTATAGCACTTTCCCTCCTCCCTACTGGTCATTCATAGAATAAACTCTCCAGTAAACTACTTGTCTTCAAATTCTTGTTTCTGGGTCTGCTTCTGGAGTAACTCAAACCAAAACATTGAATTTTTTTCAACTCCCTAGTTTATTTCTCCTGAAATTGACACCTTCTCTGCAAATTGTATACCTACTAATACTAAGAAGTTTCCTCTGTGAATCAATCCTTCAATTTTCATGGGCTGTCATATGAGAAACATCTTTAACAAAGTAATACTTTTCATTCTAAAATAACTGATTTCAAGGAGTTCATTAAGGACTTTCTGTTCCACCGAGGTGAAATAACCCTTCCCCACCCCCCAGGTCTTCCCTCTTTAAATTAGATACCCTGGACATAACACAACAAAGAATGATAGAAAGATTCTGAAAAATAGAAAGAAGACAGTAGATGGCCTAGGGACCTTGGGACTTGAGGAATGATATGGCAGTCGTTTCCCTGGGTTTCTTTATTGCCTTTCTTTTTTTAAAAATTTTTTATATTAAATATAATTTATTGTCAAATTGGTTTCCATACAACACCCAGTGCTCATCCCAACAGGTGCCCTCCTCAATGACCATCACCCACTTTCCCCTCTCCCCCACCCTCCATCAACCCTCAGTTTGTTCTCAGTATTTAAGAGTCTCTTATGGTTTTCCTCCTTCCCTCTCTGTAACTTTTCCCCTGTCCCCTCCTCCGTAGTCTTCTGTTAAGTTTCTCAGGATCCACATACTGAGATACCTCATTGCCTTTCATATATCCCAGACAGGGTGCTTCAGAAGCCTCCAACTCAGAACCGACAGATTCTTTTAAATAGTTAAAAAAAAAAAAAAAAAAAAAAAAAAAAAAAAACTTTTCCCCCTAACCCAAACTTGGAGAAGAATGCCCTAATAACAGAATTTTTATCAATACTAACCCTACTCCATCCAAATACCAACAGAAAACCATACCTTCTTCTAGTGGCTTCATCTGAGTCGAGCAAGGAGTATCTTCCCTGCTCATTCATGATAAAAAACAAAAATAAACTCATAATAAGCTAGGAGTACAGGGTAACTACCTCAACTTAATAAATAGCATCTACAAAAATACCTAGAGGTTCATCTCCTACACTACTCTGGTTCATGAGGTCAGGCTGTGAAAATTGGAAGAGGTGGCTATTTTATCTAATGCACAGAAACCAAAAGCAGATAATTCTCAGGAGTTCCCTGCCTTTAGATTAGGTTCAGAAATTATCTTCTTCTTTGGAGAAAGGAGGGACATAGACACAACAGTCCTTGGAAGACCATAACCCCAGGACAGTTTATAATCAGACCATTCCCAGACATAAAAATCTAAATCACTCAACATTCTTTGATAGTCTAAAGTTCTTCCTAATCAGAATATGCCTGAAATATAAGGAATTATCAAATCAGGCAGGAAAGGAATATACACAATCAAATCAGACACAGTAAAAATCAAATGCACACCATGTACATGTCGTGTCAGATGTGACAGGTACTACTTCCCATTAGGGCCAATGGTCTTCAGTGGGGAGGGAGCCACCTACTCCAAGAAGCTACAAACACAATAACTGACCCAATTTTAATCCATTTTTTAATTATCAATGCATTCATTTTCCTTTTAAACTTTCCTAATTATGAGTTCTGTTAGTTTGCTGCATAAAATGGACCATAATTTAGCTTAACCTGAAAGATGGTGGCAGCTCCCACACCTAAAATCACATTGGGAGAAAATATCTCTTACATGTGGGGAGAGAATCTGGTAGTGGGATCACCTATTTTTCAGTAACCTACTGGGACCAAGGCTTGGCAATATCAATTACAGGGGGAAAAGTTGAACAAATTAAAAAGTTTTGCCTTTTATTTATGTTTCAAGAAAGAATTAAAGACAATTTTATTGGTTACATTTGATACACTAGAAGATGACAATGTCAAAGTGCCTAACCACCTCTAGGTTACCCTGAGCTACTTATGCCTCTAAAACCAATTGACCCAAAGAAAGAACCAGCTTACTGCTGGTTCATTTACATAAAAGATACAATTAATGAAATACCATTAATTTTCATTAGGCTATTATATGACTTTATGTAATTTTCAGAAACAATTTGTTTCTAAAATTTCAAACCATGAATACATAAACTGGTAATGTTTTCTATGTTTTCTTAGGTATCAGAAAACTCAAGCATAAGAATGTACCAGCAATTATTATTATTATTATTTTATTGACAACTTTTTAAATTCTTAGCTTAAAAAATTATATTATATGATTTATGTATACTAGGTTCTCCACAGAGAACCTAGTTGTTTGAATTGAATTCATAAAAGACCACTGAGTAGAAAATCAAGATATCCTTCAGCATAATATAGAGAACTAAGATGAATTTTCAAATAGTGAAAAGTATTGCATTGCAAAGTAAGATAGTACCCATCTAGATGAAATTAGCATATGCTAGATCACTATATGTAGAGATTCTATAGGAAAGATTTCTGCAATAATGGGAAATTGAACTAGAAGACCAAGAAGATCCACTTACCCTCCAAAGCTCTGTTTCTGCAACCTCACCCTGGACAGAGCATCCCTCAGAGCCTGATGGACCTGCTTGTTCCGCAGAGTGTAGATGACAGGGTTCAACAGTGGGGTCACCACTGTGTTCACAAGGGCAGCCTCCCTGTTGGAGTCCAGCCTATTTGTTTGCTTTGGTTTCACGTATATAAAGACACAGCTGCCGTACATCAGAGAGAGGACAATGAGGTGAGAGGAGCAGGTGGAGAAAGCTTTCTGTCGCTCCTTGGCTGATGGAAGTCGCACAATTGTGACTACTATATTGCTGTATGCAATGATGGTTAAAATGAGAGATATCAGAATGACAAGCAGAGCAAGGAAGAGGACATATATTTCAACAGACCCAGTGTCAGAACAAGAGAGATGAATCAGGGAGCCTAGGTCACAAAAGAAATGAGAGATGACATTGGGGCCACAGAAGGATAACTGAGAAACCTTGAGCACCAGACCAGTGATCAAGATGAAGGACAAAGCATTGCAGAAGAAAGCCAGAAGGAAACTAACCCTCAGGTTCATGATGGCCGGGTAGTGCAGAGGTTTGCAAATGGCCAGGTATCGATCCAAGGACATCACAGCCATCAGGAAAAAAATTATTGACCCAAAAAACAGAAAAGAAAAGGCTTGTGTGAGACAAGAAGTAAAGGAAATTGTTTGCCTTCCTGAAAGAAAGATGGACAGCAGTTTAGGAATAACTGTGGTAATAAAACAGCATTCAGAGAAGGAGAAAGTGCTGAGTAAAATATACATTGGTGTCTGGAGGCGATGGTCAGCCCAAGTGATAATGATGATCACCATATTTCCTGTGATAGAGGCCAGATATGCCAGCAGATGCATCAGGAAGAAGATGTTCCCCAGGTACTGGATGGCAGGAAACCCTTCCAGAATGAATTCTTGGATTGTTGTCTCATTCCTCACCTCCATGTTTATCTCCATTTCTCTGTCATCAACTCTGTTGGATCTGTTAAACAGAAAACACTATCATCAAGTGATTCTTATCATCAAAGAATAAAAAATTTAAATCATGGCCACTATTAAAAAAATAACTACTACTTGCAGCTACAACTCTGAATGAGGGCTTATTTTGTATCATTTAAATGCTGTATTATAGGGGCGCCTGGGTGGCGCAGTCGGTTAAGCGTCCGACTTCAGCCAGGTCACGATCTCGCGGTCCGTGAGTTCGAGCCCCGTGTCGGGCTCTGGGCTGATGGCTCAGAGCCTGGAGCCTGTTTCCGATTCTGTGTCTCCCTCTCTCTCTGCCCCTCCCCCGTTCATGCTCTGTCTCTCTCTGTCCCAAAAATAAATAAACGTTGAAAAAAAAATAAAAATAAATAAAAAATAAATAAATAAATAAATAAATAAATAAATGCTGTATTATAAAAGATTTTGAACTTTTTCTATTATTAAATTGTAAAAATTGAAGGCTTATTGTTTATTTTTGAAAATAAATTTTAATGTGCAACTTTACTCTTTTGGAAAAATTTTTTTAATATTTTATTTATTTTTAAGACAGAGAGAGACAGAGCATGAGTGGGGATAGGGCAGAGAGAGATGGAGACACAGAATCTGAAGCAGGATCCAGGCTCTGAGCTATCAGCACAGAGCCCAACGTGGGACTCGAACTCAAACTGTGAGATCATGACCTGAGCCGAAGTTGGATGCTCAACCGACTGATCCACCCAGCGCCCCGGAAAATATTTTTAATAAGTCCATAAGGTAAAGAATGCAAATTGAAAATTATTGTTTACACATAATGTATAAAACTAACAGATAACAATGAAGATTATCATCCCACAAAGAATATTTTTATGGGGTCACAGTTTTAATTTCTATACTTCAGGTATAATATGCAATATATGAAGGTGTCCTATGTACTGACTTCAGTCCTCTGGAAATAGAAACTGGGGGGGGGGGGGCACCTGGGTGGCTCAGTCGGTTTAGCATCCAATTCTTGATCTGGGTTCAGTTCACGATCTCACAGTTCATAAGTTCCAGCCCCACATCAGGTTCTGCACTGATGGTGTGGAGCCTGCTTGGGATTCTGTCTCTCTTTTATCTCTGCCCCTCTCCCACTTGTGCACACTCTATACATACATACATACATACATCTAAGAAAGAAAGAAAGAAAGAAAGAAAGAAAGAAAGAAAGAAAGAAAGAAAGAAAGAAAGAAAGAAAGAAAGAAAGAAAGAAAGAAAGAAAGAAAGAAAGAAAGAAAGAAAGAAAGAAAGAAAGAAAGAAAGAAAGAAAGAAAGAAAGAAAGAAAGAAAGAAAGAAAGAAAGAAAGAAAGAAAGAAAGAAAGAAAGAAAGAAAGAAAGAAAGAAAGAAAGAAAGAAAGAAAGAAAGAAAGAAAGAAAGAAAGAAAGAAAGAAAGAAAGAAAGAAAGAAAGAAAGAAAGAAAGAAAGAAAGAAAGAAAGAAAGAAAGAAAGAAAGAAAGAAAGAAAGAAAGAAAGAAAGAAAGAAAGAAAGAAAGAAAGAAAGAAAGAAAGAAAGAAAGAAAGAAAGAAAGAAAGAAAGAAAGAAAGAAAGAAAGAAAGAAAGAAAGAAAGAAAGAAAGAAAGAAAGAAAGAAAGAAAGAAAGAAAAGAAAAGAAAAGAAAAGAAAAGAAAAGAAAAGAAAAGAAAAGAAAAAGAAAAGAAAAAAGGAAAAGAAATTGGCAAGGAGATCATTTTCCTATTAGCATGTTCCAAACCAGTTATTTTCCTGACCTGAAGTTGGTTCAGCCTGAGTTCTTTACCCAAGACCTTAAGAGTAAGCAAGAGAGTGTTATGCTAAGTGAAATAAGTCCTACAGAGAAAGACAGATACCGTATGTTTTCACTCTTATGTGGATCCTGAGAAACTTAACAGAAGACCATGGGGGAGAGGAAGGGAAAAAAAAAGTTAGAGAGGGTGGGAGGCAAACCATAAGAGACTCTTAAAATAAGAGTCTGAGAATAAACTGAGGGTTGATGGGGGTGGGAGGGAGGGGAAAGTGGGTGATAGGCATTGAGGAGGGCACCTGTTGGGATGAGCACTGGGTGTGGTATGGAAACCAATTTGACAATAAATTTCATATTCAAAAAAAGAGTAAGGAGGAAACCTAGTTTATCACAATATCTCATAACTACCCAGTCTTTGGGTTTAAGAGAAACCATGTCTAAAGGTTGGGGGCTAGAGGCATGGTTACATGACTTGGTTGTTCAGAATCAATGAATAAACATTTAATGGGTGGGTCAGTTTCCCTCTCTACCCACCTGACAGAAAAATTCTTCCTTCTGCTCTTAGTCATAAATTACCCTTCAATATTGTTTTCTGGGAATATTTTTGTTACACCAGAAGATTTTGGTGTGATGGAATTACACCTATATCCCCTTTGCAATCACTAGAGGAACATTGTTTTGTTTTGCTTTGTTTTGTTAATGCCAGTGTGTACCTAGAAGCCAGATGAATTGATATGTAATCTTTGGGGAACGAATCTGGGCATCCATTGGAAATCAGTGCTCTAGTGAGTAAGTCACCATAATTAAATTGTACTTTACTTAATTCTTTGATTTAGCTAAACCTATTACAGTAACTATGCATGACCCACAATACAAACTTAAACATAACAAGTCTCTGCTTTAAATATGTGACCTGTTAGATTGCAAGTATCATCATAGTCAAGTACTCACCAAGAAGCAGCTTACAGGAAACAGTTTCTTTGACAATATGCTTCTCTTTTCTTCCGACAAGCCAGGAATTTTCTCCTGGGCTAATGGAACGCAGGGTGGGGAAGAACACTCTTAAATGAGACGTACTTTTCCTTGAACTATTGAAGAAATCAATAAATGCCTTATATCTTAAATTAATAGGAAATGATTAAGGCTGATTTTTTTTTCATGGAAGACAGAGATTTCTAAACTCTGGAGGATTGACAGTCATAGTTTTCCCCTATAGCAACTGGACTGATAAATCCTAGATCAAGACAATAGAAAGTATCACAAATATGCACCAGAATTTGCTGATGCAACCATTTAAAATTCCTGAACATATTTATATCCAGTCTATGGCATACGATGACCCAGTCCATCATAAACATCAAATTTGGTCAGCTATGCATCCATACCACAAGAAAGTCAGGAAGAAGAGACAACAAAGGTCACTTTCCTTTTCACTTTCCCATCAACCAGTTGCTCCCCACCTTTCACAGTAGCTGAGGATCATTGCAGTCATAAATGAGAATACATTCAAATGCCCTGATGATATATTTACTACAGGATTATTTACCATCCCCAATGAGACACACAGGGTCCAAAAGGACAAACCTCTGGAACACTGAGAATTCATTTAGAGGAGTATGAAAAAAGGAAGCAGGAACTAAAATCATAAGAGTCCCAGAGGACATTTAATTGTCCATATTTGGAAATGAGAAATTTCAGCAGAAATATAACATAATTGCCATTTCACTGCATATGGTAACATACAACTGTCATTATCAATAGCCCACACAATTCTTTGTACAAGTCTTCAAAGGTATATTTTCCATGAGTGGTCTAGAGTGGTAAAATTTACAAAATCCCGAATTACATATGTCAAGAAAGACAAGCTTAAATTTTTACAATTGTCTTTGCTTGTTTCCCTTTTTAACTTGGTATTTTATTGAGTGAGGTATAATTTACATTCTGTAAAATGAACAAATTTTAATTGTACAGGTTGATAATTTTCTAAGTATATAAATAGCCATGTAACCACTGTTCAAATCAAACTATAAAACAGTGCCCTCCTTAATACCATCACCCATTTAGCCCATTCCCTGTCCACCTCCCCTCCAGCAACCCTCAGTTTGATCTCTATAATTAAGAGTCATTCTTATGGTTTGCCTCTCTTTTTTCTCTCTCCATATGTTCATCTGTTTTATTTCTTAATTCCACATATGAGTGAGATCATATGATATTTGTCTTTCTCTGACATATTTTGCTTAGCATAATACACACTGGCTTCATCCACATAACTGCAAATGGCAAGGTTTCATTCTTTTTTATGGCTAATATCCCACTGTATATATATACCGTATCTTCTTTATCTGTTCATCAGTCTACGGACATGTGGGCTTTTTCCATAAATTGGCCACTGTTGATAATGATGCTATAAACATCAGGGTGCATGTATCCCTTTGGATAAATATTTTTGTATCATTTGGGTAAATACCTAGTAGTGTAATTTCCATGTACACATGAAAATAATATGTATCTTCAGGTGCTAAATATAACAATCTACAATTATCAATTAAGTGCACTTAGTTGATAGTCATGCAAATCTCTGTGTACTGATTTTTTTGTCTGTTTGTTGTATTAATTACTGAAATAATGATGTTAAAACCTCTATATTTGTGGATCTTTTTACTTTAGTTCTTCCAACTTTTCTTTCATGAATTTTAAGCTCTATCATTATGTGAATATACATATAAAATTATGTCTTCCTGGTGATTTCATTTCTTTATCATTATAAATTTACCTCTTAATCTCTGAAAATACACTGTGAAGTCTATTTTTTTAATATATATTACTATGGTCACACAAGCTTTCTTTTGCTTGATGTTTCTCGGAATTTCTTACTGTATATATTTAAACGTTATTCTTATAACCAGCACATGGTAAGTTCTTCCTTTTTACCCAATGTAGTTCTCTCTCTCTCTCTCTCTCTCTGTGTCCCCTTTTTTAATTGGAGTGCTTAGTCCATTTACATGTAATGTCATTATAAGGTTAGATATAACTCTACCATCTTTTTATTTTTGAGAGAGAGAGAGAGAGAGAGAGGGGAGAGGGGTGGAGGGAGAGGGAGAGACAGAACCTTAAGCAGGCTCCACACCCAGCATTGAGCCTGATGCAGGGTTGATCTCATGACCATGAGATCATGACCTGAGACAAAATCAAGAATCAGTCACTTAACTGGCTGAGCCACCCAGGTGCCCTAACTACCATCTTGATGTTTCCTTTTATTTGTCCCCTGCTATATATTTCATATTCTTCTTTCCTATTTTCTTTTGAATTAACCATGCATTTTTAATATTGCATTACAATCAGCTCTATTATCTTTTAAACAGCTTTAAGTGATCATTGATATAAATGGACATATTTAAAGTGTATAATTTGATACATTTTGGCATGTTATTTTTTTAATGTTTTGGGTTTTTATTCAAATTCCAGTTAGTTAACATATAGTGTAACATTAGTTTCAGGATTAGAAATTAGTGATTCATCACATACATACAACACCCAGTGCTCATCACAACAGTGCTCTCCTTAATCTCCATCACCCATTTAGCCCACTCCCCACCTATAACAACCCTCAGTTTGTTCTCTGTAGTTAAGAGTCTCTTTTATGGTTTGCCTAAGAGAGCCATATTGTTTTAAGGGCTTGGTGACGGGTTTTGAGCTCAGTCAGGGTAATGAAACGCTTTATCACTGGAACAAATTGTACATCTACCGTGGATCATTTGGGATTGTCTTCTTTTCTGGATGGGTCATAATGGGGATTGTTTTTCTCAAACTGTGTGTGGCCTGGGTAAGCCTCCTTCATAAACTTCACAAATTCTGTGATATCTGGCTCTTTGCAGTTGCTATGGTAGAAGGTTTCTCCCCCCCAGCTTCATGGCTTGAAGGAAGTTCCAGGCCTGTCCTGGTAGTTTTGAAACACCATCCCAGTATGCTGTCTGCTTGGACTGTGCTTTAAGATGCTCAGAACTTAAGTTTACAGCTACACCTTTCTCTGGTTGGCTGTCTGGCTCTGACTTTCATCAGCCAGTAACTGTTTAGATACCTCCCGCATTTTTTAAGGGCTGATCTTCCTAGGGCTGAAGTTACCTACTTTAGCTGATGTCTCTGCTAGTTTCTTCATCTTAATATGTTTCCGTGCTGGCCTCTTATTGTCTGGCCCAGAAGGCTCAGCAGCCCAGCCAGCCTTTTCCAGGGACTTGGCATGGCATTTTCACATGTTTAAATACTGGTGAAATCACCACCATAATGAATATAGTGAAGATATACATCAATCCAAGTTTCCTACTGCCCCATTGTGATAATTCCATTTTATCTCTTCTGTTGGCTTCTTAGCTATAACTTTTTACTTTTATTTCAGTGGTTGCTTTAGTATTTACAGTATACATCTTTAACTTACCATTACCTACCTCCAAGTGATAGTTTTACCACTTCACATATGAGAAACTTATAATAGTACACTTCTATTTCTACCCCCTCAGCTTTTATGATATTATTGTCATATATTTTCCTTCCACGTATGTTATGAACTCCACACTGCATTGTTACTATTTTTGTGGAGTCTATTATCTTTCAGACATTTAAATAATTAAAATAAATACCTTAAATACCTACCATATAGTTACTATTTCCAGTGCTCTTCATTCTTTTTCATAGCTCTGCATATTTTCATCTGGTGTAATTTTCTTTCTTTTGGAAGGACTGACTTTATTAGTTATTATTCTGTAGGCTTGCTAGTGATTAATCCTTTTATCTTTTGTAAGCCTTCATTTTTGACAGTTTTACAGGTATCAAATTCTAGGTTGGCAGATTTTTATTCGCAGTCCTTCAAAAGTGCCTGTATCACTGCATTCTCATTTACTTCTTTCCAAAGAGAATTTTATGTCATCTTTATCTTTGTTCCTCAGTATGAAACATGTAATTTTTCCTTTTGGCTGTTTTTAAGATTTTCTCTTTATCACTGGTTTTGAGCAATGTATTATGCATTTTGGTGTGGATTTTTTCATGTTTCTAGTGCTTGGGTTTTGCTGAGACCTTTGGTTCTGTTCTCAGAAAATTTGGAAAATTTTGGCCATCGTGTCCTTAAATCTTTTTTTGTCATCCCTCTCCACATACAAACTTCTGCTTCAGAAATCGAATTATATGCTCGTTGGATTGCCTGAATTTGTCCCATATTTCACTGATGCTCTTATCATTTTAGTTGGATTATTTTTTCTTTGTGTGTGTGTTTTTAAGTTTCTATATCTTCGAATATGCTAATTTTTCATCTGGCATGTCTAATATTCTACTCATCTCATCTATTAAAACTATTCAGTAAAATTTTGAATCAAAAAAAGTGCAATTTTCTTTTTTAAAGCCATTTTATTCAATTATGATTAACATACAGAAAGCTGTGCACATTTTCTTTATTCATTCATCAATGGACACTTATGTCGTTTCTATATCTTGGCTATAATAAATAACGCTGCAGTGAACATGGGAGTGCAGATATCTCCTCAATATCTTCATTTCGACTCCTTTGGAGATATATCCAGAAGTAGTATCATTGGATTATACAGTAGTTTTCTTATATATTTTTAAATTTTCAACCATTTTTTATTCAAGTATAATTATCATGCAGTGTTATATTCATTTCAGGTGTACAATATAGTGATTCAACAATTCTATAGATAACTCAATGCTCATCATGAAAGTGTACTCTTAATTCCCTTCATTTATTTCACCCATTCCCCCCCCCCCCCCGCCCCGCCACCTCCTGTCTAGCAATCACACCAGTTTGTTCTCTATTTAAGAGTCTGGTTTTTTCTTTGTCTCTCTTTTTTGTTCACTTATTTCTTAAATTCCACATATAAGTTAATTATATGGTATCTGTCTTTCTCTGAATGACTCATTTCGCTTAGAATGGTATCCCCTAAATCATCCATGTTGTTGCAAATGGCAATATTTCATTTTTTGTGCCTGTGTATTATTCCACTGTGTGTGTGTGTGTGTGTGTGTGTGTGTGTGTGTATGCACCAAAGCTTCTTTATCCACTTATCTATGGATGGACACTTAGGTAGCTTCCTAAGGAACCTCCATATTATTTTCCACAGTGATTGCACCAGTTTAAATTCTCATCAACAGTGTCCAAAGTTCCCCTTTCTTCACATCCTCACCAATACTTCTTTTCCTTTCACTTTTTTATGATAGCCATTCTAACCTAGCTTAGGTGTGAGATAATATCTCATTGTGATTTTGATTTGTATTTCTCTGATGATTAATGATGTTAAACATCTTTTCATATACCTATTGGCTATTTATATGTCTTCTTTGGAAAAAATGTTTATTCAGGTCCTTTGCCAATTACTTTATTTGAGTTGTGTTTTTTTAATCATTGATTTGTATGAGTTCTTTATATATTTTGAATTAGCTGCATGTGGCCCCAGATTTGGCCTCAACTCCGTCACTAGCTTGCACCACTGGGCTCACCTTCAGCTAGGCCCCCAAGCTGCATGCTACAGCCCAACTGCCATCACCAGCCTCCACTGACATGTGCATTCCTATGGGGAGACCTTTATGCCAATAACTGTACCATTAATTGGCCATTCTGGGAAAAATCATTGACAATGTGATGCTTTGAGCAAAGGGAATATACCAAATGTCATAAAAAGAGATAAGCCGACAAAAAAATACTTGGAAATTTTTATATGTGCATAGGGTGAACAAAAATGTGTTGTGTTAATTGAGTAGTCTATTCTTCAAATTCATTCGTAATTGTATGCCAGAAATCTTCATAACACAGTCAATTATTATGCCTGAAACCACAGAATAATGTGGTCAGAGCAAAGCATGATAGCCAACTATGCCAAGCAAACACCAGCTCCAGGACGTTTCTTACTGTGTCTTGTGTCCAAATCTATCCTTTCCTACCAAAATCTTGAATAACTAAATTATAGTTGTAATTCTTCATTAAAATATCTCATCACTTGCACAGGATAGTAAACCATCAACAAAACCAAAAGGTAACCTACTGAATAAGAGAAGATATTTGCGTATGACATATCCAATGAGGGGTTAATATCCAAAATATATTTAAAAACTTAACACCCAAAAAAGCCCAAAAAATAATCTGATTTTAAAATGGGCAGAGGACCTGAACTGACATTTTCCCAAAGAAGACATACACATGGCCAAAAAACACATTAAAGATGTCATGCGTTAACTTAACACTAAAAAAAATGAAAACAAACAAAAACATCTCATCATTTTCTTTTTTCTACACTCAAATTGTATTTCTATTACAGTGTGTCTTTGTGTCATGTTTGGTATCAGTAGTGTCATTTCACACTCGTACTAATAATGGACACCCAGAGATTATCACATCAAAGCTCTCATTTCACAAATAAAGATACTTGCTTATAGATTTACTTAGAAAGACTCTACAGTCACAATCAGACTCGTTTCCACCTTTGATCAGATTCCCCCCAATTCCTTTTCTGTAGTAGGGAAACAATCTTAACCACTCAATTCCTTGTTCCAGAAATCATAATGCTTCTCTCTCTCTGGTACTCCATCATCGGGCCTTTAGTACTGAAATCAGTACTAGCAGATGAGCATAACCAAAGGAAACTTCCAATTTCAATTAGAGACATTTATATGTCTTCATTATAGCGTAAACTAGAATTGTAAAGATTTATATTCTATTTATATACAGACAATGCACAATTGAAAACAATTGCATTGAGTCATTTCAAGTAATGCTATTAATACCATGACAGTTATGTACATGTGTCCTTCAAAAATCAATATAGTGACCATGTTACATCTATCCTTGAACCAACTTGATATTCTTAATTCTTGTGAATTTCATTTTCCACCCCTATGTACTTACCACAAGTAGATACATGAAACCACACCTTCTCAACTTTGAGATTTCACATGCATCAAACAGAATCATGGATATGAGACTCCTCATTAAAATTTGTTGAATCCTATCGAGTTAAAACTCGTGAACAGAAGATCACAGAACAGGAAGATAATTTCATTTCTATATGAACAAGAATGTTAGAGCTTTCAAGTAGTGGAGTACATTGGATTATAAGATAAATTGGCCCTTATTCTAAGAATAAACAAGCAGAAACTTTAAAAACACAGTTGCAAGACTATGTAAGAGATTCCAGAAATAGGATGGAGATTGCATTAGATGGAGAAGAGGCATTCTCCCTCTGACAGTCTATGGTTCTATTTCTGCAATCTAACCCTGGACAGAGCATCCCTCAGAGCCTGATGGACCTGCTTGTTCCGCAGAGTGTAGATGACAGGGTTCAGCAGCGGAGTCACCACCGTGTTCACAAGGGCAGCCTCCCTGTTAGAGTCCAGCCTGTTTGTTTGCTTTGGTTTCACGTATATAAAGACACAGCTGCCATACATCAGAGAGAGGACAATGAGGTGAGAGGAGCAGGTGGAGAAAGCTTTCTGTCGCTCCTTGGCTGACGGAAGTCGCACAACTGTGACTACTATGTTGCTGTATGCAATGATGGTTATGATAAGGGATGTCAAAAGGATAAACAAAGCAAGGATAAAGGCCAACATTTCAGTAGATCTGGTGTCAGAACAAGAGAGATGAATCAGTGGCCCAAAATCACAAAAGAAGTGAGGGATAACATGGGAGCCACAGAAGGATGACTGGGAAAGCATCATAATTGGAACCACCATGAGGACAAATCCCAAAGATAAGCAGGCAGTGACCAGAAGGAAACACATCCTTGGGTTCATGATGGTTGAGTAATACAGAGGTTTGCAAATGGCCAGGTACCTATCTAGGGATAATACCGCCATAAGGAAGAAAACAGTTGTTCCCAGGAAAAGAAAGACAAAGGCTTGTGTGAAGCAAGCCACAAAAGAAATTGATTGCCTCCCTGACAGAAAGATGGCCAACAATTTAGGAATAACAGTGGTTACAAAACAGCATTCAAGAAAGGAGAAACTGCGGAGGAAGAAGTACATGGGTGTCTGGAGGCGATGGTCAGTCCAGGTAATGGTGATTATGAGTGTATTTCCCATGATGGAGGCCAGGTATGCCAGCAGATGTACCAGGAAGAGAAGCTTTCCAAGGTTCTGGACAGCAGGAAAGCCCTCCAGAGTGAATTCCTGAACTTCTGTCCAGTTTCGTGTATCCCCTGTCACTGACTTTTCCATTTCTTCAACTCTCTGAGCTATTTTGTAGAATATCATGACTGAAGAATTAAGAACTTTGTGAAACATATAAAACAGTGTCATCAAATGGATGAAGGGGAGTGGGAGATACAGGCTTCCAGTTATGGAATGAATAAGCCACAGGGATGAAAGGTATAACATAGGGAATACAGTCAATGATATTGCGACAGTGTTGTATGATGACAGATGGTAGTTACACTTGTGGTAACCATAGCATAACATATAGAGTTGTTGAATCACTATATTGTATACCTGAAATTAATGTAACATTGTGTGTCAACTGTAATTTTTTTCAAATTTAAGAAATGGGAAAAAACTAATAAAAAATAAAATAGTATAAGCGTGGTGACTGGATTTTTTAATTATTTTAAATATTCTATGTCTAGTTTTTATACTTTATTAAGTAAAAATATTTTATCTTGAATATATTTATGTTAAATGATAAAAAAAGAACTGTGCACATGGTTACAAGTTTTCATAAAGGATAATGTAATTTTAAGAGTGTTAGCCATTTTTTCTGTACTCTATTGCCAAGCAGGGAAAAAAAAACCCTTCTTTTACTTTTATATCTGATCATGCAACATATTATTGGTAAAATACCACTGATATCATCAATATCATCAAAGGGTGAATATTGCAAAAGGAAAACTGTAGCCTTAGGGAAAAAAAAACTTACAGTCATGAGTAGGTCATCCCACAAAAAATTATTCCCCCATGATGTCCTTAGGATTTTTTATCCATATTTGATGTCATAACATTACTTATAGGAAAACTTCCTATGGTCCCAGATGCAGCCCTCTAAAGTGAGAGTACTAGAGTATCAGATGGACTTTAATTATACTGTGGGAGATAGAAGCCAGGTCATTTTCCTACAGAGCTTGAGACCAGTCAGTAAGAAAGGAGAGTTTTCCCTTCCTCCTGTGCTAAGTGGTCAGTCTAAGGGAGAATCTCTATCCTCTGACCCTTTTAGTACATACTTTTAGAGATACTAGCTTGAGGACAGAAAGAGAAATTACATGCCTTGACTCTGGCAATTATTTTCTGATTCATTGTCTCTTCTACTGTCTACCTAAATAAAATACTCCATGACCCTTTAAATCCATAAACTTCTCTATGTGAGGCTTTGTTGTTCTGGTCAACTAGTGTTCATCTCAGATTTCTGAACTAGTTCTGATTTAGCCAAACCCCATTATTTTAAGTATAGTAAATCAGCTTGAAGAGGAATGGATTCTGCTTCAATTTACAATAAATTTAATGGCAAAATAACTCAATCACACTAAGGCCATGTACTTACCCAGATGCAACTCACAGTAAGCAGAACTTGGTCTCCCTCTCCTCATTCTTCCAGCAAACCAAAATGCTGGTCTAGGAACTTAGAAGTGTGTGTGTGTGTGTGTGTGTGTGTGTGTGTGTGTGTGTGTGTATGTGAGAGAGAGAGAGAGAGAGAGAGAGAGAGAGAGAGAGAGAGGAACATTTGCATTTGAAATGACCCTAATTTGTCCTAGAGAAAAGTCCAAAATGTGCATCACGTTGACTAAGCATGCTTCTTCATACAAAATCAGAACTTACCAAAACTGGGGTAAACCAAAGGGAAAGCTCCATGGCAATCTTGCCTGATGAAATCCTGGGAAAGAAAGGAGAGCACATACATATAGTCCTCAGTGTTCTACTGGAATCTGGGAATGACTTAATTTGGAATTCCAAAAAGCTTTCATACCTTCCTTGCAGGCTCCAGGTTCCCCAAACTCGCATTCTGCTCCTACATCAGCCACCACCAGCAGGAGACCCTGCTTGCTGGGCAAATGCTCTGGGGCATGGTGGAAGACATTACCCTCCTCACTCAAACTGGTCTCTTGTACACGGTATTCTTCTTAAATGAATTCCAGGGCAGGTAAAATGCATTTCCGCTTCCTGACCTCTCTAGGTTGAGAAGAACACACATGTCATTGGAAGCCGAGATGAAAGTGAATTTAATTTTCACCATCATATTTTTAGCAATGGACTCTCTTAACACCAATCAGGATCAACCAGGGCCAGGGGGCGGGCCCCAGACATGCTAGGCCTCGTTAGAAGACAGAACAAAGCTATTTAGAGGTCAATGTCCCTCTAGGATCCCTATGGCTACTAATTGGGCATTGTTAAAAAAAAAAGAAAATTATAATATAAAAATCATAGCTACCCTTTCATTACATACACAAATATAATAACATGGACTCCCAAATGTCCATTATCCTCCATGAAAATCTTCAAAGATAGGGTACATATAATCCTCCCAGAATTTACAAAGTAAATTGCATTATGTTACTAAGGTAGTAACATACCAACTTCAGTTACTCCCAACCGCATTATGTTACTAAGGTAGAGTTGAAAGCTCAAGTGGGAAATCCATCTGTGGTAATAAGATGAAGCTCTCTCTTACTCTGCCAGAACAGTGTCAAAGAACACCAGATAAAACCCAAAGTTTAAATAAGAGCTAAATGCCCAGGTTTCAGTTGGTAATAATTTGTCATACCAAGAACAAGGAAGAGCTCAACTTAAATATAAGAAGACAATTAATGTACATCAAGATATTAGAATTACTTGACAGAGTGTGAAGCAGCCATCACAAAAATGCTTCAATAAGCAATTACAAACATGCTTGAAACAAATTTAAAAATAGAAATTCCAGTCAAGAGGGGCACCTGGGTGGCTCAGTTGGTTGAGTGTCCGACTTCAGCTCAGGTCATGATCTTACGGTTTGTGAGTTCCAGCCTCGTGTCGGGCTCTGTGCTGACAGCTCAGTGCCTGGAGCCTGCTTCTGATTCTATGTCTCACTCTCTCTCTGCCTCTCCCCCATTCACACTCTGTCTTTCTCTCCTTCAAAAATAAATACACATTGAAAATTAAAAAAAAAAAAGAAAGAAATTCCAGTCAAGAAATAACAGGCATAAATTAGAATGAAAATTCCAAATGAAAATTTTGGAACTGAAAAATATCATAACTAAATTTCTTAAAAAATTCAATGGATGTACTGAACAGCAGCATGCAGAAGATAAAGGAACAAATCAATGAACTCAAGATAGAATAATAGAGAGGCGCCTGGGTGGCTCAGTCAGTTAAGTGTCCAACTTCGGCTCAGGTAATGATCTTGCAGTTCGTGAGTTCGAGCCCCGTGTCAGGCTCTGTGCTGACAGCTTGGAGCGTGGAGCCTGCTTCTGATTCTGTGTCTCCCTATCTCTCTGCTCCTCCTCTGTTCACTCTTTCTCTCTCTCTCTCTCTCTCAAAAATAAATAAACATTTTTAAAAATTTAACAAGATAGAATAGAAATCACCAATCTGAAAGAAAATGGACTGAAAAAAAAGATATAACCTCATGGACCTGTGGAACTATAAAAAAAGAGCTAACATTTGTGTCATTGGAGTCTGAAAAAGAGGAGAAACAGAGTGGGACTGGAAAAGGACTTGGAAGAAACAAAGGCTGAAAACTTCTTAAGTTTGGCAAACAATACAACTTACAAATTCAAGAAGATGAATAAATTCTAAATAGGATAAATTCAAAGAAATCCATACCAACACATGTCATATTCAAATTTCTGGTAATTGAAGAGAAAGAAAAATTTGAAAGCATCAAGAGAGAAACAACACATTACCCAGGGTAAAGAACAATTCAAATGACAGTAAATTTCTCATTACAAACCATGGAGGCTAGAGGAAGTAGCACAATATTTTTCAAGTGCTGAAAGAAAAGTATTATCAATACACAGAATCCTACATCCAGCGAAAATAACCTTTAGGAATGAAGGGGAAATAAAGACATTCTCAAATGAAGGAAAACTAAAAGAATTTGTCACCAGTTTATCTATCCTAAAAGAATGACCAAAGGAAGTTCTCTAAACATAGGAAATGATACCTAGAGCAACCACTAAAAAGATATAAAAAGATACACTCAAAAGCATTATAGATAAATAAAAATTGAATTCTTAAAAAAATTCAAGTAACCCACATGAAGACAGGAAAAAGAAAACATGGAAATGAAAAACAAGCAGAAAACAAAATGTAAAATAGCACACTTAAACCCTAAAACATCAAAAATTACATTAAATATGAAAACCCCAATTTAAATATTGATAAAATGGATTTTAAAACATCATCCAATTATATGATATCTATAAGCACTCACTTTGAATACAGCAATATAGGCAGTTTGAAAGTAAAAGGATAGGAAAAGACTTCCATGCAAATACTTATCAAACGAAGGCAGGAGTGGTTATATTAATATCAGACAGAGGACACTTCAGAGCAAAGAAAATTACCAAAGTCAAAGAGGGACATTACACGATAATGAGAACGTCAATACATCAAGACACAGCAATCCTAAATGTGTGCACCAAACAAGAGAGCTGCAAAATACATAACCTAAAAACTGATAGAACTGAAAGGCAAAAAAGACAATTAATAATTACATTTGGATACTTCACCATCCCTCTCTCAACAATTGACAGAACAAGTAGACAAAAAAAAGAAAAATGCAGTAAGGATATAGACAAACTCAACATCATCAACCATCAGGTTCTAACTAACAATTATAGAATACCCACCCAACAACAAAGAAATCACATTACTTTCAAGTGCCTATAAAACATGCTGATCACTTGATCTTGGTCAAGTTCTGGTGAGAGCTCTCTTCCTGGCTTGCAGACAACTACCTTCTCACAATATCCCATGATAGAGATAACTCTGGTGTCTCTACCTCTTCTTGTAAGAGCATCAGCTCTAGCAAATTAAGACTGTACCCTTATGATCTCATTCAACCTTAATTACCACCTTAAATTTCCTGTATCCAATATAGTTACATGGGGGGTTAGGGCCCCAACATATAAATTTGGGGGGACACAGTTTAGTCCATATCATGCCCTGATACTAAAACCAAAGACAGTATATAAAGAAAACTGCAGGCGGAATTTCCTCATAGATACAAAAATCTTTAACACAAAATTAGCAAGAATTCAGCAATACATACAAAGAATTCTATACCATGGCAAAATGAGGTTTATTCCAGGGAATACTGCTCAGCTAGGTGGTTCCCACTCAGAATCTTTCATGCAGTTGCAGTCAAAGGTCTCATCATTTACATGACTGGTATCTGAACTACAAAGATTCAAAGTGCTGAGGGCTCCTCCAGTATCTAGGTCTCCATACAGTTTTTCTAGATGATCTCTCTAGATGGTCTAGGTAGTGGCTTCAAAGTAGGTATCTTATGTGATGGCTTAAAAGTGAATATCCCAAGAGACAGAACCAGACAGAATAAGCTATACTGCTTCTGTTCTCCTAGACTTGGATATCGTGCCACATCACTTCCACCATATTCTATTCTTTCCCTTTCTCGGTCTTTGATTATCTTTGTCATAGCCTTTTCTTAACCCCCTCAAAATTCCCTCTTCCATCCCCCATCAAACCACCAAATTCTTCTTATATTCTCAAAGATTCTCTTTTTTCTAGTTATTCTTTATGGATTTTGTTTGAGACAAAGTCAGAGGAAATAGGAGGTAGCATTCACCTTTCACAACTGAAAGAGGGTTATCAAGGAGGACCAGTTTATTATTCCCAATTCTTCACCTCTTCCCTGTAATAAGTATATATCCATGTCCTATGCCATGTGATGTAGCAGTACTTGTTTCTAGAGCAGGCCAAGTATGTTTCCTCATCCCACTGATGTAGGGCTTGATTAGTGGAATGTTAGTAGACATGATACAAGTCAAGGCTTTAAATGGATTGGTTTGGTTTGGCTTACTTTCTTGCACTACATCCATCCATCAGCCATGAGCAGATCATGTTCCAGTTGGCCACATATCTCTGAAATCTGAGAAGACATGTGCAGCACCCCTGAAGCTAATCTTCAGCCAGAGCCACGGCTATCATATCGCATCGTATCCAGCCAATCTACAACCTGTGTGTGAGTAAAAGACATATTTGTCCCTGAAGCTACCGAATTTGGGGATTAGTACATAATATTGCCACAGAAAAAAATTACCAAAACCCATAGTAATAGTGAGGATTTAACTCCTCTAAGTGCAAAAGAGGATGACAGCAGTCTGTTTAAATTAGCAAATACTTCCTTTTATGTTTGTGGGTAAAGAATTATCAAAGTTCCTTCCTTTTCTGCATGTTGACTTGATCTTCTGTTTACTTTCTAGAATTGTTCCTCTGTAAATCTCATAAATATGAAAAGCCAGTTGTGACCCATGAGTGGTTAGCTGCTTCTCCATATAAGGAACTAATACCTGATGAGAAGCCATAATTTTGGGCTTCCCTTACCTTAGAAGTCACCTGTACTAGTTTGCAAGGGATGACATAACAGTTACCTCAAACTGGGTGGCTTAAAGCAACAGCAACTCATTTTCTCATAGTTCTAGATGTTCAAAGTTTGAAATCAAGGTATCATTAGAGCCATGCTCTCTCTGAAGGCTCAAGGAAAGGATCTGTCTTTCCCTTTTATAGCTTGTGGTGGTTGATGGCAGTCTTTGACACACTCCAATGTCTTTCTCTCTCTCTTCATCTGTATGTCTGTATGAATAGACATACAGAAGGACGCCAGTCCTCTGTAGAAGGTCCTCTTCTTAGAAGGACACCAGTAATATTGGAGTAAGGACCCACTTACTCATCTTAACTAATTACATCTGCAACAACCCAATTCCCAAGTAGTTCCACATTTAAAGTCCCAGGATAAACATGAATTTTGAAAATACATTATTCAAGAGATATTGGCCTTTGTGGGACATGTAGATCCTGTCTCCTTCCACCTGAGATGTCATCTTGGAGAGCCAAAGATAATAGCTCCCGGGTGACTATGTAGACTACCGCAAGGACATCTCCCACTGAAGAAGGATGCTTGACACTGCCCTTCAAGTAAGCTATGGTTCCTATTGTATCCTTCTAAGTGAATTCAGCCAATGATCTGAATGCTATTAAGTCTTACTTGATCGCTCAGTTGGGCACCGTTACAAGTTTAACTTAACAATGTTAAGAAATTACTTTTGTTATCCATTTTACATTCTGTACGTATATGAAGCAAATGTCCAAATTGACTACAGGAAAACTTAGGGGTGCATATGTTAGCACTGTATCAGTGGGAGGTTGAATGAGGACTTCAGTCATATATAAAACCAAATCCTATTTACATAGCAGTAACAACTAAATTGTGTACTTTTATCATAAGAAATCATATGTCCAAATATTAAAAAAGACTGGAAGGGGTGCCTGGGTGGCCCAGTCGGTTAAACGTCCGACTTCAGCTCAGGTCATGATCTCACAGTCCGTGAGTTCGAGCCCCACGTCGGGCTCTGTGCTGACAGCTCAGAGCCTGGACCCATTTCGGATTCTGTGTCTCCCCCTCTCTCTGCCCCTCCCCTGTTCATGCTCTGTCTTTCTCTGTCTCAAAAATAAATAAACGTTAAAAAAAATTAAAAAAAAAAAAAGACTGGAAGATGGACCTTATTTCCTGTTCATTTACACTGGGCCTGGGGGGATAGCCATAGCAACTGCTCACATACTGTTAAGAACTATTTCTTTGTTTGCTATAGTTCTGTGAGTCTCATGGACACAAGCTTCACTGGCTTTCAGAACTAGGTGTTTTGGACCCCATCACTTTGGTGGGAGTCTTATAAGTTGGGATACTAAATGTTGTCCTGTTTATGGTGAGAGTACGTCTTAGCTTTTCTACCCATTTTGCTGTGGGTATTTTCACATTTGCTTGATGTGTAGGAGTCCCTCAGCTAGTTTTTGGACTTCTTTCAGAGGGAATTGCTGTATGTGTGGCTGTACATTTAGTGTGTCTGTGGGAGGAGGGAGTGTGTCTGTGTTCAGGAGCCTCCTATGTTATCATCTGAGTCAATTCCCACTATTCTTAATCTGGACCAACCATTCTTATGTTCCACAATCACTCTTGCCCGCATGTTCTTGCCAGGAATCTAAGCCTGGAATAGTCTCTCCTTTCTCCATTCTCACTCAAAAGTAGCCCTTCTAGCCATGACTTGTTCTTTAGATATCAGCTTAAATGACATTTGTTAGAGGAGGCCTATAGGTGAAATTCTCTTGCTGTGGTTAAGCCTTCCCTTTGATAACATTTTACTTTCATTATTTGTTAAACTGCCTTCCCAACCACATGGTAAGATAATGTTTACCCATCTTTCTCACTGCTGTATCCTCAGGAGGTATTACAGAGATTGATGAAGACAGAATAAGTATTTGTGGTAAGAGAACAGGATGAAATGGAAGTCTATAAGGAGACAGAACTGAGATAATGATAACAGTTGATCCTAGCCAAATAGTAATACCAGCAGAAAAAGAATATTTCGGGAGAAAATTATGTAGGTTTTATAACACATATTGATCCAATTAATACCCTAATAGTTGGTCTTATTTTCAATTTGTTTATACACATTGCATTATAATCTCTGAGTCCTCTCAAATCTATAATTAGCCTCCAGCAATAAGAGAACAGTGGCCCTAAGTCTTTAACCAAAGAACCAAGGACACTGACATGTAATCATGTAACTGGATCCTAAGATCTATGAAAGACCCCCAGAAAGGATGATAAGGGAGACTTTAATTCACAAAGTACCTCCAAAAATGCACATGGTTAGGTTTCCAGATGCCAAGATAATTACCTCTGATTGAAGGAGAGATAAAGGCCTTCTCCCTACACCCAGCGGTAGGTGTACCAGGAAAACAAGGACAGTCATCCTGAGATGGGATAATAAAGATAAACGAACTACTCTGAAACCATGAATCAGGTCAGGATAAAAAGTTGTCTAGAGCATTCAAAGAGATTCCTCTCCAGCCCAGTTGTGCAATGAGGAAATGTTGACACCTTTTTAAAAAGGATCCTGAAATTTGTAAGAGGAAGACTGAAAGAACTCTTAATTCTTATAAGAAATATCACCTAGGGTCATGAGAAATAATGACAAAATCAGAATTATTGTCTCCTCACTCCTGGAGCAGAATGTGCTCTTTCCCTTGACCTGCTGTCAAGTGTCTGAGACAGAAACGGAGGGAGTAGAATTTAGATCAGAGCCCAAAGCACTCCTGCTGGAGACCATGGGAGCAACAGCAGCAGCTGCTGCATTAAACCAAACACCCAATGAAGGGAGGCCTCCATCAATCAATGCCCAAGTGGGAAACAACCTATATCACACAACTTCACAGAGAAGATTTAGTATGGGAATTGGTTAGACAAGTTTTGGAGGACCATAAGGGCATGAGGCAAACATTGAGATGATAAAGAGACAGCAAGTGCAGAAGGAAGCTTTATCTCCAGGGGCTGGAGGAACCAAAAGAGAGCTGAAAGCCGTTGTAACTGAGAAGTCCAGAGAAGGTGCTCCACTGAGCTGGGTCAGAGTCCTCTGATGAGGGTGTGATTCCTGGGTAGACTTGTTCTTCTTGTGGTGTGAAGAGACTCCACGGAGCTAGGACTCAGGCCTCTGAGGAACAGGCACTGCTCAGAGAGTGTTGCTTCCTTGGGACCTTGGATGAGACAGTTCCCACTGAGCTGGGATTCAAACCTCTGAGTAGGCAACATCGGTGAGCATATGCTAGTGTCTCTGAAGGGCTAATGAGGCTGCTCCTGCAAGTGGGAAAACTGCAGCCAGCTGATGTCCCTGGGCCCAATCACTACTGTAAAGTTAAAAAAAAAAAAAAAAACAAAAAAAACCAGCATCAGGGCAATGCTGACAGAAGAAGGAAGCAAGTTCCTTCTGCATCTACTGTTTCAATCTTTCTCTAGGGACCCCTCTGGGCAGAAACTCACAGAAATTCAGCTGCAAACGTGAAATATGGTTTGTAGAACCCCAGGCCCAGAGTCCAGATCTGGAACTGGAGCTGAGAGACAATAGATTAATAATGAACCAGTTGCTGCCCAAGCAACTTAAGACTTCCCCATCTAGACTAGCTCAAGTAGCTACCCCAGCACAGAGAGAAGCAGGAGAATGTGGTGTGTTTCCTGGCATGTACCTCCACATAAAAGTCATGCCGGGTAGATTAATTGGCATCCCAAGGAATCTGACTGGAGGTTGGATTAAAATTTGGGCTTTGAGATTTTACACTGTCCAGTAGAGGAACTATGGATGACAGTTTTGTTTTAGAAGGTACACATTTATGGTGCTACCTAATCACCATAATTCATTATAATTCAGAAAAATGAAGCATTCTGATGGGTCTCAATTTTCTCATAGGTCTTTCACAGCGAGGGCAAAAGTGTTTAAAGTGGAAAAGACAGCATGTGGAGGACTCCTGGGTGGCTTAGTTGGTTGAGCATCCAGCTTCGGCTCAGGTCATGATCTCATGATTTGTGAGTTTGAGCCCCACGTCAGGCTCTGTGCTGACAGCTCAGAGCCTGGAGCCTGTTTCAGATTCTGTGTCTCCCTCTCTCTCTGCTCCTCCCCTGATCATTCTCTCTCTCTCTCTCATTCTCTCTCTCTCAAAAATAAATAAACATTAAAAAAAATTTTTTTAAAAGACAGCATGTGGGAGCACAAAACAGCAGATCAACTCAGTATCCTACTACCAAGAGATTCAGACTCAGAGGTATGAGGAATCCCAGCCCACCAAAGACCTGAGGTTTGCTTACCCCCCAAAAAGGATGAAACCAGACGGAATCATGGCTTGGTCCTCAAATCTGACATGGGACCAATGTAAGGAAACACTGTCCTCCAAAGTCCAGATCCCTTCTTAATCTCATGTTTTTCTAGAGAATGCCAGGTGTACTCTCTAGCTGAGCTAACACAGTAGGACCCAGCTATGGTGCCTGGCTAATGGGCAGAGCTCTCAACCAAGGAGGCTGCTGGGCTCACTCCAGCCGGTGGTGAAGGACTAGGGACTAGCCTTGCCTCTGTGCTCTGACCCCTCCCAGACAAGGCGGGCCAAATGCCTCTTGCTTGCCTTCAATGAAATTAACCCTCCAGCCTCCTTTTTTAAGACAAGGGAGGCTCCTAGATTAAATTTAAAAGATAAAATAAGAATCTGCTCCATGCAACAGAAAATTAAATGTGATGGGACTTCTGCCATCTTATGAATCCCTTTTTCTGGAATAAATGCCTGCCCCTGCCAGACAGGGCTCTAAGAAATCCATATCTGGAGAAATGGCTCAGGTCTCTCCTTTTGTTAAGCCTGTTAAGATTGTTAAGCAATCTTCAAAAAGACTGCTCTTCCAGGTCCACTGTCAGGTTGGACAAGAGCTGTGGTGGGCTTGCTGCTTGCTTACAAAGTCTCTTGTCCCAACCATGTATGGTGCCAGAAGGTGGAGTCCATGATAGGCCCTAAAGTATACTTTGGTGGGTAAGAGCATACACTTTAAATTCTTGGAGCTTTCACTGAAATCCTACCTCCACCTCCCACTCATTATGTAAGTTGGATGTGTTACCTAGTCTCATAGTGTTACTGGAAAACCAGAGATAAGTTGTGGCAATACTTCATCCCCAGACCTGACATATAGAAGCTTTCACATTAGCCGGGGGCAGTAGTGGTGGAAGTGGCATAGTGGCAACCACAAATCCCAAACGTAAGAGATGCTGGCTGACTCTAGTTCAGTGGTTCTCATCCAGAGACAATTTTGCTCTCTCCTCACCCTCAAGGAGATTTGGCAATGTCTAGAGACATTCTTGGTTGTCACAACTGGAGTGGTTCTACCGGCATCTAGTTGGTAGAGGTCAAGGATGCTGCCAAATATCTTATGATGCACAGAACAGCCCCCCACAATGATTCAGCCCAAATGTCAACAATGTCAAAGGTGACATACCCTAGTGTAGCTGTACCCAAGGATCAATTCCTAAACTGAAGATAAAGGAAAGCCAATATAAAACACAAGAATACAACTACCTCATTGTCTGGAGCCAAAGGATAGGAAGGTGGCTAAGACTTCAGTTCATAAAGCAGCTTCCACAGATGGGGAGCTGTATGCACCACAGGCTCATATCTTATCTCCCTCAGCCAGACCCCTTATCATATGGTTGTTGGTGTTGGCAGACCAATCTGGCAGAACACTTACACAAGATGTGCTTGAGTCAAGGAGGCCAAAAGGGTAAGGGCTTGTGGTTGGAGAAACATTCGAAGAAAGGATGAGCTTCCTTTAACTGATAGACATTATCAAAGACAAAAAGCAGAGAAATGGATAAGTTGAAGTTCTAACAGTTCCTCTCTGTGGCTCTTCAAAGAATCGATAATGTGAAGTCATAGTCAGCCAGTCATAGAAAATGTTGCCTGCTGGATGCCAGTGGAGTCATGAGTTTGTCTGCACTAAATCACAAGGACCAATTTTAAGAGATAACATATAGGGAAGCAAGATCTGCTTCTCTTTCTCAGCTAAGAAAGGCAAAATGGTGGTGGTTCCTACAAAAGGAGTCAAAAAAAAAAAAAAAAAAAAAAAGAACCTCAGGTTTGTTGAAGGAAAAGAATGCATCTGTTCCTGAGAAGGCAAACTCTAAGGAAGACAGAGCTCTGGCAGGGAGGGATGCTCCACCTGGATCTAGAGGCCACAGAGAGAAGGATCAGCTGCTCACATAGGACTCAGAGTACAAAGCCTGAGACAGGGTTCAACCGAACAGAAAAGAGAAGTGATCTGAAAACTGAAACGGACCCGTTTGCGTTTGAAAGAGCAGGAAAAAAAGTGGGGACTGAAAGATGACAGGCTCTGGGGAGCTGGGAGAGAATCCAGGACTAAGGAAAGGTGGAAGATCCATCAACAGGAACTCCTTCATTTGGCCTTTCCTGAGCAGAGATGGTATCACTCATGAGCCTGAGGCTTCCTGAGATAAATAGGATCCACTCTATTTCAGAAACCACCACAGTGGCTTCTCATTTACCCATCCTGATGCTGCTTCTCACTAGGTCATTTTTAGAGAGTTGAATCCACCGCTGCCCCAGTAGCCCCTTTCTGTATCTTAACCCCCACCTACCCTTTCCAGCTAGCCACCACACACATCACCCTGAGCCAGGCAGGGGTGAGGGGCTGTGACATCCAAGTTTCCTTAGCTGCCCCTGTCCTCAGTGATCACTCACCAGCAGGATTATCTTAAACTTACACAGCACTTGATATCATTGTCTTCAGTTCTCTTGTTCAGTCTGGACACAATCTCTAGATTCATTTATTTTCCCCATTACACTTAGAAGGAAACTACAGCTGAAGTGGATTGAGTACTCTGAAAGAGTCTGAATTTGAACCCAGATCTTCTCCCCAACCAGTGTAGGGCTCCTTCCACACTACACATGTCTTCTCTGTACATCCATACCACACCCTGCAAAGCAACACTGTTATGCCTTTTCTTTTTACATTCACCATCATGAGTACTAGTGTATTCTTAACTGAATTACCAATTTTCTAAGGATATAGATCAAATGAGTTTTGTTTTGCCAGATGAGTAATGTGCTCTTAATCACTCAATACTCATTTAAGTACTATTTATTTTTTTTAAAAATCCATTACAAGATGCAGAAAATATAAAAATTGCAAGAAACCAAGACGATTACCAATAATTGCTCTACACAGCATGTTGAAAACCTCGTAATCACACTGGTTCATTAGTGGTAGTTTTCAAAGCCTTATTCATTGGAGAGTCTCTGAGGCCACCGTGGACTTCAATATGCAGTCTCCAACAAAAGTTGCAGAAGACAGAAATTAATTTCTGGTGAAGGAGAAAATCTTCCTGAGGGCTGCTTTGACCTCCTTGTTTCTCAGAGTATACATGAGGGGGTTGAGAGTAGGGCTCAACATGGTGTACAATACACCAGCCAACTTGCTCTTCTCTGCACTGTAGCTAGAGACAGGGCTTATGTAGGCATAGAAGACAGCGGTATAATACATACACACCACAATGAGGTGGGAAGAGCAGGTGGAAAAGGCTTTTTTCTTCCCCTCTACAGTCCGCATCTTTAGAATGCTGGAGATGATAAAGCCATATGACACGACAGTCATCAGGAAGTTCAGTATGCCATAAAAGGCGTCAGCCAGGACAATCATGATGCTATTCACATAAGTGGAGCTACAGGAGAGAAGCAACAGAGGAGGGACCTCACAGAAAAAATGGGTAACGATGTTGGGACCACAGAAATTCAACCGCAGCATCAGCCCAGTGTGGATGGCTGTGTTGAAGGCACAGAGTACCCAGACACCTGTGGTCAGCTTGCTGCAGAAAGCCTTGCTCATTATGGTGCTGTAATGCAGAGGGTGGCAGATGGCTGCATACCGGTCATAGGCCATGACCGTGAGGAGGAGCAGCTCAGAGGATGCAGCCCATGTGAGGAAATAGAGCTGGGCCATGCAACCCCCATAAGAGATGGAGCTCTCCTCTGACATCAGACCCTCCAGTGCTTTGGGCATGATGGAAGAGGTGCAGATAATATCCATGGTAGCCAAGTTGAACAGAAAAAAGTACATGGGGGTATGGAGCCCAGAGTTGAAGCTGATGGCCAAAATGATGAGGAGATTACCTGTGAGGGCCACAGAGTAGAGGGAGAGGAAACAGCTGAATAAGAGCACATGGTATTCTGGGTGCTCTGAAAAGCCCTGCAAGATAAACTCTGTTACTAGCGTCTGGTTACTCATGGTCCTTGGGCTGAGCGGGGTTTCCATGATCATCAGGTGAATCTCTAGCCACAGCTCCATGTGATTTCAGGACTAGAGAGAGAAATGAGAGGTATCCTAAGGTAGGCTGCTACTATGTTTCATTCATACCTGACATCATAGCATGAGCAATATTATACAGAGATACGAAGGCGTCTTAATGAAGAGAAACATACCAATATGACGTTAAGCAAAGGGTGTGAACATGTAGCCCATAAAAAGTGAGTACAAATGGCCAATTCATAAAGCATCATTCAACCTCAAACAAATGCAAGTTAAATCAGTAATTCATTCTTTATGAACCATGTGGCAAAGTTTGAAAAGCATGGTTTTGACTAACATTAGCATGGGTGCCAAGATACAGGCCTTTTAAAATTCATATTCCATTTGAGCCAGAACTTTCACTTCTAGGAATTTATCCTGCAGCAATAATTAAGTCCATCTTCAAGGTGTAATCACAGCATTATTTATAATACTGAAAATATAAAAGCAACTTATACTCTTAAAGGTCAGTATATTACAATATGTTCCTATAGCATAATGCTCTATACCTATCAAAATGATGCTTTAGAGGTGTTTTACTGATGTTTACAAAAAAGCATGAAGAAAGTTCAAAAGTAGTATGTACAATAGGATCTTATTTTAAGAAAAAAAAAATCACGTTTGTACATATACCTATAGAAAAAAACCAACTGGTTCTGAATGATAAACAACAGTGGAGACCGATTATAGTTGATTTGATTTCTTTGCCTTTGTTTCTCTGTATTGTCTAATTTTTCCATTTAAGAATCTTTCTAGGGGCGCCTGGGTGGCTCAGTCAGTTAAGCATCCGACTTTGACTCAGGTCGTGATTTCACAGTTTGTGGGTTTGAGCCCCGGGTCAGGATCCGTGCTGACAGCTCAGAGCCCAAAGCCTTCTTCAGATTCTGTGTCTCCTGTTCACGTTCTGTCTCTATCTCAAAAATAAGCATTCAAAAAAAAATTTTTAAGAAATCTTTCTAAAAGGCAGATCTGACAGAATAAAGACCCCCAACTGCTACTTCTGGATCTACCCACCTCTCTAGACAATGTTTTCCCTCTTGTCTCCCCTCATGGCCAAAGCTCCAGCCACACCCAGATCTCCCAGTCTGGCCAAAGCACCAGCCATGCCAGACTTTTGTAGCTTTGTTCTTGCAGCTCCCTCAGCCAGGAACACACTCCTTCTCATGAACCAGGTCAATCATCATCCGTCTCCTTTTCTAAAATCCCTTCCCTAGAGAGAAAGGACCACTCTCTCCTTCATGGCCCCCAATTCTGTACTGACTTCTATCCTAGAATTCATTAACACATCACTTCACGATTATGGTACCCATCTCCCCTAAGATTGGGGCATTTGCCTCATTCATTTCTGAGCCCCTTTTCTTGGCTCCCAGCTCCATGTCTGGCATGAAACAGGTGGGCCCTAAAATACATTTGTTGAAACAATAGAAAAGAACAGTCCAGTACCAATAAAAACAGAGTGGTTTCTATTCTCAACACAGTGCAAATTCTGCATTGTTTAAGATGAAATCAGCATGGTACATTTGCATTTTCCTTCTTTTCAACTCTTCATTCATTAAAAGGCTTAATTTTAAAAAGATGCTCATTTTCAATTAAGAATTCTGCTTTTTACCAAACTTCAATAAACGTATTTACCACTGAAGCATTAAAAGGTTTATAGAAAATGAGGAAACATCTCTGATCAAATCATATCACCATTTTGTAAGGTGAAGACTGTTCTTTGAATAGAAGAGCATAAAATTCCTCTGATTCAGGGCAATAGGCTGTGCTAGTGTAAAGTCTGTCCAAAGCTAATACAAATGGGGGTCCATCTGTATCTTCCCAGCAGCAAGGTGTCAGGTTGCTCAATTGCTTTGCTGACGATAATAAATGAGATATGCTTTCGCTTTATATGCAAATATAGTGAATGTTACTTTTGTACAGTATGAGATGTGGGCCTGAGGACTTTATTTGCTCCTTTGTCACTTTGTTGGCTCCTCAACACAGCCTGGTGAGTGACTCCTGTTTAACCCCAGGGACCACCATGAGACTGAAAAGCTGAGGCAGGCTGAAAAGGAAGAGTTTGATTTGCCCCTTGGATGTCTCCACATAAGGTTTCTGCACTTCCCACGAATGTCCTCCCTAGGATTCTCACCACCTGACACCCCCAGTCATCACTCACAGTCCACTCCACCACACAGATTACAAGCCAGAGACTCAATGCTATGACCACACCTGGGAAGAGATAGACACCTCCATCGCCAAACACTGAGCGGTGGTGTGTGGGTCTGTCACAGAGCACTATCGGAGGACCAAAAGAACCTATTATGAAGGAAACTTTATATCTGGTCTTGGTCTTCACTCCACTCCAGAGTGAGGATAGAAAAATAAATAAATCACTACAACATAAATGGGAGTTTTGAACAGGTGCTCAGCACAAGGAAATGTCAACAAACTGATTCACACTCAGGGAACAAATTGCCCCTCAGATAATTACCCTCGTGCTGTAATTTCCAGGGCAGGGGAACAGCCTCCTCATCCAATTGATCAACAGGGAGATCAGAGAATAAGGGAGCAGAGACTCTTTCTGTGAGAATGACCATGAAGTCTCTGTTGGACTTCAGCCAGGTGCTTCCTCTTCTGAAAATAACAAAGACCTCTCTCTCCTGAGGTTCATAGGGCATTGGCTTTAATCCTCCATCAAGCAGTGCAAAATTATTACCAAAGATGTGAAAGAAAAGAAAAAGATCTCAGTTACCAATTGCCAAGTTTAAACACATACTACCTGCAAACTACATGACTCTCCACATGTGAGGTGACAGGACATTTAAACAGTGATTATTTTCCATACTTACCAGAACTTCCAGCCCTCAAGTTTCAAAGGACATAAAAATGCATCTTGGCAATTTGATCACTTTAAAGAAACAGCATGAAGTGTCCTTAAATCCCTGAAATTAAAAAGTTCATTTCATTTCATTTTTCATACAAATAAGTTGAATTTCATGTGAAAGACAATTTACTTTCAGTGACATTTTATCTTAGTTCCAATTTATTGTTCATAATTTCAGAAGTGGAGAATTATTGCTGTCATAAGGCATTCAATTAATTACGAAGAAGTTGACTACTTCTATTATTATTATCTCTAAAGAAGTTTGAGAATTTTCAGACACAATCCAATTAATCCAAAGTCCATCTATTACATATGAAGGTAAATATTCCTACTGTAAACATAACTCAAGAGCAGAAAACTAAAAATCAGAAAATGCCAAAATCTCATATGTTCAGGTTTAAATCTGAAAGATACTTTAAAGACAACCTTGTCCAACCTATTTATTGTAAAGTCAGAAAGGTATCTAAGTGACTTATCCTACTCACACAGAATACTAGTGACAAAGCTAATACCTAGCCCCAAGACTTTGGGATTCAAGCCTAGAATTCTTTGCTATGTAATGTTATTGTCCCACTAAAACTAATGTCAAACAAATGTCAAGTGTCAAAAAATGTCAAGAGAAGGAAAAATTAACCAAGAATCTAAATGATTCTTATTTTGACTGAGGTGTGAATACAAACCCTAAACTCTCAGCCAGTTTTTATATCCTATTTGCTCTATTATTCCATTTGCTGATCAAATAGTAATAATACAGAGTGAGAAATCTACAAATGTTACTAATTGTAGGTCAGCTAAACAAAAAATATCAAGTCTTATAAATAGTTCATGATAAAAATTAAGCAGACTTAGAGTTATGGGCAGAATTTTTCTCATTCTTTTATATCACCCAATAGAATGAGCCATCTTCAGAATACTCCTGATTACCTGGAAAAAATTCTTCACCTTTGTGGAGCTAATAGATTTTATGTATAGTCATCCTTTCTCCATCAATCATGATTGAGGTAGGAAATATGGTGACACTTTAGAAGTATGTAATCTAGGACAAGATCAGTACGGACAAAGGCTTTCTGCCCCTATTTAAGCTAATCCTGCCAAGAATTTGTGACTCCTCTTCAGCAAAGTTTGTCACTGCCTATGGGGGACACCTGGGACACCTGTTCACAGCTATTACTCTAAGTGGACCCTGAAGGAGCAATTAAGTACCACTTTGCTAGGTACTTGGCTGTCGCTGGTGTTCATACAAAGGCCAGTTCAGACTTCTGATCCAAATATGTAAAAGGGTGTAAGCTTGAGCAGAGAGCAGGACTAAACCTCTCTCCCAGCTCACATAATCTGGGGCAGTGCAGACCCAGGTTCAGGTGCTCAGACCAATGTGCTCAGACATATGGACTGGGGAGGGGGGTGTCAGGAAGGCAGTTAGCATTTCTAGACTGCCTTTCATGGAAGTTTCGAGCCATGGAGCCAATGTCCCTATGTTTCCCAGCATAAACCACCCCTACCAACAGAGCTGGCCCACTCACTATCTTTCACTCATACCTTGGCTCCTTTACCAAGCTATCTTTCTTTCCCCTGTCCCCATACTTTCTCTCCCTATCCAAATCCTACCCAGATCTAACTCTATCACCTCTACCAAGGCTTCCCTTGGTACCAAGACTTTCTGGAGGAAAATGATCACTCCCTGCTAAATCTCAGTCACATTCAGGAGCTCCCCCGTGTTAGTGAGCTTTAGAGTCTTTACAGACACAGAGTCAATCCCAAGCCTGAAACCTACTTGGGTTATGTGACTTGAGGCAAGTCTCTAACCTCTCCAGGACTTAATTATAACAATGACAAGACTTACCTCATTATCGCAGTACCTAATACATGAAAAGGGCTTGGCAACATTTTACTTCCTCTTCCCCCAGTGTGGCACCTGTTTACATATATATGTTCTTCTGTATGAGCAGAGAACAGGCTAGATATGTCTATTACCTTCCTCCTTATGAAAATGTCCTGAATATAGCTGGCATTCAATGTATAACTATTGATTAAGTGACTCATTAGCTTGGCTGTAGAGTTCAGTGGATTTGTTATTAAAAGGCACTTCAATCACTTCTAATTTTACTAAGCAGTGTGATGTACTAGGAACAAGCACTAAAGTAAATGGTTCCCAAATGCCTTTGAGACCTCTTACTTAAGTAGCTGTGTGAACTAGTGTAAATCTCATAATCTCTCTGAATCCAAGTTTTTAATCTATAGAATGTGAACAATACCTACCTTCAGAATTTTTCTTTGAACTACATAAGAAGATATAGAGGACTCCATTTTAGAAACCATGTTAGAGGTTATTATGGTTGGGTCATTAATAGAAACAATTACCCAGAAAGACTGTGGCCTGGCAGCACTACAGCCAAAAAGGTTATCTTTTTTCCAACAAAATAAGACACACAAAAAATTTCCTTCCCGTGATGTTAACGATATGTCACCATTCATGAATAAATGTGTATTAGTTAAGTTAAAGGCTAACCTGCTATAATGAAGAAACCAAAATATATGTGGCCTAATATTTTCTCTTTCATTCAATACTCTGAAGTGTGTATGAATGGTAGGGTAGTTCCCAGGGTGATGGGGTAGCCTTGTCCTATCTCATTAAGGGATATAGGTTCCCCCAAGTCAATGATTCTTGATCTCCTAGGCCATTATTCTCTTCACCATCATGAAAGTTTCCATAACCTCCAGATTTCAGCTTGTAGGAAGTAAAATGACAGGAAGCCCCAGAAAACCAATTTATTTCCAGCAAGTGAGGCATATTTGCATACATAACTTCTGCTCACATTCTATGAGCAAAAATTTAGTTATGTTGCCCATTTAGTGGCAAGGGAAGCTGGGAAATATAATCAAGTTGGGAAGTCATACAGGAAAAAGGGATAGAAAATTTTTAGAAAAAAGTAATTTCCATACATATACAAAAAGAAACTAATGATAAGAGAATTTACAAAAAACAACTGGCAGTAAGAGTGAATTTTGTTACTCCTTAAAATAGAGATTCAAAAAAGAAAAGGAGAATGATCATATAGTTACACAGGTAGAAGGGAAAGGTGAAGGGAAGCTGAAAGAACAGAGAGGCAAAAGACCTACAGTGAAAGTTAAGAGAGGAAAGTCAAGGAAATGAATTTAAGAGTTCTAACATTTTTATGCAGTATCAAGAGTCCCACAGTGGTGGGGCTCTGAAAAATTATGTGTAATCCCCAAAGATGCCATCTGATAGATAAGAGTGCCAAGCAGAGCTGTGGAATAACTGAGTGAAAGATAGTAGGAGCTGCACTGTGAGACTTAGCAGATAGGGAAGGCCTTCCAGCAAAGGAGATGCTTGGAAACTTATGCAAATTTAGGGATCTACAGGATGTTATGGGGAGTCCTGTCTAGGCAATACCATGCCCCCCTCTTTCTGGGCCCTGTGCCTTAACCTCAGGTGGAACCAGTTGTTAAAACAATCCAATTATTAATATTTGGTTGATTACCCAGTTGTGGCCTGGAGCACACTTCATACTCTTCAAGTCCTTCTTCTTCTACTTGTCCCTCACAATTACTGGCCTTGCCTCATACCTTCCTGAAAAGGGACACATCATCCTACCAGAGTTCCTCAACCTCATTCTTCCCCATCTCAATCTTTTTACATCTTTCATTTTAATGTTTATTTATTTTTGAGAGAGAGAGACAGAGACAGAGACAGAGCATGAGCTGGAGAGGGCAGAGAGAAAGGGAGACACAGAATCCACAGCAGGCTCCAGGCTCTGAGTTGTCAGCACAGAGCCTGATGTGGGGCTTGAGCCCATGGACCGCAAGATCATGACCTGAGCTGAAGTCGGACACTTAACCGACTGAGCCACCCAGGCGCCCCAATCTTTCTACATCTTTATTCTCAGTCTTTGTTAAATCCTCCCTTCTATACCAGCATAAAAACCCAAAACAGCTCACGTATCCCCACAACAAACTGTTGAACATTGTTATTTTAAAATATCCCCCAAATCTTATAATAATTCCCATGCCAGACATAATTGGCATACCAGACATGCAAAGAAGTGGGAAAATATACCCATATTTGAGGTGAGAAAAATGAATCAAAACCAACTCAGAAATGACAAAAGTAATAAAATTACTAGACAGGAACCTCAAAACAGTTGTAATAACTGTATTCCAAATACTCAAGAAGTTATAGAAAACATAATAAATGGAGACATAAAAAATACAAAAAGATTCAAACAGAATTTCTGAGATGTAAAGTACAATGTCTTAAATTAATAATATGCTTAATGGGATTAACAGCACATTAGACATTGCAGAAAAAAGATTGGTAAATTTTAAAAACTACCAACAGAACCTATCCAAATTAGGGGCACCTGGTTGGCTAAGTCAGTTAAGCATCTGACTTCAGCTCAGGTCATGATGTCACGGTTCATGGGTTCAAGCCTCACACTGGGCTCTGTGCTGAAAGCTCAGGGCCTGAAGCATGCTTTGGTTTCTGTGTCTCCTTCTCTCTCTATCCTGCTCCCCCCCCCCACACTCACACTCTGTCTCTCAAAAATAAATGTTAAAAAAATAAAGAATGTACCCAAATTAAACACATATGAAAACATAAAACATAAGAATAGTGTATCAGTGAGCAATAAATCCACTTCAAATAGCCTAATATATATGTGATTAAACCCCATAAGTAGATAAGGAGTGGGGTAGAACATAAGAAATATTTAAATAAATAAAGGCTATTTTTTCCAAATTTAATAAAAAATATAACCTTACAATGTAATAACTTCAATAAATCCCAAGCACAATAAACAGTGAGAAAATCATATCAAGACTCACACTTAAAACCAGTAATAGTGGGGCACCTGAACTTCGGCTCAGGTCACAATCTCACAGTTCATGAGTTTGAGCCTCATATCAGGCTCTGCACTGACAGGGTGGAGCCTGTTTTGGATTCTCTGCTCCCTCTGTCTGCCTCTTCCTCCCCCACCCCCTTCTCTCAAAAATAAATAAATAAATGAATAAATAAATAAATAAGTAAGTAAGTAAATAAATAAATAAGAAAAAAATAATAATAGAGGGGAAATCTCTAAAAACAATGAGACCAGGGCTTTTAGAGGAGCCAAGATGACAGAACAGCACGCGAGGGTTTTTTTGCATCTTGCATCCGTGAAATACAGACAGATCAACATTAAACCATCCTGCACACCCAGAAAACTGATTTGAGTATTAACACAACAATCTGAACAACCTGAACCACAGAACTCAGCAGGTATGCAGCACAGAGAGATGAACTGGGGAAGAGAGAAGCCAGAGAAGGCAGGGAACTGTTTTTGCTTGCAGAGACAGGACAGAGACAGAGGAAGAGTACAGGAGAAGCACCCTCCACCAAAAGCAGCTGGAGAGAAAGTGGAAAAGTAGAAACAGTCACAGGGACTGAACTAAAAAGGGAGAAAGGAGACGGTTTAAATTCCATTAAGATTCTATAAACAGGAGGACCACAGAGTCTGAAACTCCACAGTTCGATACCTGGCGGTCCTCTGGTGGGAAGGGCAAATCCTCAGGAGCAGAGTGAGATCCAGGGGTCCTCAGGCCACACAGGGAGAGGTGGTTCCCCTGCTGGGAGAATATTTGGTAGAGACTGCAGGCACCTCACAGGCAAAGGTGGCAGCAGACCCCAGAGAACAACCACACTCACTGGCACTGGAACAAGGTCGTTAAGGTGAAGCCTGGTGCCAGATGTGTGTTGTAATTTTCCATAATCCCTGAAATGCTGCTGCTACACAATCGCGTGAACTTTTTCTGGGGCAGGCTGGCACCCAGCCACAGTCTCTGGGGATCAGCAGCAGCACAGCCCTGCGAATGTTCCTGAGTGCAACTGGCACCCAGCCGTTGCTCGGTGAAACCCTCCCCCAGAGCATCAGAAGAGGTCAAAGCTGCAGTCTCTCGGAAGTGAGGTCTTGGGAAACACAGTTGCATCTGAGATAAAACTCAAGAAGGAGGTGTCATCTGGCAACCTGACAGCTAAGTCACACACAGTATAAAAGTGGGGAGTGGGCAGAAGCCAGAGACAAAGGACAGGTGCGCAACTGCTGATTGGGGAGAACAGAGTTCCAATACTAGAGACTGGGTAACTGGGTGATGCCACTTTCACCCCTTCCGCGCATGTGCATACACACCTATGTGCGCCACAACAATCCACCTCAGTAAGCTAAGCAGCATCATCTAGTGGACAATGGACTGTTACACTAAGCCCTGCCCAATGGGCCAACTTCTCTCTTCAGGAACACCACAAGTCTCTCTGCCTGCTTAGCTTATGAACTATAAAGCACTTCATAGTTTCACTTCTAGGGAAAAACGAAGCAATTTCAATAGTATTTCAGTCTGTTTGCTGGTCCATCTATTCAATTTTCCTTTTTTTTTTTCGTTCCTTTTCTTTTTCTTGACTACAGAAAGAGAAAAATTTATTTTTATTTTCAATTTTTATTAAAAATATTTTTCTTAAATTTTTTTCTACTATATTACTTACTTTTTGTAAATTTTACAAATTCTATTTTACTTCCATCATTTCATTTTATTCTATTTCAGTGTATTCATTTTTGTCAAATATTCAAATGTTTTCCTTTTTTTTCTTCGTTCTTTTTTTTTTCCCTCTTTTTTTTTTTTTTTTTTTTTTCTTCAACGTTTATTTATTTTTGGGACAGAGAGAGACAGAGCATGAACAGGGGAGGGGCAGAGAGAGAGGGAGACACAGAATCGGAAACAGGCTCCAGGCTCCGAGCCATCAGCCCAGAGCCCGACGCGGGGCTCAAACTCACGGACCGCGAGATCGTGACCTGGCTGAAGTCGGACGCTTAACCGACTGCGCCACCCAGGCGCCCCATTCCCTCTTTTTTCTTAACTCTATCAAGCTGCTTTCAACAGACCAAAACACACCTGGGAATATAGCATCATTTATTTGATTTTTGTGTGTGTGCATGTTGTTTTAATTTTTAATTAATTAATTTATTTTTTCACGTTATTAAATCCTTTTCTTCCTTAAAAATTATGAAGTGAAGGAATTCACCCCAAAGGAGAGAGCAGGAAATAACGACAGCCAGAGACTTAACCAACATAGATACAAGCAAGATGTCTGAACCAGAATTTAGAATCACGATAACAATACTACCTGGAGTTGAAAATAGAATCCCTTTCTGCAGAGATAAAAGAACTAAAAGCTACTCAGGATGAAATAAAAAATGCTATAACTCAACTGCAATCTCAAATGGATGCCACAGCAGCAAGGATGGATGAGGCAGAGCAGCAAATCAGCAATATAGAGGACAAATTTATGGAGAATAATGAAGCAGAAAAAAAGAGAGAGACTAGGGCAAAAGAACACGATTTAAGAATTAGAGAAATCAGTGACTCTTTAAAAAGGAACAACATCAGAATCATAGGGGTCCCAGAATATGAAGAGAGAAAAAAGGGGTAGAAGGGTTATGTGAGCAAATCATATTAGAAAACTTTCCTAACCTGGGGAAACACACAGACATCAAAATCTAGGAAGCACAGAGGACTCCCAGTAGATTCAACAAAAACTGACATTCAATACAGCATATCATAGTCAAATTCACAAAAATACTCAGGCAAGGAAAAAATCTTGAAAGTGGCAAGGGAAAAAAAGTCCTTAAACTACAAGGGAAGACAGAATAGGGTTGGAACAGACCTATCCACAGAAACTTGGCAGGCCAGAAAGGAGTGGAAGGATATATTCAATGTGCTGAATCAGAAAAAATGCAGCCAAGAATTCTTTACCCAGCAAAGCTGTCATTCAAAATAGGAAGAGAGATTAAAATTTTTCCAAACAAAAATTAAAGGAGTTCATGACCATTAAACCAGGCCTGCAAGAAATTTTAAGGTGAACTCTCTGAGGGGATAAAAGATGGAGGGGGGGGGAGGGAGAGACCAAAAGCAACAAAGACTAGAAAGGAGCAGAGAACACCACCAGAAACTCCAACTCTATAAGCATCATAATGGCAACAAACTCATATCTTTCAGTACTCACTCTAAACGTCAATGGACTAAATGCTCTAATCAAAAGACATAGGGTAACAGAATGGATAAGAAAACATTTACGTTTATACATAATTTATGTATACTTTATGTATAAATGATGTATATTTTGCAAAATATGTAAAATTATGATTTATAAACATAATTTATGTTTATACATAAACATATATGCTGTTTACAAGAGACCCACTTTAGACCTAAGGACACCTTCAGATTGAAAGTAAGGGGATGGAGAACCATCTATCATGCTAATGGTCAACAAAAGAAAGCCAGAGTAGCCACACTTATATCAGACAATCTAGACTTTCAAATAAAGACTATAACAAGAGATGAAGAAGGCATTATATCATAAGTAAGGAGTCTATACACTTAAAGAAGACCTAACAATTGTAATCATTTATGCTCCAAATGTGAGGGAACCCAAATATATAAAGCAATTAATCACAAACATAAAGAAGCTCATTGATAATAATACCATAATAGTAGGGGACTTCAACACCCCACTTACAACAATGGACAAATCATCTAATCAGAAAATCAACAAAGAAACAATGGCTTTGCATGACACACTGGACCAGATGGACTTAACAGATATATTCAGAACATTTCATCCTAAAGCAGCAGAATACACATTCCTCTCCAGTGCACATGGAACATTCTCCAGAATAGACCACACAGTGGGACACAAATCAGCCCTCAACAAGTAAAAAAAGATCTAGATCATACCGTGCATATTTCCAGACCATAACGCTATGAAACTCGAAATCAACCACAAGAAAATTTTTGGAAAGATAACAAATAATTGGAGACTAAAGAACATCCTACTAAATAATGAATGGGCTAACCAAGAAGTTAAAGAGGAAATTAAAAAGTCCATTGAAGCCAATGAAAATGATAACACCACAGCCCAAAACCTCTGGGATGCAGCAAAGGCAGTTATAAAAGGAAAGTATATAGCAATCCAGGCCTTCCTAAAAAAGGAAGAAAGGTCTCAGATACACAACCTAACCTTTTACCTTAAAGAGCTTGAAAGAGAACAGCAAATAAAACCCAAAACCAGCAGAAGACAGGAAATAATAAAGATTAGAGCAGAAATCAATGCTATGGAAACAAACAAGCAAACAAACAAAAACAAAACAGTAGAACACATCAATGAAACCAGAAGTTGGTTCTTTGAAAGAATTAACAAAATTGATAAGCCCCTAGCCAGTTTGATCAAAAAGAAAAAGGAAAGGATCGAAATAAATAAAATCAAGAATGAAAGAGGGAAGATCACAACCAACACAGCAGAAATAAAAACAATAATAAGAGAATATTATGAGCAATTATACGCCAATAAAATGGGTAATCTGGAAGAATGGACAATTCCTAGAAACATATACACTACCAAAACTGAAACAGGAAGAAATAGAAAATTTGAACAGACCCATAACCAGTAAAGAAATTGAATTAGTAATCAAAAATCTCCCAAAAAACATGAATCCAGGGCCAGATGGCTTTCCAGGGGAATTCTACCAAACATTTAAGGAAGAGTTAACACCTATTCTCTTAAAGCTGTTCCGAAAAATAGCAATGGAAGGAAAACTTCCAAACTCTTTCTATGAAGTTAGCATTACCTTGATTCCAAAACCACACAAAGACCCCACTATAAAGAAGAACTATAGACCAATTTCCCTGATCAACATGGATGCAAAAATGCTCAACAAGATATTAGCCAACTGGATCCAACAATACATTAAAAAATTATTCACCACGACCAAGTGGGATTTATACCTGAGATGCAGGGCTGGTTCAGTATCTACAAGACAATCAATGCAATTCATCACATCTATAAAAGAAAGGACAAGAGCCATGTGATCCTCTCAATAGATGCAGAGAAAGCATTTGACAAAATACAGCATCCTGTCCTGATAAAAATCCTCAAGAATGTAGGGATAGAAGGATCATACCTTGAGATAGTAAAAGCCATATATGAAAGACCTAACGCTAATATCATCCTCAATGGGGAAAAACTGAGAGCTTTCCCCCAAAGTCAAGAACACAACAGGGATGTCCACTCTCGCCACTGTTATTCAACATATTGGATGTATTCAACGTATTGGAAGTCTTAGCCTCAGCAATCAGACAACACAAAGAAATAAAAGGCATCCAAATTGGCCAGGGGGTCAAACTTTCACTCTTCACAGATGACATGATACTCTATATGGAAAATGCAAAAGATTGCACCAAAAAACTTCTAGAACTGGTTCATGAAATCAGCAAAGTGGCAGGATATAAAATCAATGCACAGAAATTGGTTGCATTCTTATACACCAACAATGAAGCAACAGAAAGAGAAATCAAGGAATCGATCCCATTTACAATTGTACCAAAAACCATAAAATACCTAGGAATAAATCTAACCAAAGAGGTGAAAAATCTATACACTGAAAACTATAGAAAGCTTATGAAAGAAATTGAAGAAGACATAAAAACCAGAAAAATGTTCCATGCTCCTGGATAGGAAGAACAAATATTGTTAAAATGTCAATACTACCCAAAGAAATCTACATATTCAATGCAATCCCCATCAAAATAACACCAGCCTTCTTCACAGAACTAGAACAATCTTAAAATTTGTATGGAACCAGAAAAGACCCCGAATAGCCAAAGCAATCTTGAGAAAGAAAACCAAAGCAGGAGGCATCACAATCCTGGACTTCAAGCTATATTGCAAAGTGGTAATCATCAAGACAGTATGGTACTGGCACAAAAACAGACACTCAGATCAATGGAACAGAATAGAGAACCCAGCAATGGATCCACAAACATATGGCCAACTAATCTTTGACAAAGCAGGAAAGAATATCCAGTGGAATAAAGACAGTCTCTTCAGCAAGTGTTGCTGGGACAACTGGACAGCGGCATACAGAGAAATGAACCTGGACCACTTTCACACACCATACACAAAAATAAACTCAAAATGGATGAAAGACCTAAATGTAAGACAGGAAGCCATCAAAATCCTTGAGGAGAAAGCAGGCAAAAACCCCTTTGACCTTGGCTGCAGCAACTTCTTACTCAACATGTCTCCAGAGGCAAGGGAAACAAAAGCAAAAATGAACTATTGGGACCTCATCAAAATAAAAAGCTTCTGTACAGCAAAGGAAACAATTAGCAAAACTAAAAGGCAACTGATGGAATGGGAGAAGATATTTGCAAACGACATATCAGATAAAGGATTAGTATCCAAAATATATAAAGAACTTATCAAACTCAACATCCAAAGAACAAATAATCCAGTGAAGAAATGGGCAGAAGACATGAATAGACACTTCTCCAAAGAAGACATCCAGATGGCCAACTGACACATGAAAAAGTGTTCAACATCACTCATCATCAGGGAAATACAAATCAAAACCACACTGACATATCACCTCACACCAATCAGAGTGGCTAAAATGAACAAATCAGGAGACTACAGATGATGGTGAGGATGTGGAGAAAGAATACCTCTTTTGCCCTGCTGGTGGGAATGCAAACTGGTGCAGCCACTCTGGAAAACAGTAGGAGGTTCCTCAAAAAATTAACAATAGAACTACCTTATGACCCAGCAATTGATTTATCCAAAGGATACAGTTGTGCTGTGTCAAAGGGACACATGCACCCCAATGTTAATAGCACTATCAACAATAGCCAAAGTATGGAAAGAGCCCAAATGTCTGCCCATAGATGGATGAATGAATAAAGAAGATATCCTTTATCTTTATACACACACACACACACACACACACACAAAATGCAGTATTACTTGGCAATCAAAAAGAATGAAATCTTGCCATTTACAACTACGTGGATGGAACTAGAGGGTATTACGCTAAGCGAAATTAATCAGTCAGAGAAAGACAAATATCATATGACTTCACTCATATGAGGACTTTAAGACACAGAACAGATGAACATAAGGGAAGGGAAGCAAAAATAATATAAAAACAGGGAGGGGGACAAAACATAAGAGACTCTTAAATATAGAGAACAAACAGAGGGTTGCTGGAAGGGTCTGGGAAGGGGGATGGTCTAAATGGGCATTAAGGAATCTACTCCTGAAATCATGTTGCACCATATGCTAACTTGGATGTAAATTTAAAAATAAATAAATAAATAAATAATAATTCTAGTCATACCAAAAAAGCATAAAATAAGAATAACAGGAAAAAAAGTAGACGAGATAAAGAGAAAGCAAATAGAAACAGTAAATTTAAATACAAAGTTCAAGTATAAGGCACTCTCAAGAAAAGTGGATGCTGTGAGGAAAGGCAACTGGAGGTAGATTCATGAGTAAAATAAAGATATAGCCTAGATTTAGGGCAGCTAGTTAACTGGAGAGATTCAAGGAGTAAGATAGCTGGGAGGAGCTATCCAGGGATGAGAAAAAATATCAAACACTGACTTCAGAAACTATTTCAAGAAGCCACAATTTCACTAATTCGTTTCTAGAGGCATTTATACCCCCAGGGCATTGTTGAAAACAATACGGCAATCATCTTGAAATTAGTGGAGTTGAACAGCTAAATATGAGGAGGGAAAGAGTAAAAGAAAGACCTATAGTTAACCTCTGTCAAGCGGGTGGGGGATGGGTGAATGTGAGCATATTCAAAGTAGTGCTTCCTAAGGTTTATATCAGAGATTTCACACTGTGAGGTGGAAAGAGACTTCATTAAAATGATCCAGCCAGTCACTAAACAAATAAGCAAAGAATAAGAATAAGTCCTGAGGTGGGGGGCCAGTACTGGCATTGATACAATATATTATCCAAAATGTTCAGTTTCCAACAAAAAAATTACAGGTCATACAAAGAAACAAAATTATAACACACATACCAGAAAAAAAAGTAAGCAACAGAAACTACCTGCAAGAGTAACCAGATGTTGGATTTAACAGAAAGAGTTCAAAACATTCATTATGAATATGTTCACAGAACTAACAGAAAATATCATCATATAAGAATGGTCTGATGACAATGTTACACCAAATAGAACATATCAATAAAGAGATAGGAATTATTTAAAAACAAAAATCCACAGTAGAAGTGATGACATCAGAAAGATGGTAGACTAAAAGCTCCAGGCCTTCATTTACCCCGTGGAGATACTGAGTTAGCAACAACAGATGAACCAAAATAGTTCTGTGAGAACTCTGGAAACTGGTTAAGACTTACAGTACGCAAGTGAATGCACACACAGCCAAGAAAAAAAAAAATCTCCACAGAAGGATAGGAAAGTTTGTAGCATTTTGCTCACCTTTACCCCTCCCCCGGTCTGGCACAGAGCGGTGCAAATAGGAGGAAACCTCCCAATTTTCAGCTCATCATCAAAAGAACAGAGTGGAACTTGTCTCCAGAGTTTTGGTTTGTCAGGGTGTTGCCTGAGGGAATGGTTTCTGTTTCATCTGCCTTGGAGCATTGATGGGAATGGCAGCATAGATGTCACCAGTTTGGAGGCCACTAAAAACAGAGGCAGGGGCCATACCACCTTTAGAGCCATAGGAATCTGAAGTTCCACAGACGGGTGCTAGAGGAGCAAGAGATTATGGACAGAGGAGTATAACAGAAACCAAAACCAAAAGCTCCCGAGAAGCAGGGAGTTTCTTAAGGAAATTAAGACAGATGAAAGCAGTCATATATGTTTTGGAAGGAAGGTACATACAAAAACCTGGAGAAGATACATCCCCAGAAAACGAGTGAAAGGTCTAAAAACTTCCAACTGGGTTGATTGGTAAAGGTCTTCCCCTGCATAAAGCCAGGACACAAAGAATGGGAGAGCACTATTTTCAAATGCCCAAATCTCAGCAAACGAGCACAAGGGATATAAAGAAGCAGGAAAATATGGCCCAAGCAAAGGAACAAATAAATCTTCAGCACCGACCCTAAAAACAACAGATACCTCTGAATTGCCTGTCAAGTAATTTAAGACAATACACTTAAAGACACACAATGAGCTAAAAAAAGAAACAGAAAACTGAATGAAATCGGGAAAAGAAAAAAATAATAATATCAACAAGGAGATAGAAATTATAAAAAAAAAAAAAACAACAGAAATTCTCGGGTTAGAGTATATAATAGCTGAATTCAAAAAATTCACTATGGGGGTTGGAGACTTACTGGGCAGAAGAAAGAATAAGTAAACTTGAAGACAAGTCATTTGAAATTATCAAGGTAGAGGAACGACAACAAGTAGAGTCTAAGGGACATAAAGGACACCCATAAAGCAGACGAACATATACATTATGGGGTCCCAGAAAAAGAGAGAGAGAAAAGGGAAGAAAATATATTTTAGAAATAATGAATGAAAATTTCCCAAATTTATGGAAGGAAATGGACATACCCATTCCAGAAGCCTAAAGAACTTTAACTAGAATAAATTCAAAAAGACCCACACCTAGACACACTCAAACTGTTTAAAATCAAAGACCAAAACTGAATCTGGAAAGCAGCAAGAGAAAAGGGACTTGTCACATGCTAGGAACCATGTATAAGATTATCAGTAGATTTCTCAGCAGAAACCTTGCAAGCTAACAGGCATTGGGATGATATATTCAGTGTTGAAAAAAATCAACAAAAAAATACTGTATTCAGTAAACCTGTCCCTCAAATTAAGCATATATTAAGAATTTTCCAGATGAATAAAAACTGAAGGAGTTCACTGCCACTAGATCTGCTCTACAAGAAATGCTAAAGGGAATCTTCCAAGTTGAAACACACGGATGTTACACAGCAACATGAAGCCATGTGAAAATATAAAGTTCTCCAGTAAAGGTAAACATATGGATGTATGGAAACTTGTATAATTTTGGTATGTAAACCCACTTGTAATTCTTGTAGAGTATTTAAAAGAAAAAAAGTATAAAAATAACTATAAATCTATGTTAACAGGTGCTCGATACATCAAGATACAATTTGTGACACCAGTAACATAAGGTGGGGGCAGAACTATAAAGGAGTAGAGTCTACATGTAATTAAAGCTAAATTGTTATCAGTTTAAAACATATTGCTAAGACTTTAAATTATCTTATGTAATCTCCACGATCTCTATAATCTCCACAAAGAAAATATCCATAGACTATACACAGAAGGAGATGAGAAGGGAATCAAAGCATGTCACAACAAAAAAAAAAAATCAGCAAAACACAAAATAATAGAATAACACAGGAAACAAGAGTCAAAAAAGCTAGAAGACATACATTAAATCATTAAAAGGCAAGAGTAAATCCTTCCCTGTCAGTAACTACTTTAAATGTAAACTAATTAACTTCCCAATCAAAAGATATAGATTGGGAAATTGACTTTAAAATAGGATCCTACTTTATGCTGTCTATGAGCAACTCACTTTATATCTAAGGAAACTCATAGGCTGAAAATGAAGGGATGAAAGAAGTTATTCTGTGCAAATGGTAAACACGAGAGCAAGATTAATATTAGATACTAATACTAATAGCAGATAAAATGGAATGTATATCAAAAACAGTCACAAGAAACAAAGAAGGATATTATATAATAACAAAAGGCCAACTCATCAGAAAGATACAATAATTATAAGTACATATTCAGCCAATATCAGAGCTCCTCAATATATGAAGCAAAAATGAAAGAACTGAGGGGAAAGTCGGAGAGCAACACAATAACAGTAGGAAATTCAATACCCCACTTTGAAAAATGACTAGAAAAACCAGACAGAAGATCAATCAGGAAATATAGGACTTGAACAACACTATAGACTAATTGGACCTAACAGACATATACAGAACACTCTACTCAACATTGGCATAATACATGTTCTTCTCAAATGTACATGGAACATACTCAAAGATAGACCACATAGTATGCCACAAAATAAGTCCTAATTGAAATCAATTTGAACCAATTCAAAATTGAAATCATACAATGTCTTTCTGATTACAATGACATGAAACTAGATATCAGTGGAAGAAGGAAAATTGGTAAATCCACTTATATTTGAAATCTTGTGATAAAGGAAAATAAAAGCACAACATCAAAAATATAGGATGCAATAAGCAGTGCTAAAAGGGAAGTTTATAGCTGTAACGTAATGTAATATAACGTAAAAGAAGAATCTCTAATCAACAACCTACTTTTACACCTCAAGGAACTACAAAAAGAATAAACTAGTAAGGAAATACTAAAAATTACAGCAGATATCAATTAAATATAGATTAGAAAAAAAAGAAAAAAATCAATAAAACTAGGAGTTGGTTTTTAAGAACAAAGTGACATACTCTTACCTAGATAACTTTAAAAATGACTCAACTAAAATCAGAAGGACAGGATATGACAACTGATCTCACAGAGGGAAAAAAGAAGTGTAAAAGAGTACTATCAATAACTGTATGCCACAACATTAGATAATCTAGTAAAAACTGATAAATTCCTAGAAATATACAACTTACCAAGACCAAGTTATGAAGAAATAGAAAACATAAAGACCTGTAGATAGTAAGGAGATTGAATAACTAATAAAAACCTCCCAACAAACAAACAAAGCCAAAACAAAAACCTCCTAACAAAGAAAATCTCAGATAGCTTCACTAGAGAATACTACAAAACATTTAAGGAATAATTAACACTAATCCTCCTCAAACTCTTCCAAAAAATTAAAGAGGAGGGAACACTTCCAAACTCATTTTGTGAGGCCAGCATTACCCCAATTAGATTAACAGCTGAATTTTCAGTAGAAACAAAGGAGGTCAGCCCATGATGAAATAACAGATTCAAGATGGTCAACAAAGAAACCTATATCCAGCAAAGCTGTATTTCAAACATTAAGATGATACACTTTACCAGATAAACAAAACTGACACAACTGACTGTCAGTAAACACGCTGAAAACAAGCAATCCCCAGATAGTAATTCAAATCCACATGGAAAAAAAAAAAAAAAAAAAAGAGCCACATGAAAAAAGTAAAGATAATTACATAATTATAAAAGATAGTAGAAATGAGTTTTTTTTCCTGTCTTCTCTTAACTGATTTTTTAAAAAATTGTATAAAATAACATGCATAATATGTCACACATGATGTCATAAACATAACATGCATATGTACTATTGGAACTATAATATATACAAATGTAATATATGGATAATATATTTGCTAATAGCAGAAGGAGCAAAGCTGTTATAGGCTAAAGAAATGGCTACAGATGGTAAATAATTAAAACAACACATTACTGGCCTTGTAGCACTAATAAATGTTTAAACATATAACAATAACTACAAAAGGGGGAGAGAAGTAATAAAGTTATACTGAGTAACATTTCTGTATATTACTGATATTAAGCTATTATAAATCTGAAGTTAATACTAATAAGTTAAAATGTATATGATAAATCTAGAGTAAACATTAAATTTTTTTCAAAAAGTCATGAAAAATATCATTAATGAAATTAAAATGCTATATTAAAAATATCCACTCAATGAAAACGAAAGAAGTAAAGAAGAAAGAGAGGAACACTAAAAGACATGATACAGATAGAAAACATAAATAAGTTGGTGGAAATAAATGCAATGATATCAGTAATAACATTAAATGTGAATGGAATAAACAATCAAAAAAAGATGTTAGACTGGATAGAAAAATATGATCCAATTATGTGTTGTTTACAGAAGTAAACAAGACATACTTTAGGTTCAAAGACACAAATGGATTGAAAGTGAGAGGATGGAAAAGATATATCACACAAATAGCAACCACAGGAAAGTTTGAGTGGTTATACTGATATCAGGCAAAATAGACTTAAAAAAAAAAATGTTACTAAAGACAAAGAGAAACTTTTTATAATGACAAAAAGAATCAATCCATTAGGAAGATATAACAATTATAAACAAATATGCACCTACTAACAGCACCAAAATAAATGAAGCAAAAAATGATCCAAATGAAAGGAGAAATAGACAAATTCACATAGTCTCTAACTATTTTGCTAACTAACTTCAATACTCCACTTTCAATAATGGATAGAACAACTAGACAGAAGATTAACAAAGAAATAGGAACTCGAACATTATAAACCAAATATGCCTAAAACACATAGAACACTCCACTCAACAATAACAGAATATACATCCATCTCAAGTACACTTGAAACATTCTAGAGAATAGACCATATATACCTGATCACGAAATATATAAACAAATTCTAAATAGAAATATGTTCTCTGGCCAAAATGGAATGAAACTAGAAATGAGTAACAAGAAAAAATGCGGAAATGTAAAAACACACTTTATAACAACCCATGAATTAAAGAAGAAATTAAAGGGAAAACATAAAATACTTTGAGATGAAGAATAATGAATATGCAATATATCAAAACATATGGGATGCTGCTAAAGAAGTGTCTGGAGTAAAACTAATAGCTGTAAATACCTACATTAAGAAAGAAGAAAGTTTACAAATCAATAACCTAACATTCTACCTTAAGATACACAGAAAAGATCACACTAAACATAAGTAAGAAGAAGGAAGGAAATAGTAAAGATTACAGCAGAAATTAATGAAATAAAGAATAAAAACAATACATAAATCAATGAATCCAAAAGCTGATTATTTTAAAAAGTCAACAAAACTGACAAACCTTTATCTAGTTTCACCAAGAAAAAAAAGAGAGAAGAGTCTAATTATAGAACCTAAAAGGAAAAATAGGCCATTACCACTGACCTTACAAAAATAAAAAGGATTATGAAAGAATACTATAAACTATATATCAACAAATTGAGTAATCCATATGAAGTAGACAAGTTCCCAGAAAGACACAACTACCAAAACTGACTCAAGAAGAAATAGACTGGACTTGGAAGGGAAGATGGCATATGAGCAGGAAGACCCTAGCCTCACCTGTCCTACGAATATAACTAGGTAATTATCAAATCATCCTAAATACCTCAGAAATTGACCTAAAGACTAGCAGAACAAACTCCACAACTAAAGGTAGAGAAGAGGCCACATTGAAGTAGGTAGGAAGTATGGAGATGCAGTTTAGGAGGGAAATGGATCATGGCTTCTGTGGTGGGGAGGGAGCCACAGTCTCAGAGAAGGGTGAGAGATAGACTAGCACACAGGGGAATGCATGGGGAAAACAAATCCCCATAGCAACTGGTTTGGGAACAGAGAGGAGCTGGATTTCATGAGTCCTTGCGACAAGCAGGGCTTAAAGCTTGGAGTTTTAAAAGTCAGCAGGCTTGGCTCAGGGAGAGCCCAGAGGCTTTGGGGCTGCTCTTGGAGAGCAGGCAGGGCAAACAGCCCATGGAAATATAGTATAGCAACAGCAATCTGAAGAATGTCTGGGGCACACAGTGGGGAGGTTATTTGCTCATATCAGAGTGTGTCTGAGAGAGAGAGGTAGCATTCATTGAGAGACGCTACAGGAACAAAGGAATTGGCAAGTGCCATGTCCCTCCCCTGCCCCTAAGTATAAACACAGAGTCACCTGTAGGAACCAGCACAGCACTGACACTTGCTACCTAACTTGCTTACACCAAGCCTTGCTCCCCCATGCTCAGATGGAACTGCCCTTCCCAGTCACACTTGCCTCAGTCCCAGCATGGTGGCCCCTCCCCCAGAAGACCAACCCAAACCCCTGACCACATCACATCTCCCAACCCACGAGTTTTACAGAGCTTTGGTTCAAGTAGTGGTAGCAACAGGTCTTATTTCACAAGCAGACCAGAGCACATCTAGTTAAAACATTCAGGCAGGGCACAACACTGCCCATAACAGGCAAGGAGAGCCTCCACAAATAACTTGCCTGAAAGATAAAATAGCCAGAACACCTGAGCAGGACACATACAACACACATTGGAGAAACTCCTGGAAGTGCTAGGCCCTGGGGAACAGGGGACACTACGCTTCAGGGTACTACTGGAACTCTCCATTTCCCTCAAGAACAGGAAAAGTACTGACTTTCCTAATACAGAGAAGCAGGCACAGAGACTTAGAAAAAAATGAAGACAGAGGAATTTTTCCCAAATGAAAGAACAGGACAAAGCCATGGCCCGAGATCTAAGTGACACAGATATAAGTAAAGTAACATGCCTGATAGAGAATTTAAAGAAATGATCACAAAGATACTCACTAGACTTGAGAAAAGAGTAGAAGACATCAGTGAGACCATTAACACAGAAATAAGGAATAACATAGCAGAGATAAAGGGCTCAATAAATGAAATGAGAAGCACACTAGATGGAATAAGCAGCAGGTTGAAAGAAGCAGAGTAACAAATTAATGACCTAGAAGACAGAGTAATAGAAAGTAATGAAACTGAACAAAAGAGAGAAAAAAGAATCATGCAAAATGAGAATAGACTTAGGGAACTCAGTGACTCCATTAACATAACATTTGCATTATAGAAGTCCCAGAAGGAAAGAAAAGGAGGCATCAAATTTATTTGGAGATAATAACTAAAAACTTCCCTAATCTGGCAAAGGAAACAGATATCCAGATCCAGGAGGCACAGACTCCCAACAAAATTAACAAAAGCAGATCCACACCAAGACATATTATAATTAAAATGGCAAAATATGATGATAAAGAAAACAATTTTAAAGCAGCAATACAAAAGATACTTGCACACAAGGAAAACTTCATAAGTCTATCAGGGGATTTTCAGCGAAACTTTCTAGCAGAGGGAATGCCATGATATATTCAAAGTGCTGAATGGAAAAAATTTGCAGCCAATAATACTCTATCCAGCAAGGTTATTGTTCAGACTAGAGAGAGAGAGATAAAGAGTTTCCCAGGCAAACAAAAACTAAAGGAGTTCATGACCACTAAACAAGCCCTGCCAGAAACATTAAAGGGAAGTCTTTGAGTGTAAAGGAAATATCAAAAGTGACAATATGAAGGTAGGAAACAGAAAACAGTAAAAATTAATATTTTTGTAAAATAGTCATCAAGGAACTTACAAAAGAAAAGGATGCAAAATATGACACCATATTTCTAAAAAACAGGGAGAAGACGGGCACCTAAGTGGCTCAGTTGGTTAAGCATCGAACTTTTGCTCAGGTCATGACCTCGCAGTTCGTAGGTTCAGGCCCCATGTCAGGCTCTGTGCTGATAGCTCAGAGCCTAGAGCCTGCTTCAGATTCTGTGCCTCCCTCTCTCTCTGCCTCTTCCTGGCTCATGCCCTGTCTCTCTCTGTCTCTCAAAAATGAATAAACATTAAAAAATTTTTAAAAAACAGGAGTAAAGAATGGATTGAAACTTAAATGACCATCAAGTTAATATAGACTGCTATATACAGAAGATGTTATATACACAAACCTAATGGTAACCACAAATCAATAACCACTAATAAACATGCCAAGAATAAAGAGAAAGTAATCCAAATATATCACCAAAGAAAACCAGCAAACCATGAAAGAAAGACAAGAAAGGATCAGAGAAAATCTTCAAAAACCACCATGAAACAGGTAATAAAAAGACTCCTAACTGTAGAGAACTGATGATTACTAGAGGGAAGGGGGTTGTGGGAGAAGTGAAATAGGTGATGGAGATTAAGGAGAGTACTTGTTGTGATGAGTAGCACTGGGTGATCTATGGAAGTGTTGAATCACCATATCATACACCTGAAACTAATATAACACTATATATTAACTAATTGGAAATTTAAAAAAAAAACTGAAAAAAAAAAAAACTTGAATGGTTGGGAATCGCTTCCTATGGATGAGCAAAGAGTGTGGTTTCTTAAGAATGAAATATACCCCTGGTGAAAATTCTACAAAGAATGTTGAAAGACAACAAAGGAAATAGAATATCATATAGACTTAGTGGTAGGGTTTAAGAAGATTGACTCCAATTTTGAAAGAAGTTCTACTGTGAGTAAAATCCCATTAAACAGCATCACATGTTATAGAGAAATAATTTGTTTAAGGAAGGGCAGATTGATGCAGCAAACTTCATTCTTGTCTTATTTGAAGAAATTTCCACAACTAAGCCAACCACTGCCCTGGTGAGTCAGGATCCATCGACATCAAGGCTACATCCTCCACCAACAGAAAGATTACAACTCATTGAAAACTTGGATGATGGTTATCATTTTTCTAGCAATAAAGTATTTTTTAATTAAAAAGAAGAAGAAGAGACCATCTGAATAGACCTAAAACAAATTAAGATGTTGAATCAATAATCAAAAAACTACTCGCAAAGAAAAGCCTACACCAGATGGGTTTACTAGTGAATTCTACCAAACATCCTATAACTCATACAAATACTTCACAAACTCTTCCAACAAAGAGAGAGAGAGAGAGAGAGACACACACACACACACACACACACACACACACACACACAGAGAGAGAGAGGAGAGAACACTTCCCAATTCATTTTTTTAAAATTAACATTTATTTATTTTTGAGAGACAGAGACAGAGTGCAAGTGGGGGAGGGACAGAGAGAGAGGGAGACACGAATCTGAAGCAGGCTTCAGACTCTGAGCTGTCAGCACAAAGTCGGACGTGGGGCTTGAACTCACGAACTGCGAGAGAATGAACTGAGCTGAAGTCGGACTCTTAACCAAGCCACCCAGGCGAACACCCTCAATGTGTTTTATGAGGTCAATATTACTCTAACATCAAACCCAATGATATAACAACAAAAGAAAGCTACAAACCAATACCTCTTATAAAAATAGGCACAAAAATCCTCAACAAAATATTAGCAAACCAAATCTAGAAATATATAAACAGAATTATATACCATGACCAAGTGGGATTTATCCCAGGAATACAAAGGAGGTTTAACATCCAATATTCAATTAATGTAATACTTCACATTAATAAAGCAAAGGCCAAAACCACATGATCATGCCAATAGACACAGAAAAAGTATTTGGCAAAATTCAACACTCTTTCATGATAAAAACACTCAGCAAATGAACACAAGGGAACTTTCTTAACATGATAAAGGTACTTAAGAAAAGTCCACAGTTAACATCATACTCACTGGTTAAAGACTATAAGTTTTACCCCTAAAATCAGGAACAAGACAAAGATATCCATGTTCACCACTGCTACTACACATTGTACGAGAAGTCCTAGCAGAGCACATAGTCAAGAAAAAAACATTAAAAGCATACATATTTTAAGGGAAGAAGTAGAATTATCTGCATTTGCAGGTGACATGATTCTAAATATAGAAAATACCAGAGAATCCACCAACAAATTACTACAATTCATAAACAAATTCAGCAGAGTTGCAGGGTACAATATCAGTACACAAAAATCAGTTGTGTTTCTATACACCAGCAATGAACAATCTGAAATGAAATTAACAATTCCATTTACAATAATATAAAAAAAATTCCTAGAAATAAATTTAGCCAAGAAGGTGAAAAATTTGTAGACTGAAAACTATAAACCATTCCCAAAGAAGACCTAATTAAAAACAAAGATATACCATATTCATGGATTGGAAGATCTAATATTGTTAAGATACCAAACTCCTATAAAGGTATCTATAGATTCAATGCAATCCCTATTGAAATTCCAACGGCCTTTTGGCATAAATGTAAAAGTCAATACTCAAATTCATATATTATTGTAAGGGGCTCCAAATAGTAAAAACAATAGGGAAAAAGAAAAACATTAGAGGGCTCACATTTCACAATTTCAAACTTACAGCAATGCAACGGTAATTGAGACAGTGTGGGACTATAAACCAATGGAATATAATTGACAGTACAGAAATAAACCCACACATTTACAGCTAGCTGGTTTTTGACAAGGGTGACATGACCATTCAAGGAGGAAGAAAAAAGGTCTCTTCAACAAACGGTGCTAGAAAAACTGGATAACTACATGCAAAGAATGAAGTTGGATACCTACCTCATTCCATATACAAAAATATACTCAGGACAGATCAACAACCTAAATATAAGAGTTAAAACTATAAAACTCTCACAAGAAAAATACATACCGAGAAATCTTAATGATATTGAATTGGTAATAAATTCTTAGATTTGATATCAAAAATATGAGAAACAAAAGAAAAAAATAGATATATTGGACTTCAAAAATATTAAAAACTTCTATGACGAATATTATCAAGAATGTGAAAGACAACCCACAGAATGGGGAAAGAAACATTTGCAAATCTATGTCTGATAAGAGTTTACTATCCTGAATATGTAAAAATTCACATAGTTCAACAACAGAAAAGACAACACAATTTTTAAAGAATAGACATTCCTTTGAATGAAGAGACATTCCTTTTTTAGCCATTCTGACTGGTGTGAGATGGCATCTCATTGTAGTTTTGATTTGTATTTCCCTGTTGAGTGATGCTGAGTACATTTTCATGTGTCTGTTAGCCATCTGTAGGTCTTCTTTGGAAAAATGTCCATTCATATCTTCTGTCCATTTTTTCACTGGATTATTTGGTTTTGGGGTATTGAGTTTTATAGGTTCTTTATATATTTTGGATATTAACCCTTTATCAGGTATGTCATTGGCAAATATCTTTTCCATGCCTAAAATTAGCAACACAGGAAATAACAGGCGTTGGCAAGGATGCAGAGAAAGAGGAACCCTCTTACACTGTTAGTGGGAATGCAAACTAGTGCAGCCACTCTGGAGAACAGTATGGAGGTTCCTCAAAAAGTTAAGAATGGAGGGGTCCCTAGGTGGCTCAGTCGGTTGAGCGTCTGACTTTGGCTCAGGTCATGATCTCACAGCTTGTGAGTTCAAGCCCTGTATCGGGCTCTACACTGACAGCTCAGAGCCTGGACCCTGCTTCAGATTCTGTGTCTCTCTTTCCTTCTCTCTCTCCGCCCCTTCCCCACTAGTGCTCTGTCTCTCTCTCTCTCTCTCAAAAATAAATAAACTTTTTTTTATAAAGTTAAAAATGGAATTATAATCCCACCATTGCATATATATATATACATATATATATACATATACATATGTATATGTATATATAATGAATATTACTCAACCATAAAAAAAGAACGAAATCTTGCCATTTGCAATAACATGGATGGAGCTGGGGAGTATTATGCTAAGCAAAATAAGTCAGAAAAAGACAAATACCATATTATTTCACTCATGTGTGGACTTTAAGAAACAAAACAAATGAACATATGGGGTTAAAAAAAGAGGTAGGGGGCAAACCAAGAAACAGAGAGAACAAACTGATGGTTACTGGAGGAGAGGTGGGCAGGGGAATGGGTTAAATAGGTGATGGGTATTAAGGAGGGCACCTGTGATGAGCACCAGTTGTTTTATGTAAGCAATGAATTACTAAGTTCTATACGTGAAACTAATATTGCCCTATATGTTAAGTAGCTGGGATTTAAATAAAAACTTAGAAAAGAAAAAAGAAAAAAAGAAGAGACATTCTTTCCAAGAAGATATACGAAGTGGCCAACAAGACCATGAAAAAGATGCTCACCATCATGGTTCATTAAGGAAACGTAAATCAAAACTGCAATGAAATATCACTTCACACCCACAAGGATGACTAGAATAAATCAGTGAAATGACAACAAGTGTTGGCAAAGAGGTAGGGAAAACGGTACCTTTATATGTTGCTGGTAGGAATGTAAAATGGTATAACTCCTGAGGGAAACAGTTCAGCTGTCCTCAAAAAGTTACACACACAGTACCATATGACCCAGCAATTCTGCTTTTAGGTATTTAACCAAAAAAAAAAAAAAAAAATGAAAACAGATGTCCACACAGAAACTTGCATACAAATGTTTATAGCAGCACTATTCATATCCACAAGGCAGAAACAACCCAATGTCCATCAGTGAGTGAACAGATAATACAATGTAGTAATTCCACAATGGAATATTATTTACACAAAAAAATAATGAAGTACTATACATACTACAACATGGATGAATCTTGAAAATATTATGCTAAGTGAAAGACACCCATCACAAAAGACCACATATTAAAGGATCCCATTCATATTAAAGCCACCCAGGCACCCCTCAAGAAAAAATGTTTTAATCAAATATACAAGTAGGTTATCTGCCTACAATGAAATTAAATTAGAAATCAGTAGAGAAGTGTCTGGAAAACAGTCAAATATTTGGAAGTGAAATAATAAATTCTTAAATAACACATGAACATAGAAGAAATCAAGGAAATATTTTGAATGAATATGAAACCATATCAAAATCATGAAATGCAAATTCAAGCAATAATTAAAGGAACATTTATACTACTACATGCACATATTGTAAAAGAAAGTTCTCAAATCATTTATCTCAGTCTCAGTTTTTAAAAACTAGCAAAAGGAACAAGTTAAACCCAAAGGAAACAGAAGAAAGGAAATAGTAAAGAGTAAAGCAAAAATCAATACAATCAAAAACAAAAACATAGAAAAACCTATTAAACAAAAAGCTCTGATTTGAAAAGATCAATAAAATCAACAATTCTGCGGGGAGGAGTTAAGATGGCAGAGTAGTAGGGCAACACTATGCTTGCCTCCTCCCTCGAAAATGGCTACATAAATATCAAATCGTTCTGAACACCCAAAAAATTGATCTGAGAACTAAGAGACCAGACTACACAGCTAGAAGAAGAAGCCACATTGTGGAAGAAAGGAGGTGTGGAGATGTGATTTGGGGTAGGACAGAGGAGACAGAGATAGAGACAAAGACAGGAAGGGGGAGAAAGAGCAGCACACAGGGGATTGCACAAGAAAAACACTTCCCCAAAACCATTGACTGGGAAAACAAGAGGGGTAGTTATCATGAGTTTTTACAACCAGGAGAGCTCAAAAACTGAAGTTTTAGGGGTCTGCGCTGTGGCCAGTGTGGAATCTGGCGGGTGTAGCAGTTTCCTGTGGAAAATGAGGGCAGAAGCCCCAGAATGGACTGTGAAATCTGAGAATCCCTTGGGACACCAAAGGGGACAGAAAGTTCCCTGTTCTTGGAGCACATCTGGGAATGGTAGCACTGCTCCCAGGGACAAAAGAGCCAGCAGGTGCCATTGTGCTGCCCTGTTCACTAGCATAGGGGCAGAGACACCTACTGAGAGCAGCTAACCTGGACACCAGCTTTTTGCTGTGCTTTACTCTAAACAAGCTCCTGTGTTGGTGTGACCGCCCTTCTGGGACAAACCGGTACCAGCTCCAGAGTGGGGAGACTTTCCCCTAGAGGATCAGCGTGGGTCCTCACCCTTCCAGAGCCCTAAAGTTTGGAGTTTTCAAACTCATCTAGCATGCTTGAGATAAAACACAGATGCACAGCACTGCTGAACAGGCAGACCACCCGTACATAGATAGGGTGAAGGCAGGGATCTGAAGGATGCCTAGGACACACAAGCGGAGACTGCTAGCTCTTCTGTGAGGGCTTCCCAGACAGTAGTGGGTGGAAACTCCCCACTCCAGGATGGAGGGAGAGGGCAGGCGTCATGTTCCCCCCACCCAGCAGCATGGAGGGACTTCAGTAAGCAGCACAGTACCCACAGTGCTCTGCAGGTGCTTCTTTATTAGGACAAGTATGCCTGACAACCCAAATGGACTTAACATATATATTCAGAAAATTTCATGGGACATTCCCCAGAATAGATCACAAATCAGGCCTCAACAAATACAAAAAACTGAGATCATACCATGCATATTTTCTGACCACAATGCTATGAAACTGGAAGTCAACCAAAGGTAAAATTTGGAAAGACCACAAATACATGGACGTTAAAGAACATCCTTCTAAAGAATGGATGGGTTAACCAGGAAATTAAAGAAGAAATTTAAAAATACATGGAAACAAATGAAAATGAAAACACGATAGCCAAAACCTTTGGGATGAAGCAAAAGCAGTCATAAGAGGGAGGTATATATAACACAGGCCTACATCAAAACGTAAGAAAAATCTCAAATTAAAAATTCGAACCTTACACCTAAAGTAACTAGAAAAAGAACAGCAAATGAAGTCTAAATCCAGTAGAAGGGAAATCATAAATATTAGAGCAGAAATAAATGATACCAAACACACACACACACACACACACACACACAAACACACACACACAGAATAGACTAATGAAACTAGGAGCTGGTTCTTTGAAAGAATTGATAAAATTGATAAACCCTGAGCCAGACTTGCCAAAAAGAAAAGAGAACGGACCCAAATAAACAAAATCATGAGAGAGGAGAGATCAGAACCAACAAAAAATAAATACAAGTAATAATAAGAGAATACTATGAAAAATTATGTGCCAACAAATTGGGCAATCTGGAAGAAATGGATAAATTCCTAGATATATAAGTGACAAAAACTGAAACAGGAAAAAATAGATAATTTGAACAGGCCCATAACCAGCAAGGACACTGAATCAGTAATTAAAAAAAAAATCTCCCAAGAAACAAAAGTCCAGGGCCAGATGACTTCCCCAGGAAATTCTACTAGACATTTAAAGAAGAATTAATACCTGTTCTCCTCAAACTGTTCCAAAAAATGGAAATTGAAGGAAAACTTCCAAACTCATTCTATAAGGACAGCATTACCTTGATTTCAAAACCAGACAAAGACCCCCACTAAAAATGAGAATTACAGGCTAATATCCCTGATGAACACGGATGCAAAAATTCTCAATAAGATACTAGCAATTCAAATCCCATAGTACATTAAAAGAATCATTCACCATGATCAAGTGAGATTTATTCCTGAGATGCAAGAGTGGTTCAATATTCACAAGTCAATCAATGTAATACCACATTAATAAAAGAAAGGATAAGAACCATATGATCCTCTCAATAGATGCAAAAAAGCATTTGACAAAATACAGCATGCTTTCTTGATAAAAACCCTCAACAAAATATAAATAGTGGGAACATATCTCAACATAATAAAGGTTCAATAAAGTAGAATCACAAAGACCCTAAATAGACAAATCAGTCTTGAAAAAGAAAAGCAAAGCAAGAGTCATCACAATTCCAGACTTCAAGCTAAATTAGTCAGAAAAAGACAAATATCATATGACTTCAGTCATATGAGGACTTTAAGGGACAAAACAGATGAACATAAGGGAAGGGAAACAAAAATAATATAAAAACAGGGAGGGGGACAAAACATAAGAGACTCTTAAATATGGAGAACAAACAGAGGGTTACTGAAGGGGTTGTGGGGGGGGGAGCTAAATGGGTAAGGGGAATTAAGGAATCTACTCTTGAAATCATTGTTGCACTATATGCTAACTAATTTGGATGTACATTTAAAAACAAAATTAAAAAAAAAAACAAAGCTGTTATCAAGACAGTATGGTACTTGGCACAAAAAAAGACACATACACCAATGGAACAGAAAAGAAAACCCAGAAATGGACCCACAACTATATGGTCAACTCATTTTCCACAAAGCAGGAAAGAATATCCAATAGAAAACAGATGGTCTTTTCAATAAATGGTTTTGGGGAAACTGGACAGCAACATGTAGAAGATTGAAACTGGACCACTTTCTTACACCATACACAAAAATAAATTCAAAATGGATGAAAGACCTAAATGTGAGACAGGAAACCATCAAAATCCTACAGGAGAATACAGGCAGCATCCTCTTTGACATCAGTATAGAAACTTCTTACTAGACACATCTCCACAGACAAGAGAAACAAAATAAAAATGAACAATTGGGACTTCATCAACATAAAAAGCTTCTGCACAGCAAAGGAAAAAGGTAAAAAAAAAAAAACCAAAAGGCAACCTTCAGAATGATAGGGGATATTTGCAAATGACATACCTGACAAAGGTTTGGTATTCAAAATATATAAAGAACTTATCAAACTCAACATCCAAAAAAACAAATGACCTAGTTAAGAAATGAGCAGAAGACATGAATAGACATTTTTGCAAAGACATCCAGATGGCTCACAGACACATGAAAAGATGCTCAACATCTCTTATCATCAGGGAAATACAAATCAAAACCACAATGAGATACCACCTCACACCTGCCAGAAGGGCTAAAATTAACAACATAGGAAACAAGAGGTGTTGGTGTGGATGCAGAGAAAGGGGAACCCTCTTACACTGTTGGTGGGGATGCAAACTGGTGCAGCCACTCTGGAGAACATTATGAAGTTTCCTCAAAAAATTAAAAATAGAACTACCCTATGATCCAGCAACTGAACTAGTAGGTATTTACCCAAATATACAAAAATACAGATTTGAAGGGAAACATGCACCTCAAGGTTTATAGCAGCATTATCAACAGGAGCCAAATTATGGAGACAGCCCAAATGTCCATCGACTGATGAATGCATAAAAGATGTGGTTTACGTATACAATGGAATATTACTTAGCTATCAAAAAGTGAAATCTTGCCACTTGCAATGACATGGATGGAGCTAGAATGTATTATACGAAGTGAAATAAGTCAATCAGAGAAAGACAAATATCATATGATTTCACTCATATGTGGAATTTAAGAAACAAAACAGCTGAGCACATAGGAAGGGAGGGGAGAGAAGAGAGGGAAACAAACCATGAGACTCTTAATGATAGAGAACAAACATGGTTGATGGAGGGAGGTGGGTGGGAAATGGGTTAGATGGGTGAGGGGTATTAAAAAGGGCACCTATCAGGTGCACTGGGTGTTGTATATAAGTGATGAATCACTGAATTCCACTCCTGAAACCAATATTGCACTGTATGTTAACTAAAATTTAAATTAAAAAAAAAAAGTTTAATCAATCAAATCCTACCAGTATATAAAAAGGATAATATAACATATGAAAAGTAACCAATGTCACTCACCATATAAACAAACTACAAAAAGAAAAACCATATGATCATCTCAATAGATGCAGAAAAAATTGACAGAATCCAACATCCATTCACAATGAAAACCCTCAGGAAACCAGGAATTTAAGGAAACACCATCATCATGATAAAGAGCTTCTATGAAAACCCTACAGCTAACCTCATACTTAATGGTAAAAGACTGAAAGCTTTCCTCTAAAGATCAGGAAAAAGACAAGGATATATGTGCTTTCACAGATAGTGATTGTATAAGCAAACCATCCTATGGATTATAAAACAAAAAAACAAAGAGGAAAAAAAGCTGCTCGAACAAGTAAGTGAGTTTAGGAGTACTGCAGGTACAAGATCAATTTATAAAAACCACTTGTATTTCTTTGTGCTAGCAATGAACAATTAGAAACTAAAATTACCTAATTTATTACTAAATACATAAAATACAAACACATATATAGGGATAAATATATATATATATATATATATATATATATATATATATATATATACATACACACACACACACACACATATATATAGGGATAAATCTAACAAAACTACAAAATATTGCTAAAAGAAATAAAAAGGGACATAATGTAATGAGGAGATATACTATGTTTGTGGATTCAAAGACTCGATAGTGCTAAGATGTCAATTCTCTCCAAATTGACCTATGAATTAACGCAATCCCAATCAAAAGTCCAGCAAATTTTTTGTAAATATTGCTAAGCTAGGTCTAAAATGTATATGAGGGGCACCAGGGATGACCCTTGATTTCAGCTCAAGTCATGATGCCATGGTTGTGATTTCTCTCTCTCTCACCCTCTGACCCTCTCCCCTGCTTGCACTCTCTATCTAAAATAAAAAAATAAAAAATAAAATAAAATGTATACGAATACACAAAGGATCTAGAATTGGCAAAATAACTTTGAAAAAGAACAAAGATGCAGTACTACCATTACCTTATTTCAAGACTTATAAAGCTTCAGTAATCAGAACAATATGCCACTTGTGAAAAGATAAGTACGTAAATAAATAGAACAGACTAGTTAGCTTATAAATAGATCAATGTATCTATACAGTCCATTAATTTTGAACAAATGTGCAAAAGCAGTTTCATGGACAGTCTTTTCAAGCAAATGAAGCTAGAAAACTTGGACATCTATACGCAAAGAAATGAACTTTGATTCATACCATACACAATATACAAAAACTGACTCAAAATGAATCATAGTTCTAAATGTATAAAACCTAAAACTAGGGTAACTTGGGTAACTCAGTCAGTTAAGCATCTGACTTCAGCTCAGGTCATGATCTCATGGTTTGTGGGTTCAAGCCCCATATCAGGCTCTGTGTTGACAGCTCAGAGCCTGGAGCCTGCTTCAGATTCTGTGTCTCCCTCTCTCTCTCTTCCTCTCCCCAACTCGTGCTCTGTCTCTCTCTAATCTCTTAAAAATAAATAAGCATTTAAAAAATTTTAAACTTAAAACTATATGATTTTTAGAAGAAAACATAGGAAAATAGTTTTTTTGATCAGTTAGGCAAAAATTTCTTATATGCAATACCAAAAAAAGCACAATCCACAAAAGAAAAAATTAATAAATCGTACTTCAAAATTCTGAAGTGCTGCTCTTCAAAATAAACTGTTAACGACAAGTCCCAGACTGAGATAAAATATGTGCAAATCACATACCAGATAAAGGACTTGTATATAGAATACAAAAAATACTTAAATCTCAACAATAAGAAAGCAAACACCCTGATTCAAAAAAAAAAAAAAAAAAAAAGGCAAGAGATTTGATCAGATACTTCACCAAAAAAGAAAAAAAAAAAAAAAAATAGACAAGTCACAAATAAGCACATGAAAATGTGCAATGTTATTAGTCATCAGGTAAATTCAGATTAAAGCCAAATACTAAATGGGTAGCATCAAAACAGCTACACTACATGCTGACAACAAGTGACACATCTGGAACTCTCATGCACTGCTGGTAGGAACGTAAGTGACATGGATACTCTGGAAGACAGCTTGCTGGTTTCTCAAAGAGACACTTAGCCATCTGATCCAGCCCTTCTCCTCCTGGTTATTTATTTACCCAAGAGAAATGAAAATGTACGTCCTCACAAAGACTTGTACGTAAATGTTGATACAGCTTTATTTCAATAACCAACTGAAAAAAACACTGAAATGTTCATCAACAGGTGAATGGATAAACTAGCAGCAACATACTCATACAATTGAACAATTCTCAAAATTTTTAAAAATGAGTTTCTCAAATTCCACATATGAATGAAATCATATGATATTTGTCTTTCTCTGAATGACTTATTGCGCTTAGAATAATACCCTTTAGTTCCATCCACATTGTTGCAAGATGAACATAGGGGAAGGGAAGGAAAAACAAGATAAAAACAGAAAGAGAAGAAAACCATAAGAGACTCTTAAATACAGAGAACAAACTGAGGGTTGCTGGAGGAGCAGGGGGTGGGTTAAATGGGTGACAGGCATTAAGGAGGGTACTTTTCAGGATGAGCACTGGGTGTCATATGTAAGAGATAAATCACTGGGTTCTACTCATGAAGCCAAGATTATACCGTATGTTAACTTGAATTTAAATATCGGACAAAGGGCTAGTATCCAAAATCTATAAAGAGCTCACCAAACTCCACACCCGAAAAACAAATAATCCAGTGAAGAAATGGACAGAAAACATGAATAGACACTTCTCTAAAGAAGACATCCAGATGGCCAACAACCACATGAAAAGATGCTCAACGTCCCTCCTCATCAGGGAAATACAAATCAAAACCACACTCAGATATCACCTCATGCCAGTCAGAGTGGCCAAAATGAACAAATCAGGAGACTATAGATGCTGGAGAGGATGTGGAGAAATGGGAACCCTCTAACACTGTTGTTGGTGGGAATGCAAACTGGTGCAGCTGCTCTGGAAAACAGTGTGGAGGTTCCTCAAAAAATTCAAAATAGATCTACCCTATGACCTAGCAGTAGCACTGCTAGGAATTTACCCAAGGGATACAGGAGTACTGATGCATAGGGGCACTTGTACCCCAATGTTTATAGCAGCACTCTCAACAATAGCTAAATTATGGAAAGAGGCTAAACGTCCATCAACTGACAAATGGATAAAGAAATTGTGGTTTATATACACAGTGGAATACTACATGGCAATGAGAAAGAATGAAATATGGCCTTTTGTAGCAACGTGGATGGAATTGGAGAGTGTTATGCTAAGTGAAATAAGTCATACAGAGGACAGATTCCATATGTTTTCACTCCTATGTGGATCCTGAGAAACTTAACAGAAGACCATGGGGGAGGGGAAGGAAAAAAAATGGTTAGAGAGGGAGGGAGCCAAAACATAAGAGACTCCTAAAAACTGAGAACAAACTGAGGGTTTATGGGGGGGGAGGGAGGGGTGGGTGGGTGATGGGTATTGAGGAGGGCACCCGTTGGGATGAGCACTGGGTGTTGTATGGAAACCAATTCAACAATAAATCTCTCTTATTTATGAATAAATAAATAAATAACCTTTAAATGAAAAACTGATACATACAGGAACATGGTTATATCTCAAAGTAACCATAATAAGTGAAGAAAAAATCCAGACCAAAAAGGGAACATACTATTGAGTTCCATTTACGTAAAAATTCTATAAAATGTATACTAATCTGTAGTGACAGAATGCAGATGAATGGTTGCCTGGGGAAGACACAAAGAGAGATTACAAAAGCATGAGGAAACTTTTCAGAGTGACGAATATTTCTCACTTTTCTTTATTGTGGTGATTTCACAAACTTTTCATGTACATTTTATGTAAAGTTTGTTGCATGTCAAATATCTCAGTACAGTTGTTAAAATTGTATTTTTACTACAATAACAAAAAACCGACCTGACAGTAAATCACAGTCATTTAAGAGATGAATCAAAATAAAGGACTTGGGCATAGAGTAGTTCTATTAACTTTTTGAGGACTTCCATACTGTTTTCCAGAGTGGCTGTACCAGTTTGCATCCCCACCAACAGTGTAAGAGGGTTCCCCTTTCTCCACATCCTCACCAACACCTGTTGTTTTCTGTGTTAATTTTAGCCATTTTAACAGGTGTGAGGTGGCATCTCACTGTGGTTTTGATTTGTATTTCCCTGATGAGGAGTGACGTTGAGTATCTTCACAAAAATACAGATTCAAAGCAGCACATGCCCCACCCCCAGTGTTTATAGCAGCAATGTGAACAATAGCCAAAGTATGGAAAGAGCCCAATGTCCATGGACTGATGGATAAAGAAGATATAGTAGATACATACAATGGAATATTACTCAGCCATCAAAAAGAATGAAAGCTTGCCATTCGCAACAAAGTGGATGGAGCTAGAGAGTATTATTGTAAGCGAAATAGGTCAGAGAAAGACAAATACCATATGATTTCACTCATATGTGGAACTTAGGAAAGAAAACAGATGACTATAAGGGAAGGGAAGCAAAAATAATATAAAAACAGGGAAGGGGACAAAACATAAGAGACTCTTAAATACAGAGAATAAACTGAGGGTTGCTGGAGGGGTTTGGGGTGGCGATGGGCTAAATGGGCAAGGGGCATTAAGGAGAGAACTTCTGGGACAAGCACTGGGTGCTACACATAGATGATGAATCACTGGATTCTACTCCTGAAATTATTACTGCACTAAATGCTAACTAACTTGCACATAATTTTTAAAATTTTTTAAAATAAATTAAAATTTTTAAAAATAAAGGACTCAGAATGGAGAAGCTGTGGTTTAAAAAAACTGATGCTAAGCATCAAATCCATTCAAATACAGACCTATCAGTAAGCAATTGTGGAATTTATGGTTAGAGGACAGAATAAACACAGTAATATAAGATAAAGGTCTACAACTCTCACTGTGACAAGAGATTTTGACAGATGTTGTCCAAATTGCCAACCAAGGAAGTACTCTCACAACTATATACCCATACTATTTTGGTATTTCATCTTCACTGAGAAATATGTTCTTTATATTTTATTTTATTTTTTTTTTAATTTTTTTTAACGTTTATTTATTTTTGAGACAGAGAGAGACAGAGCATGAATGGGGGAGGGTCAGAGAGAGGGAGACACAGAATCTGAAACAGGCTCCGGGCTCTGAGCTGTCAGCACAGGGGCCCGATGCAGGGCTCGAACTCACGGACTGCAATATCGTGACCTGAGCCGAAGTCGGCGCTCAACCGACTGAGCCACCCAGGCGCCCCTATATTTTATTTTTTTAATTAAAAAGGTTGAACAACTTTTCATATGTGTTAAATTTACATGGTTGTTCTTTTTCTCAGTTATTTGCATGGGTTCTTGATATATTAACAAATTATTTCTTCCTCTACCTCACATTACAAATAGCTTTTGTTTAGTGTGTGTCTAAATATGTGTCTATGGGTACATAAATTTTGAATTTTTTGTGTAGTCAAATCAATCAAATCAAGTGTTTCCTGTTGTGAGTTTTGGCTTCCATCTTGCTAAGAAGAGCCTTCTTTACTCTAGCATGGTAAACACATTTAGCATTTTTACTTGATAATTTTGAGGCCTAATATTTTACACCTAAAAGTATGAATCAGCAGTTCCTCAAAAATTGAACATAGAATTATTATATGAATCAGCAATTCCACTTGTGGGTATGTACTCAAAAGAATCGAAAGCAGGCATTCAAACAGATATTTGCACACACGTATTCACAGCAGTATTATTCACAATAGCCAAAAGATGAAAGCATCCCAACTGTCCATTGATAAATGAATGGATAAACATTGAATGTATACATACAATGCAATACTACTCAGTTTTAAAAAGGAAGGAAAATTCTGGCACATGCTACAACGTGCATGAACATTATACTAAGTGACACAAGCCAGTCACAAAAGCACTAATATTGTATGATTTCACTTATGTGAGGTACCTAGAGTAACCAAAGTCACCAAGAGAAAAAGGAAAATTGCAGTGATCAAGATCTGTGGGAAGAGAGAAATGCACATAAGTGCAAATCCCAGGGATGAGTGCTGAGTGGTTGGTGATAGAGTCAGCTTCTTCTCAAACGGCAGGACGCCTCAAAGACACTTCTGACACCTCCAAGAGAGATCTGGGTGAGGATACCCTGTGGCCCTAATTGCATCCTAATTGTATCCTAACTGCACTCACCATACTCGCCCCTTTTGCTACCACTGCTTGGGGGCATACTATTGAGCTGAAAACCAGAAGGATTAGTCTCCAAATTCTGTCACTCCACTAAACTCATTCCAGAGCAGCTCTTAACTTTGCCACCAGCCCAACTCTATAGGGCCCTTCCAAGATGGAAGACGTAAAGTAACTGTTCCCAAAGCTTGGGGAGGAAAAAGGTGTGCCCTTCCATATCCACTTGGTCCCACGTCAGGATTCCTTCTTCCCCTCCCTAAGACTTGGCCCCAGGGGGCTGGCATCTGGTACAAATCCCACCAGCCTCTAGTCCCAGACAGGTGAGAAGATGATCGAGAGGCATTATGGCCACGTCATGAAATAGGCTTACTGGACAAGTCACTTCACGCTTCTGAGCTTCTCTTTCCCAACTGTCAGCTGAGAGTGACCACTAACACTCACCTCTCCTGCTCTCAAAGCTGTCATGAAAAGCACAATGACGTCCCACACAGGTAAATGCTTTGTAATGTGCCAGGTGCTATGCAAATGCTAGCTGATACTCTTATCACTAGTCTCATGGATCAAAAAGGCTGAAACTCTGAAAGGTAGAGTTTTGTTTTTTTTTTTAATTTTTTTTTTCAACGTTTTTATTTATTTTTGGGACAGAGAGAGACAGAGCATGAACGGGGGAGGGGCAGAGAGAGAGGGAGACACAGAATCGGAAACAGGCTCCAGGCTCTGAGCCATCAGCCCAGAGCCTGACGCGGGCTCGAACTCCCGGACCGTGAGATGGTGACCTGGCTGAAGTCGGACGCTTAACCGACTGCGCCACCCAGGCGCCCCTGAAAGGTAGAGTTTTAAAATTCATTCTACAGATCATGCCTCCCTTCCCCCCACATCTTTGGTTAAAAGCTGGGACCCTAAAGTTAGACGGCCAAGATTCAAATCCCAGGCCCACCACTTACTGCATATGCAGCCTCAGGAATGTTACTTGGTCCCCCTTTACCTCAGTTTCCCCATTTGTAAAATGAGGGTGAGAATGGTACCTGTCCAAATAAGATTCAGGTACAGTTCCTAGCAGCATGAAGCCCCCGATAAAGGTTAGCTAACATCACACACATAAATAACATTTTTGGGTACAAGAGATCTTTTTCCTTCTTTAAGAATTTTCACTGTAAGTGGCACTTTCTTGTAAACTGATTACAATCCTCACATATTTGAGACATTTAAGCACACATACATACACACACACACACACACACACACACACACACCATGCCATTCAGGAGATATTTGAACTTGGGCTTCCTCCTCTGTAAAACTGAGTAATGGTATTTACTTCCCAGGGGTGTCGTGAGAATAAGTGAGATAGAGTATGTAAATTTCGTAGCACACAGTGGCTAAAACATTACTAGTTCCCTTTCTCCCCACCTACGTGTGACTACAAATTGTTGTTATGGGAATCACACACTGAAAGTGAACAGAACTAGGAAGAGCTCATGGTTCTCAGACTCTAGTGGGAGACACAGACAATAAACAAGGAAAGACCTAATATGATCTCAGGCAGCGATAAGGGCAATTATCACCAGTGAGACCCCCTGAACTCCGAAAACTCCTAGAAGCTTCTGCCTAGCTATCAATTTTATCCTTTAGAAACTAACTGGTTGCTGTAATAGGAAAAGAAACATTTTGGGTGTGACCCCCAGGGTGAAGCCCAGGCAGATGAAACCATAAAGTGCCCAACAGTTATATCAGCTTCATGATACTGTTAAAATCCCCACCCTAGGAGGGGCATAAGCTTCATCAACAAAACATACAGTGTATGCATAGACCTGTCTTCTGAGTGGGCATACACAGCTTTATGTCTGCCCATTATATGCGATGATGGGACCTCCCCCTCTGATGTTCATCCCAAACCCTAATAAAAGGAACCTGCTTAACCCTGTCTGGGGAGTCATGGCTTTGGAAATTATTCCCCATGATCTCCTTATTGCTGCAAATAAAAATGACTTTGTGAGACAACTCTACCTGGTGTAGGTTCCGTCTGTAACTCACCAAGGAGCAGACCCATATTGGTTCAGTAACATAATGAAAAAAGTTCACTTGTGGCTTGAAGGGAGTGGCCTTTTTAGACAGGGGGTTAGGGCAGGCCTCTTTGGAGAGAGATGATGATGCTCAAACCCCCTGGAGTGAATTAGTTCTCTTGTGTTGGTTCAGTTAGGGCTCATAGAGATCATCTCTTGTGATTATCTAATGTTGGGATGAAAAATATCATATACTCAGCCTGAGTATGAGAACTCTTCTTCCTCTTCAAAAAACACACTCATCACAAATCTAACAAGTAAGTCTGTTTGAATCTTGTCCCTCATGGATCAAAAAGTATCTCTATACTCAGTGGAGAAGTTTGAAAGGGAAGAATGTTCATTAGCTTTGTCTTCCCAAGTAAAACAGTTGAATCGAGCCACAGCTGGTAAACCCTACCTGGGTTTTAGGAGAGCATATACCAAGGTAAGGTCGTATAGGGTGCCCCACCTCATTTTTTATATAATAGCCTTGAGGGATGGAAGAGGGACCAACCAGCAAAAGTCTGGTCTTGTTCTGAAAGACACAAAAAGAGAGAAAGGGGAGGCATCCATCCAAAAGCGTCTGAGCTCTGATCACAGGCTAGAGAAGGTGCAACCAGCATTTATCATTTTCCTTTCAGCAAGATCATTACAAAAAATGCACACTTACAACTTAGCCTTATTCTTCGTATTCTTCCCCCGAGGGGAAGTCATCCAGACTATGAGGTCATCTATCCAAGGGCAGGGGTGGGGAGAGGGGGTTGTGCAGAATTTGTTTTTCTTTCTTTTTCTAAATTCCCAGTGAAGGGGCATTTCTTTTTAGTGCTCGGTGGTAGTCAGCCCTTATTTCCGATTAACTACGCAAATGAACCAGGAGAAACTGAAATGAGCTATAAATGTTTGGAAGTCACCAAAAAAGAAGTATGTTCCAGGTGACAGACGGATAGTGATAGACCGATACACGGATAGATGCGGTGAGCCTTTTGTAATGTATCTGAATATCAAATCACTAAGTAGTATACCTGAAACTAATATAATACCATATGTCAACTGTACTTCCATTTAAAATTTTTAAAGAGAGGGAAAAAAGGTATGACTCTATAAAACACCCTCCAGAGGAAAAGGACTATTCAGAAGGACCCGCCACTAGTCACTTCCCCGGCCAGCCAGGGCACCAGAGCCACGTTGTCCTGCTAGAGGGACACACTTGTGTCCTGCGCTTATAAGTGCAGTGGCTGTAGGGATTCCTGTAGACAGGCCACAGGTTTCACTCCATGAGTCAGGGGATCACGCGACCAGCTAGAGGGGAAGTTAGAACTGCTCTCTTGAGCTTAGGCTCAGGCTGCCAGTCTGCTTTGCCCACCGCAAAAACCAGACTTTGCTAGCAAGTTTCAGACTCTCCGATAACTCAACATACCTAGGATCTACTTACAGCTTCTCTGTGCCTGACATCACACTGGAGACCAAGAGATGAATGAGATACAGTCCCTGTCCTCACGCTCTCCAGAATATGTCGGGGGAGATGGAGACAGAATCAAGTGCTGATGGGACGAAAGGGCAACATGCCAAAATATGAACATGGGCAAAATTTGTGGGAGCTCAGAAGATGTGCATGTAACACTACCAAGGCGGGCTCCATGAAAGAAGCAACACTAGGGTAGTTTCTTAGGGGAGGAAACCAGGAGACAGAGAAGGAAGACAAGAGTATCCAGACAAGGGAAGGAGACATGCCAAGATTTCATGGGGATGAGAGGGAGTGTTCACGAAAGAGCATAGTAGTTGAAACATGGCATGAGGTCAGCAGTATGTTTCAACATGGCTAAGCTACAGTACCCAGTTATTCAATTAAACACTGACCGGGGCGGGGGGGGGGGGGCGGAGGGGGTACACCTGGGTAGTTCAGTCAGTTAAGCACTGACTTCAGCTCAGGTCACAATCTCACCATTCGTGGGTTTGAGCCCAGGTCAGCTCTGTGCTGACAGCCTGGAGGCTGCTTCTGATTCTGTGTCTCCCTCTCTCTCTGCCTCTCCTTTACTCTCTCTTTCAAAAATAAATACACATTAAAATTTTTTTTAAAACACACTGACCTAGGTGTTGCTGTAAAGATATTTTGTAGATGATTAATACCTATCATCAGTTGACTTTATGTAAAAGAGATTATCTTGGATTACCTGGGTGGGCCTGATCCAATCAGTCGAAAGGCTTTAAGAACAGAACTGAGTTTTCCCTGAAGAAGAAATTCCTCCTGTGGACCGCAGCATCAGATGCTGCCTGAAAGTTTCCAACCTGCCATTCCTGATACCCTGACCTAAAGATTTCAGACTTGTTTCCCCAGTCCCCACAGTCACATACACCAATCCTTGCAATAAATCTCTTCATATGCTTCTGGCTCTGTGTCTCTGATGGAAGCCTGACCAAAGCACAAGGGAAGGATGGAGGGGTGAATGGATGAGGGCAGGAAGGGCAAGACTGTGAAAGCCCAGTGCACAGAGTGATCACTTTATCCTAAAGGCAAATGATTCTCAACAATGTTCCCACTTGTATCAAGGGCTTGGAGAATAAAGGTGAGGGGAGGTGAAAAGCCAATCGATCAGTGCTTCTAGCCCCTGTATTAGTTCACTTTATGTTCAACCAGAGCATCTCTGCTTTTACCTGCTTCCTTGTAGGATTCCACTTGAAGGAAAGGATTTGCTTTGCAGGTTGGGAAGCAATGATGCAAGAGGCATTTCCAGAATGGACAGCATGAGGAGCTCCACAAACATTCTTCAGAGCGAAACAACCATAACTGGTGAAAATCAAAAACAAAACAAAACAAAACAAATACTAAAGAGAGAGGAAATTGTCCTAAAGGCATACAACAAGTGAAGAAAGATTTATTCAAGAAAATCTCCTAACCTCAGTAAGAATATTGAGAGTCTGTGGCATTTAAGCCTTGACCCACTCCCTCCCTCTCCTCCCACACAGCCCTGTAAAACAGAAACTCTACTCTGAGGATGTGCAGTGAAGAAGACAGGACACCCTTGTCCCCTGGCCCAGTCTATGACTATAGTTTCACCCCAGGAGGGGAAGACCACCAGCATTTCTCATTTCATCTGGCTCTATGTTGCAGAAGCTCTATTCTAGGCAAGTTTGGCCCATAGGTCTAAAGCTCTTTTCTTCCTCCCTATCTCTACTCTTAGGGCACAAGCTCTCTCCAAGGCACAGCAGGTCAAGAATACTGTGCTCTGAATGCCCTCACCCCAGGTCACTCATAATGGGGGAATCCCATGCCAAGAGAGGAGGTTCTATGCCACAAGAAGCAGAAAAACAGGGACCACTGCCCCCACTCACTGCCCTACTCATAAAGAGAAGTCCTCTGAAAAAAGCATGCCACTGTCTCCAACACAGCTCCCAAGCAGTGGCATAGAGGTCCTACCCAGGGAGAGAGGCAGGCCATAAGAAAAGAGCCCCAAAGGTCCCCCTAAGGTGATTGACTTTATTTGGAAGCCAGCATGGAAATTTCAACCTAAGGGTGTTGTCAGAAAAACAGTGGAGATTTTGGTGGTAAGCCAGTAAGAGGAGGATAGTAGCTTCATAAGAGCAACAAGCTAAACTATAAACCAACTGGAAGTATACAGCAGAAACCAAAAAGGCGACAGCTAAGGAAAGCTTTCCTAGGTTAAAACAAACTTCAAAGACAGGACTCAAAGACTACTGCTATAAAGGGCCCAAATTTATTTGAATCTGACTGTGAAGCAATTTATGCCCCAGGGAACTGTCAAAATCAACAGCAATCAGCCAGCACTTAGTGGAGGAAAATATTAGGATATAGTGCCAAAAGAGGCAGAAAACTTAGCAGATAGGGAGAGACACAAAGAGAGAACGGCTAAAAAAAAAAAAAAAACCTTGTCATCCCAGCTTAAGAATACACAGGCCCAAGGCTGTGACCTGAGGAGTGACAGCAGACCCCCCACTGCAGAGGACATAGACTTCACTATAGAGACCAGCCAATAAAAAATAAACAATCAAATGACAGCAGCAGACACATAGATCAACCGAACAGAACAGAGAGTCCCGAAATAAACCCATATATACAGTCAATTAATCTGTAACAAGTGTGCCAAGAAAACACAATGGGTAAAAATAATCTCTTCAATAAATGATATGGGGAAAAGTGGATATTCACAAGCAAAACCATGAAAGTGAACCCTTACCTTACACCATATATATAATCAACTCAAAATAGATTAAAGATTTCAATATAAGTCCTGAGATGGTAACACGCCTAGAAGAAAACATAGGGAAAAAGCTCTTTGACACTGGGCTTGGCAATTATATTTGAATATGATACCACACAGACACAAAAAAAAGCACAGGGCAACAAAAGCAAAAACAAACAAGTGAGACTACATCATATTAAAACTCTGCTGCACAGGAAACAATGAACAAAATGAAACAACAACAAATAGATGGGAGAAAATATTTGCAAACCATATATCTGATAAGAATTTAATCTACAAAATATATAAGGAACTGATACAACTCAACTGCAAAGAAATAAGACAATTAAAAATGGGTAGGTGATCTGAATAACCATATTTTCAAAGACATACAAACGGCCAAAAGGTGCATGAAAAGGTACTGAACATCATTCATCATCAGGGAAATGCAAGTCAAAACCGCGAGATACCACCTCACACTGGAAAGATGGCTGTTAATCAAACAGATAAGAGATAACAAGTGTTGGCCATGGTGTGGAGAAAAGGGAGCCCTTGTGCACTGTTGGTGGGAATGTAAATTGGTGCAGCAACTATGGAAAACAGTGTGGAGGCTCCTCAAAAAATTAAAAATAGATCTACCATATTATCCACTTCTGGGTATATATCCAAAGGAAATGAAATCAGTGTCTCAAAGAGATATCTGCACTCCCATGTTTATTGCTGCATTATTCACAATGGCTAAGATTTGGACACAACCTAAGTGTCTGTCAGTGGATGAATGTATGAAGAAAATATATGTGTGTGTGTGTGTATGTGTGTGTATGTATATGTGTGTGTGTACATATATATATATACATATACATATTATTCATCCATTTAAAAAAAAGGAAATCCTGCCATTTGCAACAACATCGATGACCCTGGAAGACATTATGCTCAATGAAATAAGCCAGACACAGAAAGCAAATACTGTATGATCTTACTTATGTGTAGAATCTAAAAAAGTCAAACTCAGAACCAGAGAGTAGAGCAGTGGTTCCCAGGGATCAGAGATGGGGAGACATTAGTCAAAAGGTATAAACTTCCAGTTATAAGATAAATAAGTTGTGGATATCTAATGTAGAGCACGGTGACTATAGTCAATAACATTGTACTGTACACTTAAAATGTGCTAATAGAATAGATCATAAGTGATCTCACCACACCAAAAAAAAAAAAAGGAAGTTGTGAGTTGACAGATGTCTTAATGGTTTCATTGTGGTATGGTAATCATGTCACAGTGTATCCATATATCGAAACCTCACATTGTATACCTTAAATATATACAATTTTTATCTGTCAATTAAACCCTAATAAAGCTAGGGAAGGGAGGCACATACATACATACATACATACATACATACATACATACATAGCTAGCTTTCCTCCAAAAAGAAGTAAAATATTCAAGAATAAATTTAATCACAAAAAAAGTACACTGAAAACTACAAAACATTATTGAAAGAAATCAGAAAAGACTTAAATAAATTGAAACATATCACATGTTCCTGGTTCAGAAGACTTAATATTAAGACAGCAATACCTTAGGGAGCCTGGGTGGCTCAGTCAGTTGAGCGTCTGACTTCGGCTCAGGTCATGATCTCACAGTTTGTGAGTTCGAGCCCCACATCAGGCTCTGTGCTGACAGCTCGGAGCCTAGAGCCTGCTTCGGATTCTGTGTCTCCCTCGCTCTCTGCCCCTCCCCTGCTTACGCTCTGTCTCCCTCTCTCAAAAATAAACATTGGAAAAAAACCACAGCAATACTTCCCAAATTGATCTATAGCTTCAATATGATCCCTATCAAAATCACACCTTGCTTTTTTTCTTTTTTTGCAGAAATTGAGAAGTTGATCCTATAATTCATAAGAAAACGCAATGGACATAAAATAGCCTAAACATTCTTGAAAAATAAAGAACAAGGGTGAATTCGCACTTCCCAACTTCAAAACTTACTATAAAGTCACAGTAATCAAGACAGTATGGCACTGACATATGATACACATATTGGTCACTGGTACAAAAGTGAAAGTCCAGAAATTCCTACACTTATGCTGAATTAATTTTTTTTACTAAGGTATATAAAGACAATTCAATGAAGAATCATGTTTTCAACAAATGATGCCACAACTGGATATTCACGTGCAAAAGAATGAGTTTGGATCCCTAAGCCACATCATGCATAAAAATTGACAAAATGGATCATAGATCTAAATGCAGAACTAAAAGTATAAAATTCTATGACAGGAACACAGGAATAAATTTTTGTGACCTTAATAGAGGCACCAGTCTCCTAGATGTGGTACTAACATCACAAGCAACAAAAGAAAAAATATGTATACAAATTGGGCTTACTCAAAATTAAAACCTTTTCTGCTTCAAACAGAACCACCAAAAAAGTGAAAAGACAATCTACAGATGCGACAAGACACGTGCAAATAATATAGTCGACAAGGGACTTCTTTCCAGTATGCATGAACACTTGTGACTCAATAAAATAAACTAATTTGATAATGGGTCAAAGATCTGAATATACATTTCTTTAAAAGAGACATACAAATGGGCAACAAGTGTTGCCCAACATCATCAGCCATTAGGGAAGTCCAAAGAAAAACCACAGCGAGATATCACTTCAGAGAATACAATCTGTTGAAGAGTACGTGGAGAAAATGAACCCTTACAGACTGCTTATCGGTAAGCAATATGGTTACAGATGGTAGATGGTGCAGCCACTTTAGAAAGCAATCTGCATTTCCTCAAAATTAAGTTACCATATGATCCACCAATTTTACTCCAAGTTATCTCCCCAAGAGAAGTGAAAAGATATGTCGACACAGAAAGTTTATACACGATGCATAGCATCATTATTCACAATAGCCCAAAGTGGAAACAACTCAAATTTCCATCATCTGATGAATGGATAAACACAACACGGCATATCCATAAAATGGAATATTATTTGGCCATAAAAAGGAACAAAGCACTGATGCAGGCTGCAACAAGAATGGCTCTGAACATTGGAGATTTTTACGGTAAACAATTAATAGGAGGACACCAGCTCCTTTTAAGCGAAAACAGTCACAAAAGGTGTGTAGTGTATGATTCTATTCATATGAAATGCCGGAATAAGCAAATCTATGGACAGAAAGTAGATTAGTGTTTTTGCCCTGGCTGGAAAGATGAGGGGGGGTAATGGGAAGTGACTGCTAATTAGGTGACAGAAATGTCCTAAAATTGATTGTAGTGATGGTCTCACAACTCCCTGAATATTACTAAACACCATTAAATTGTATACTTTAAATAAGTAAATTGTAGGGGCGCCCGGGTGGCTCAGTCAGTTGAGCGTCCGACTTCGGCTCAGGTCATGATCTCGCAGTTTGTGAGTTCGGGCCCCACATCAGGCTCTGTGCTGACAGCTTAGAGTCTGGAGCCTGCTTCAGATTCTGTGTCTCCCTCTCTCTCTCTGCCCCTTCCCAGCTCATGCTCTGTCTCTGTCTCTCAAAAATGAATAAACGTTAAAAAAAATTTAAATGACCAAATTGTATAGTATACTAATTACATCTCAGTAATGCTACAGGGAAATAACTCTGGCTAGAGAATTGGAGGGAGGGGGCAGTTAGGCTACACGTTGTTATAATCTGTGTAGGAGACGCTGAAAGCCTAAACTGGGGTAGAGACAGTAAAGACAAGATGTAGGAATATTTTGGAAACTACCCCACGATGGCAAAGTTTCCATGAAACCAACATTCCATGTTTTGCGTGACAGTAAATGGCATGAGTATAAATTTCTCTAGTCCATGGGAAGGAAAGTAGCTTCATAACATGTTACAAACGTCTCAAAATGTTCATATAGTTTGGTCCATTTCTAAATCCCTATCTTAAGAAAAACTTTTAAAAATGTTTTAAGCACCAAATATGTACTATAGCAATTAATGAGGGAAATCAGCCTAAATGCTCAATAATAGCAGACTAATTAAAAGAAATAGTGGTATATAATTAAATATTATGCAGTCATTAAAATATTTAAGAAGTACAATTACATAGGAAAATACATGGTATAATATTAAGGAAAATCCAAATATGACCAATGACACACAAAGGTGTGGTCCTGGTGGTGCAAAAATGTGCAATGTAATGAATATTTACTACTTTTTCCACACATTATGAATTTTGTTTCTATATCAATCTTTTCTCTGATTTCTACCACATATTACTTCTGTCCGAAAGAAGTATACTGTATGTACTTTTCAAAGAAAAACAACAGCCATTTTGTTCTTAGATTTGAAGTGCAATTCCACGGCCATCCTTCCCACCATGCCCAGGGTCTCCTGGAGCCCGTGTCTTGCATGGCAGGGGTTGGATCCCACTTCTATCCCAGGGCTATTTCCATCTACTCATCTCAGCTGCGCCCATTCTTTCATGTGCTACTATTCGATTCCCAGAGAATCCCTCCAGTGCCTTTCCATGAATAGAGCCAGTCCCACTGAAATGTGCCCTCCTGTAGAAAGCGGACTGGCAGGTACCCTGCCTCTGCTCAGAGTGGCGATCCTGCCAGGCAGAGGAGGAAGCAGGATTTGCCACCAGGTGGAGCCCGGGTCCCCAGAAATGGGGAGCCTGCCTCTTTGCACGTCCCCAACAGAAATCACAAAGCAGGGGACTGGACACACCCACCACCTCACATGGAATGAACTTCTATTTTAATCTGGTTCAGCTCATTACTGACTGTGTAGCACGGGCAGGTTCAGTCCTGAAGTTGGCGGAGCGGGGGTCGTGGGGGGCAGGATGGCAGGAATGAGATGTGGGGGAGGTGCAGGCGAATGCAGAAGACCTATAAGATCAGGTCTCAGCAGTAGGAAAGCTGACCACCCATGGGAAGCTTCCCTCGAGAACACAAAGCCTTCTAATCACATGTCTTTCAGGCCTCTGCTCACCGCGAGTTAGAAAGTCGACCAATTTACTCCGCTCAGCAGCCCGCTCCCCAGGTGCCGGCCCTCACGCCTGGAACATTCTTGCTGTGGAGTCCACATCTTTCTCCCTAGGACTCCCAGCCAGTGGTCCACACCTATGAGCCATCTCCAAACAAGCCTAACTCCTTCCCCACCACACCCCAGCCTCCCGGCCCCCAAGCCTCTCCCCAAGACCTCCTCCAGACAACACCCAGGTGTTCAGATTTGCGTTTTCTTGTCCTAGCCTCCCTCTCTCTGCCCTGCTTCCCACTGTACAAGGACAACTCTGGGCCTGAGAGCGGCTGGCATCTGACTCACCTCGGTGCCCACCTGCACCTTGCCCGGAGTGACATTCAGCCAAGACCGTGGAGGAAGCCACAGCTGACTGAAGTCTCTGCGTTCCAGATTCCACTCTCAGTATCAGCTCAGGTGGGGCTTCCTCCAGGAAGCCTGCCTGACTCCCCAGGTGAGTCCCGCTTCCCGGTGTAGATTCCCAGAGCACCTCTGGTCTAAGAAACCACGGAATACGGGTAATCGCCCGAGCCACACTGGGAACTTGGTGAGAGCAGGGACTGTAAGTCTCCTCTTCTGGGGGTCCCGGGAGCCCAACCCTAGGGCCTTCCGGGAGCCTGGCGCGGAGGCAAGCTGAGGCAGGAAGGAAGGGTGAAGGGTGAAAACAGGGAATAGGAGACTGAGTGAGTGCATGCACGGATGCCTGGGTGAGGGGATGGCAGCTGAGGTTGCCCGGGGCCCCAGACTGCTAAAACGGGTACCAAACCAACTGGGTGCGAAAGCAGGAATGCGCGACCCCTACCGTGTCCGCGGCGGGTCCCGAGGCGCAGAGCGTCAGGGGCGGGGCGGAGTGGGGGCGGGGCCGGGGGGGGTCGGCGCTTGCAGGGGGGCGGGGCCGGGCGAGGGAAGAGGCTGCTGCGCGGGTCCCGGCGAGGTGCCGACGCGCGTGGACCGCGGCACCCCGGCTCTTGGCGCTCGCGGCCCTCCGCCATGCCCTCCTACACGGTCACCGTGGCCACCGGCAGCCAGTGGTTCGCTGGCACCGACGACTACATCTACCTCAGCCTCGTGGGCTCCGCGGGCTGCAGCGAGAAGCACCTGCTGGACAAGCCCTTCTACAACGACTTCGAGCGCGGCGCGGTGAGGAAGCGCGGCTGGGACCGGGCTGGGGACACTCTGGACCCGTCGGGGCGGCCGTGACCGAGGCAGGGGGCGGGGGAGGGCGCCCGAGACCCGTTGGGGCGGTAGGGCCCGGGCTTGGGGAGTGTCCAGGACCCCGTCCGGACGGCTGGGACCCAAGTTCGGGGTGGGAGGCTTTGCAGAGTGAGGTCTCTAGGGCGCTGCGCTTCTCCCCTGGGAGCAGGAGAAGGTGCAAGGTCTGCTCTCCATTTCACAAATAGGTACCCCGAGGCTCTGATTGGTCCCTAACTGGGCAAGTCCTGTGGGCAGCATTACTTGTGCCCCACTTTGTAGGGCTCCTTCCACAGGTCGTGGGGTGGGGTTGGAGAGTCGTGCGGGTCCTTGCCCGGCTGTGACGCCCAGATGGCACCTCAGAGCAGCCTCAAGCTGTGGTGAGAAAGCACAGGTCTGGGGGTTCAGAGGCTGGTTTGAATCTTGGCCTGACGGCTAGTTCACTCTGCCCCCTCACTGGGCCTCAGTTTCCCCAAATGTCAAATGGAAGGGATGACTTCAGGCTGGTCTAGGAATCTGCGTGAACCCAAGCCCAGCTGGTGGCCCAGAGTGATACTAGCATCTGTCTTCACACCTGGGTAGCTCACATCCTCAGGACAGGTCCCCACAGGAAATCAGAAGGAAAGAACATGAGAAGTTTTGCAGCCTGGAGATCGTCTGACTCCCAAAAGAGTATACAGTAGGGAACACTTCCACCCCAAGTGTGAGGGCTCAGTGGAGCAGGAAGAGGAAGGAGTGCTTCTCCTCTCCCCTTCTCAGTATATCTACTGAGATATCTACTGAGATATCCCTGGAGCTGTGGGAGTCCACGGAGCAAAGGGAGCCCTGTGTACTGTCCCTTGTGTCTGTGGTACCGAGTGCTATATAAGGCCCCATTTAGAAGCCAGCTCTTGACGCTGACCTAGGCATGAACTGCAGCCCTGTGGCTTTGTCCGTGAGCATGGCAGGTCATGGTCCTTACCGAGCGTTTAGTGACTCTCCCAGTCCACTGCCAAGTGCATGGGAAATGTTCACTGTATGATTATTGTGACAGTCCCAACATGCTGCAAGTAGGTACCCAAGGAATGTTCGCTTCCATCACCCACCAGTTCCTGAACTGGACCAAAAAGATTCAGACTTGACAAAGTTGTCTTTTTCACCACTTAGTTGATTATTAGGTTGAACCATATGAAAGTGCTCATAGTTGACAATTTTGAATAAACAAAACTGGGAATTTCATATGGTTCAACTAAATACTTCTTGGATAAAATTGATGAGTTCAGTTTTAGGCCTGTAGAGGCTAAAGTAAGTAAATAATATTCCACTCCTTTTCCCAACTCCAAACTCAAAGTGGGTGTGATTCCTATCCAGGAGCCTCAGAACCTTGGTATAAGCCAACTTGGCACTTAGCTAAGTTCAGCATGTTAGCCTGGTTCAATTTCCCTTCAGGAAAAGTGAGGTGTTGAGTATAAAAACAACCATCTATTGTGTGGTTTCCCCCTTTAGGGAACTGGCCCTGGGGACAGTGGAATGAGACATCCATTTGGAAAGATGACAGCTGCCATTTCTGAAGCACCTTCATTTATTTCCGTTAGTTCATGGATTCCCCTAACACCTCAGGGAGGAAGACAGGGGACAGACTACCCCCCCTTAATAGGCAGGTCACAGTGGGCTCCATTGTCTTCTACACACACACACACACACACACACGCACGCACACAAAGCCCTGCCGCACAGGGCACCCCATGTGTGGCTTCTCCCAGGAGGAGACACTGTGGTGTGGCCAGAACAGGGTCATTGGAAGAGGAGTGAAAGCACTGTTCTGTTCATTATCGTCACCTTGGGAATTCATTCAAATGCCTCTATGACTAAACAGCTAGGTGAGAGTCCCAGAAGCAAATTTCAGGAGAGGTTTGCGTGTCCCATTTCCATCAGGGTGAGAGAGGGTGAGCTGGGAGGGGCTGCCGTGCTACAGGGGAATCTGCTGGCTCCTAAAGTCTCTTTGAAAAAATCCGCTTTTGAGAAAGTTCCTGTTGATGCAAAGTTACTCCACACTTTCTTGCACAGTCCAGAGCTACTTCCTCATTCTCCAGCTAGTGTCTCTTTAAGGACAGGCTGTCCCTATTGGGTAAAGGTAAAAAAGAAACCTTAGAGAAAATACTTGCTGAGAAGAATCGGCCTTCCCATTTTACTTGGAAAAGTGCTCCTATCATTATGGTTAACAACAATAACAACAACAACCATGAAGGCAGTGGATTCAGTCATTTCCAGGTCTTTGGCAGGTGAACTCCCACACTCCTCTATGCACAGTTCAGTCAAATGATAAGACTGATTTTGTTGTCAATAAATTGAGTTGCAGATTCCCAGTTACTCTCATCAGAGTTCTACATACCGATTCAGGTCAGGACTGGGAATTGAAGCCCTCTCCAAAGGGGAGGTTCTCCCGTAAATGGTCACACCCTCAGTGGCTCCCCACTGCCTTCCTGGGAAAGCCCAGACCATGGACCCAAACAGCCCAGAGACTGGCTGCCCCTCCATGTCTCTCTTGTTCTCTGGGGAGCAAATATCTGAGTGAAAATGGGAGGCTCACTTGCAAGTCAGTCTGCACAGATGCACGCCATCCCAGAGCACCTGCCAGTCACTTGGCCAGTCACTGCCAGTCACAGCGATGCCAAGAAAATCAGACAAGCAGTTCCCACTACATTTGTGGCACAGCGGAAGGTTGAGGCTGGTCTTGCTGCTAGAAGGTGCCATTGCAGGCTATGTGCAGACTACCAGCCCGCCAGCTCCCCGGGACCAAGCAGCTCAGTGCCGTGTGCTGGCAGGCTCCAGATTCTAGGAGATGGGCAGGCACAGTGGCCGTGCTGGGCAACCCTTCCATGGCTTTTGGGGTGATCTGTGTATCTGTGGCCCTGATGACAGAGGGAGAGAAAGGAAGAGGGTTCAAGCGGTGCATTGGGTGTTCTACAGGCCGCAGGTTTGGGAAGCCCTGGACTCGGTGCCTCCCAAGGTACTTTCTAAGCCAGATTTCACCAATCCTTGAACTTTTCCCTTGATGGAAGAATCTAGAGTTCTCCGTGTGATAGTGAGGTAAATGGAGGGGAAAGGTGTTCATCCTGCATGTGACCCCATGCGTCTCTATTTCCACCCTCCTCCCACCAAACTGCCAGAGGAACCCCAGGAGGACTTCCTAAGAGGAATGGGAAGTTGGATATTTTCAGCAAGCCTCTTGGCTCTGAGCACAGTGAGCAGCTCACGTATTGTGGTTACCAAAGATGCCAGACACTTGTGGTTAGAAAGCAGAAGCCTCCTCCCTGTTTCCTGTGGCTTGGGCCAGGCCTTTGTGCTGGGATGGCACATCTTGGTCCCTAAGAGGTGTGCAAGCTCGTCTGTGCTGCCAGAAATCACTGTCCTGCAGGTGAAAGAACCCCTCTACCGCACAGTGTGTCTTGTGGGAGAGCAGAATCCACAGGCGGGGTCCCGGAGGGCACTGACTCCCAGGCCTGCCTGAGGTCTGTATTGCAGTGTGCTAATGCCTGGGAAGAAGCCAGGAGGCCCCGGGGTGTAGGGGTGGGAGAGGAGTCCCAGTTAGGGGCTGGATCATCTGAAGAGCTGCGAGGAGAGGAAAGGAAGGGCACAGCTCCTTTGGGGTGGCTTCTGGGGGTGAGAGAGAATAGAGACCCCCCTGAGCTGAGGCATGAGTGGGCTAGCAGGAAGGTTCTGGTGGGACAAGAGGCCCAGTGTCCATTTGGAGAAGGAGAGTGGGTACTGAGTGACCCACAACTGGACATCTACAGGGCCCACCCCCCACTCCAGGCCCCACCTGCCAGGGAGATCGACAGAGACCTCAGCTCTCCCCTGGGGCCAAGACAGAGATTCCCACCAAACACTGGGAGTGGGCAGTGTGGGGCAGAGGGCAAGGCCAGCCTATGTGACAGGGAAGTTCAGTCAGCCCCAGTCTTGAGGTCATGTTCTAGCTCCAAAGTGACTGACCATGGGCCTCAGCAAATTGCTTTACTCCCTGAAGCTCTGTTTCTTCACCCAGCAAGGGGGGATAATGCCTAGCTTGCCGGACCATTGAGAAATCCAAATGACATGATGCCTGAGGGGCTCCTTTCTCCAAGGGTACAGGCAACTGGCTACTGTATGCATCAGAACCAACCGGTCCTCCCTCCTGGACTCCTGAGGTCACTGCCTGTGAGCAGGTGTGAGCTAGCATGGGCTCCTTCACTGTGGCCCATCCCTGACTACACACAGCAAATTGAGTAGCCAGGAGTAGATGTGGGAGGAAGAAATTGAGCCCATGAGCTCACACCTCTTGGCTCAAAACCAGGAGAGAATTCCTGAGGGTAGAAGGGCCGTGAGGCATTTTTGTTGCTGGCATTGCAGGCCAAGGAAAGGGAAGTCAGCGTGCGGTGAGGCCTGGGCCCGGACAGCTGCTCCAGGGAAGTGGCTTTTCTGTGGCTCCAAGGAGCTGGCGGGGGCTGACAGTGTCTGTGGTATTGATGGCAGGGGTAGCAGGGAGAGGACGGCCATTCTAAAGTAAGAGGGGTCATGAACACCTGAGGCGGACACTCTCTTGGGAGGGACAAGCCCAGCACCTTGGAATAAAAAAGGAAGGGAGTTGGGGCCAAAGATGCCTCTCCAGGACCGTGTGATTCTCAGACGGAGGGCTAGATGTCCAGCTGGGGGTGGTAGCCGAGGAAGGGATGGAGCAGCTTCTCTGAGGGAGGGGACAGTGGAGTCTCCAGTCGCTGTGGCCCAGTGACCCGCAGATGCCCTAGGATGGCGTGCATCTAGGCAACTTCGCTTGCAAGTGAGCCTCCCCATTTTCACTCAGTTGTTTGCTCCCCGGAGAACAAGAGAGACGTGGGGTGGCTGTGCCAGAAAGATCTGGATTAGAATTCCATCTCTGACAATGAATAGCTGACCTGGGATTTAGTAAGCCTCGGTCTCTTCATCGGTGACACGGTCATGACGGCCCTCATCCTGACATCGTTAGGAGGGCCTATAGCAATCGTCAGCAAGCTATTTGCGAGCTGCAAAGGGCTGCCCTTCGTGCGAGGGCCAGTGTGCCCCCTGCAGCCCTGTCGGGTGGAAAGGCTAGCAGCCCCCCTGCCCTCATCATGAGCAGGGCAGCTGAAGAAGCCCCTCACCCGGCACGGCCCAGCAGAGGGCACCCCTGCCTGGAGCCTCCGTCTCCTCTGAGCCGCGTGCAGATCACAGAATGTCCTTCTCTGAGCAGCGCCGTCCATCCCTTACTCACCAGACCTCCATCTCCATAAGGGCAGAACCCAGGACTTGCTTCTGTCTCCCCGGGTGCAGCACGGAGCCTTACCGAGGGAAAGCATTCGGCAGACATCTAGGCTGGTGATACAAGGCTCAGGAACCCCAGACAACCTCATTCGCCTTTTTTTTTTTTTTTTTTTTTTTATCCTCTCAGGTGGATTCTTACGACGTGACAGTGGATGAAGAACTGGGTGACATCCAGCTGGTCAAAATCGAGAAGCGCAAGTACTGGCTCCATGATGACTGGTACCTGAAGTACATCACGCTGAAGACGCCCTGCGGGGATTACATCGAGTTCCCTTGCTACCGCTGGATCACCGGCGAGGGCGAGATTGTCCTGAGAGATGGACGCGGTGAGTGGCCCAGGCCCCTTCCACTTCCTGAGCTTCCCAGGAACTCCTTCCTCAAAGGACTGTTTTCATAGGAATAATGATACCGCCGCTGTGTGCCTCCGTGTACCTGCGGAGGTGCGACCTTCCTCAGGGTGCTAATAAGCCCCGTGCTAAGAAGGTGCAGGGAGAGGCCCCCGGCCACATGCTCAGCAGTGTCCTCCCTCTGGGCTACAGTCCTTCGGGGGCAAGCTTATGACCCCCTTTTTGTCAGAGGGTAACTACAGTCCCTAGTAGCAAATACCTGTGGGACGTCCCCCTAGAGGGGCCGCTCTCCAGGTAAGTTCTCCAGTCCTCCTCTCTGTGAGGTCACAGTGGGGCACGGGCTCCAGGGCAACATGCACGGGCCTGGGAAGGGAAGAGGTCGACCAGGAGTGCCCCGAGTGGCAGCCTAGAGGGGCCATGGCCAGGCCTGGTGGTCATGGTCACCAGTTGTTAAACCTAAAGTCCCACATTTTGCTAAAAAGAGAAAAGTACCTAAAGTCGGCCCTCTTAAGCAAGACCCTCGAACGTGCCAATCTGGCACTTCCTCGGGAGACCACTCCCCATAAGAGACGGGCAGCTGGCCTGGTGTGGAGGAGCAGAGAGAGGAACAGATGGCAGAAGTCAGCTGAGGCCACTCTGTCCCTCCGAATGGCTCCCCGTTGTGCACTAACCTGTAAGCGTGTGGGAGTCAAATCCATGCCTCGGCAAAATTCTATCTGACTTCACGTTGTGGCCCTTCAGTTTGTTCACACTTTAAACCCAGAACAAGATGTCTCCAAAGCTGTGCACCACTAGAAAAGTGAGGGGGAACACAGGTGCAGTGACTTCCCCTTCACAGAGGTCCGGCAGGGTAGGCAAAATGGAAGTGATGATTAACCCCATGTTTTTAGCTAAGAAAATCAAGACAGAGGAGGAAAAAGTTCTCTACCTAGTGTTCTAAAACTGCCAGGCCACGTCCCTTTCTTTTTCTTTCTTTCTTTCTTTCTTTCTTTGAGAGAGAGAGAGTGAGCAGGGGAGAGGGGCAGAGGGGGAGAGAGAATTTTAAACAGACTCCATGCTCAGTGTGGAGACCAACACAGGGCTCGATCCCACCACGCTGGGATCATGACCTCAGCCAAAATCAAGAATCGGACACTCAACCAACTGAGTCACCCAGGCGCCCCCTCCCATTGTTTCTGACATGGAATTTAAGAAACCAATTTCCAAAAATATTTCTGAACGGAATGATTGGAGCTAGAAAGATTTTTGTTCCCTGACCTCACAGCAAAAAAAAAAAAAAAAAAAAAAAAAAAATCACCAAATTCACTCTGTCTTGTGGCCAGAATGTGAGCAGTTGTGGACAGGGCACTTCTCTTTCTCTAGTATCAGAAAAACACTAGCTCCAAGTCTTTCCCCTGCCCCTCCCACCAGGGGTCTTGGTTGTGCAGTCCTTCTCCTCACAGACCCCGCATCCCTTTCTAGCAAAAAACATATGGCACATTCAAATGAGGATATTTAGAAAAGTATAGGCTAGGAGGCCTGGGTGGCTCAGTCAGTTAAGCATCTGGCTCTTGACTTCAGCTCAGGTCATGATGTCACAATTTGTGGGTTCAAGCCCCACATCAGGCTCTCTGCTGACAGCACGGAGCCTGCTTGGAATTCTCTCTCTCTCTCTCTCTCTCTCTCTCTCTCTCTCTCTCCCCCTCCCCTGCTCATGTTCTCTCTCTCTCTCTCTCTCTCTATCTCTCTCTCTCTCAAAATAAATAAATAAACATAAAAAAAGAAAGGTGTAGGCCAAACTTGGTTTACTCTGTGTATTAGTTTCTAGGACTGCCATAACAAATTACCACAAACTGGGAAGCCTTCAAAAAATATACGCTGAATTTTTTTTTTAATATTTAGGATTTATGGGTTTGGGATGAATTATTTCAAAATTGATTGTATTAAGACTTCCTAGGTGGTGACTATGGTTGATAATACCATACTGTATATTTGAAAGTTGCTAAGAGGACAGATCTTAAAAGTTCTCATCAGGGAAGGTGGGCGGGGGATGGGTGAAATAGGTGATGGGGATTAAGGAATGCGCTTGCTGTGATGAGCACGGGGTAATGTGTGGAAGTGTTGAATCACTACATTGTACACCTGAAACTAATGTTACACTGTTTAGTGGAGTGAAAATAAAAATTTTAAAGTTCTCATCACAAGAAAAAACAAAGAAAGAAAGGTGTAGACCATTAGCACTGCCAGTCCTGGTGGGGTGAGGGGAGGGGAAGAATGCCAGAATAATCCAGATGGGGAGTGTCCTAGAGACAGAGCCCTCTTGGGAGTAGCTGTGGCCCCTAGTAGAGATGCAGACAGCAGGGAGACACTACGAGAGGACCTGGGGAATAAATGTCCTCTCCTCACTCTCCAGTGCCCTCCTCTCTCTGGTCAGGGCTCCCAGTGGCTGAACCCAACACAAAGCCCATTGATGCAATTCATTCAAATCGAGGACAAGATCAGGGACCTTCAGGGACAGGATGAGGTGAAGGGTAGATTCTGAAGGGGCACATGGAAGCTGCCCATCCAGCATGTTTCGCTTATCAGTTCCTCTGTAACAATCTTTGTGGATTTAAACAGCCATTTCATTTTTTCATCATGGGATGGAAATTTGGGAAAGGTTCAGCTGGGTGGGTTGTCTGTGAGCCACGAAGCATCAACTGAGGACGATGGGCTAGAAGGCTCCCTTCGAGGACGGTTCCTCTCTCACATGTCTAGCACCTCAGGGCTCCATGGCCTCTCTCTCCACCTGGAAGCTCATTCTGGAAGCCTTCTCCGTGGAGTTGGGCTTCTCACGGCTTGGCCCTCACAGGGTAGTTGCACTTCTTATGTGGTGGCTGGCTTCTAAGAGCGAGTATTCCAAGAGACAGAAAGTGGAAGCTGCCTGTCTCTTCATGTTTGGGCCTGGAAACTGTCAGGGGATAGTTTCTACCTTATTCTGTTGGTCCAAGCAGTCGCAGAGCCAACCCAAACTCAAAGGGGACATAGATCCCACCTCTCAATGGAAAGAATGTCAAAGAATTTATGGCCATCTTTAATCCACCCCATGGCACAATGACCAATCCTTTGGACAATCCGGAAATGAGGGGACCCTGCCCATGAGCGACCTGGTAACCTCTGCAATCTAATGCTCCACCACTGCACCTGGGGTGAACATAAATGTCAGAGGGCTGTCACTGTGGTCCCAGGGATCGAGAGCACCTATGTGAAAAGACAGCTTCATTAAGGCACTCACGTCAGTCTTTTGGAATCTACCCCCCTCTCCAGAACTCTGGGGCATTCAGTCTAGGCTTTGTCACCTCCTTGTTCCCAAAAGTTCCATCAGTCACTGGGGTAGATGTCCGGCACCCTCAGGACCAGGAGAAATGGAGCTGACAGCTTTTGAGACTTGGTATGTGCAGTTCCACACGTTCTGACTTCTTCATACCACTGAAATTGAAGACTCAATGCCTCAGAGCCAGGTGTCTGAGAAATAAGCTAATTCTTCGAGGTGGATTAGAGATGACGAATGTCGAATGCCTACAACAGTGTCCCCTACAGCCAATGGCAGCTGTTGTCAGTTAATATTCATCTTGCCTTCAGTGGCCTTAACCCTGCCCCCCGCTGGATGGCTTAACATCCCCACTGGAGAACAAAGAGGTGCCCCATTGATCTTCCTCTCTGGGCCCCAGTTCCAAGCCCTGGACTGGAGCTTCCTCAGCCAGAAGGTGCTCTGAGTGTGGGCTAGGAACTGTTAGCTGTTGGTCTGTAAAGAGGTGGGTACCGAGACTGAGAGCAGGCATTTACAAACTTTTATAGCAACTTGCAAGAATTATTCTGTGACCGTTGCATCTTATAATAAAAACAGGATTTATGCTTTGAATGTCCTTGGTTTGTTTTTTATTTCTTTTCTAGTAGTTAAGTTTTATTGTAGTTTACAGAAATATCAGTCTGTGATTAAACGGAAACTTTTAAACCCACAGAGAGCTGGAGAAGCACTATTATAGGAGATGCTCTGGAATCTTGGTAGGAGATGCTCTGGAATCTTGCTAGTCTGGGCTCCCACTGTGTTCACTGGCTTTACCCTAAATAACAGTATAAAGGGTAGTCATGAGCTGGCTTCTGCTGTAAAGGCCCTGAGCAGCTTGACCTTGACTTTAGCCACTTGCTCCACTCCTGAGATGAGAGACAAGAGACCTTTGAATCTGGGCTTAGGGGGAGGAAGAGGAAGCCTAGATCCATCATGATTGTAAGGACAATAATGTTAGTCATTGTTCCCACTTACTGGGTGCCAAGCATTGTGTGAAGTGCTCACTAAATCCCTACCATAACCCTGACATTGGCATTATCATACCCATTTTACATGTGGGGAAGCTAAGGCAACTTGCTACATACACTGTACCTTCCAGAGAATCATTGGCCTGCCCCCATAAATCCTGATGACCACGAAGCCTGGCTCATGTATGTGGACATGATTCTCAGAGCTCCAAGGTGCAGGGCCCCCAGCTTGCCGAATGAGCAGGCAGTAAGAGGGGACACTGGATTTGTCTTTTATAATAGGCTAAGAGCATGGATATGAGTCTTGTGCTGAAAATCCACTCATTCGGTGCGTGACCTTGGGCAAAGTTCAAAGGCAAAGCTATTCAACCTCCCTAAGCCCCAGTTTCCTACACATGAACTGGGGAAGTGCTCAGAGGCTTAAATGAGATGATGCATATAAAGATGATGCATGGGCAGGTGTGTGAGGGAAACCTGAATATTGGACGTTGTTACCGTTCTTCCTGTGGCTCTTCTCACACCTGTCCTTTCCTCACAGCAAAGTTGGCCTGCGATGACCAAATTCACATTCTCAAGCAGCACAGACGTAAAGAGCTGGAAACACGGCAAAAACAGTATCGGTGAGTTATGACGTCAGAGCAGACAGCCCTGAATGAACTCTGCCCACAGCGGATGGCTGACCACTGCTGGTAAGCAATGGCCAGGCCACCAGTGCCCTGTAGTGCTCCTCGATCCCCAAGATCCACTTGACCTCCACTGTCCAGGCAGAGATGGTAAAGTGCATTATGGAGAAAACTGTGGGGAAACCATATCAGCATCTAGGGGGAATGGGGCAGCAAAAGCGCGGATTTACATTAATGTTCTTTCACCTCCTATTGTAGTGATTACCCTCTCACTTTTTGTGTCTTCTGGTAATAATTCTATTATAAAAGTGATAAATAATCTCCAAAAAATTGGCAAATCTTTAGCTAACAGACCAAGAAAAAAAGAGTGAGAGAACTCAAATTTTTTAAAGTAGGAGAGAGGGAGCATCAGTACCCACCTCACACAAATTAAAAATGTATAAAAGGGAATACTATGGACAGTTGTATACCAACAAATTAGATAACTTGAGTGAAATGGAGAAGTCCTAGAAAGATAGGAATGACCAAAACTGACTTAAGAATAAATAATTTGATTGGAGCGCCTGGGTGGCGCAGTCGGTTGAGCGTCCGACTTCAGCCAGGTCACGATCTCACGGTCCGTGAGTTCGAGCCCCGCGTCAGGCTCTGGGCTGATGGCTCAGAGCCTGGAGCCTGTTTCTGATTCTGTGTCTCCCTCTCTCTCTGCCCCTCCCCCATTCATGCTCTGTCTCTCTTTGTCCCAAAAATAAATAAACGTTGAAAAAAAAATTAAAAAAAAATAAATAAAAATAAAAAAAAGAATAAATAATTTGAATAGAACAATCACAAGCCAAAAGGTCGAATCAGTAATTTTGAAACTTCCCACAAAGAAAATCCTAGGCCCAGATGACCTCACTGATTAATTCTACCAAATGCTTAAAGAATTAGTACCAATCCTGCATAAGCTCTTCCAGAAAATGCAAGAGGAGGGAACACATCCCAGTGCATTGAATGAGATCAGTGTTATACCAAAATCAGGCAAAGACATCGTAAAAAAACTATACACCAATGTCTCTTATGGATATAGATGTAAGCATTTTCAACAAAATACTAGCAAACTGGATGCAACAGCGTGTAAAAGATATGATACAATATAGGATTTATCCCAAGTGTGCAAGGTTGGTTTAATATCTAAAAATCAATTAATGTAATGCACCATATCAGTAAAGAACAAAGAAACACATGAGCATCTCAAAAGACATATAAGAGTGCATTTGACAAAATCCAACATTCTTTCATGATTGAATAATGCTAAAAAAAATAGGAATTAAACAGAAATTTCTCAACCTGGTAAAGGGCACCTATAAAAAACCTTACAATTAATATCATTTTTTTTAACATTTATTTATTTTTGAAAGAGAGAGAGACAGAGTGCGAGTGGGGGGAGGGGCAGAGAGAAAGGGAGACACAGAATCCAAAACAGGCTCCAGGCTCTGAGGTATCAGCACAGAGCCCAATGTGGGGCTTGAACTCACGAACTGTGAGGTTGTGACCTGAACTGAAGTCGGAAGCTCCACTCAGTCAGTGGAGCTGGGTAGGTGTCCCCGGTTCATATCATTCTTAATGGGAAATGACTACATGCTTTCCTCCTAAGATCCAGGAACAAGATAAGGATGTCAGCTTTTGCCACTTCTGTGTAACATTGTACTGGAGATTCTAGCCAGGGCAATTAGGCAAGAGGAGAGAAAGGGCACCCACGTTAAAGAGCGATAAGTAAAACCACTGCCATTCACAGATGAAATGATCTCGTATGTAGAAAATCCTAAAACGTTCACCAAAAAAAAATATTGGAACTGATAACCCAGCAAGGTTGCAGGATAAAAGATCAATATACACAATTCAGTTGTGTTTCTGTATGCTAATAATCAATCTGAAAATAAAGATAACAAAACAGTTCCATGTGCAGTAACATCAAAAGGAATAAAATATTTATGAATAAACTTAGCAAAAGAAGTCTAAGACTTACACAATGAAAACTACAAAACGTTGTTGAAAGTAATTAAAGAAGACCTAAATAAGGTGAAAGACATCTTACATTCACGGACCAGAGGACTTAATATTATAAAAATAGCAGTACTCCCCAAAGCAGTGTGCATATTTAACACAATCCCTATCAAAGTCTCAGCTAACTTTTTTGCAGAAATTGACAAGATGATCCTAAAAATCATAAGGAAATGCAAGGAACCCATAATAGTCAAAATAATCTTGAAAAAAAAACTTGGGGAACTCACACTTGCAATATCAGAATTACTACACTGCTGTGGTAATTAAAACAATTGTGGTATTGGCATAAGGTTAGATATATAGAGAAATTAAATAGAATTGAGAGTCCAGAAGTTAGCCCTTGCATTTATGGTCAGTTAATTTTCAACAGAGGCAGCAAGACAATTCAATGGAGAAAGAATAGTCTTTTCAACAAATGGTGTTGGGACAACTGACCAGTCACATGCAAAAGAATGAAATTGGACCCTTACCCCACGTACAAAAATTAACTTAAAGTGGATCAAATACTTAAATGTAAGAGCTAAAACTAAAGACAGGGGTAAACTTTCATGGCCTTGCATTGGCAAAGTATTTTTAGATATGACAACAAAAGCTTACACAACAAAGGAAAAATAGATAAGCTCATGTTATCAAATTTTAACTTTTGTGCTTTGAAGGATACCATCAAGAAAGTGAAAAGACAACTCACAGCATGGGATGAAATATTTGTAAATCATGGATCTGATAAGGGACTTGTATCCAGAATATATAAAGAGCTCTTACGAATCAATGATAAAGACAAATAATCCAACTTAAAAATAGAGAAGGATCTGAATAGACATTTCTCCAAGGAAGATATATACATGATCAATAAGTCCATGAAAAGATGCTTGACATCATTATTCACTAGGGAAATGCAAATCATTACCACTTCACATTTACTATGAAAGTCAGATAATAACAAGAGTTGTGAGGATGTGGAGAAATCAGAACCTTCATACACTCCTGGTAGGAATGTAAAATGTGCAGCTGCTTTGGAAAACAGTCTAGTAGTTACTCAAGTTGTTAAATCAAGAGTTACTAGATAATCCAGCAGTTCCACATCTAGGCATATGCCTAAGAAAACGAAAATATATGTCCGCACACAAACTTGTATATGAATGTTTACATTATCCATAAGAACCAAAGGTGAATACAACCCAGATGCCCATTAACTGATGAATCTGTAAATAAAATGCGGTATGTCTATACATGGAAAATATTTTGGCCATAAAAAAATGAAGAAGCACTTCTCCAGAGGAAATATATGGCCCACAAGCATTTGAAAGGATGCTCAACATCATTAATCGTCAGGAAAGTGCAAAAATCAAAATCACAGTGGGATACCACGTCACACCCGCTAGGATGACTAGAATTAAAAAGAGAAACTGGAGCCCTCAAACATTTTTGGTAGAATATAAAATGGTACAGCCACCTTGAAAAACAGGTTAGCAGTTTCTCAAACCTTTTTTAATTTTTTTTTTTTTTTTATTTTTTAGAGAGAGAGGGGGAAGTCAGGGAAGTGGGGCAGAGGGAGAGGGGAAGAATCTTAAGCAGGCTTCTCACTCAGCATAGAGCCCGACATGGCACTCGATCCCACGACCCTGGGATCATGACCTGAGCCAAAATCAAGAGTCAGATGTTCAGCCAAATGAGCCACCCAGGTGCCCCACAGCTTCTCAAATCTTGGACAGACTTCGTGCTAGCAGCTCTATCCCTTTTTTCTTATTGTGCATGGTGGCTACACAAGAGTAATGAAAATAGGTTTCTACACACACACACACACACACACACACACACACACACAAGCTTTATATCAATATTCATAGCAACATCACTTATAATAGCCCAAAGGTGGAAACAACATAAATTCCATTACCTGATGAACGGATAAACAAAATGTGGTATATTCATATAATGGAATGTTATTTAGCATTAAAAAGAATGAACTATGGCTACATACTAAACCATGCATGAACCTCAAAAACATTATGCTAAAGAGGAAAGTCATTTACAAAACACCACATACTGTATGATTCTATTTTATGAAATGTCTGGAACAGGCAAGTCTGTGGACACAGATTAGTAGACTGTTGGTTGCCCAGGACTGGAAGTTGGGGATGGACACAGACAGTGACTATTAATGGGCACAAGGTTTCTTTTTGGGGTGAAAATATCCCCAAATTAGACTTCGGTGAAGCCTGCACAATTCTGTAAGTACACTAAAAAACTTCATCGGATGCTTTTAAGGGGTGAATTTTATTGTATGTAAATTACAACTCAATATAGCTGTTTTGGGAAATAGCACATGATCTAGAGCGCTCATCTGGAAAACGGTGGTCAGTGGGCTATATCCAGCCTATAAATTTGTTTCATGGTCGCTGTGGAGTTCTGAGTAAACAGGGCCCAGGTTTCCTCAGTCCAATACCTGTCCGCTGTCTGTGTCAAGGCATCTTTCAGGTCCTACTCTGGCCTTTGTAGACCTTGAGTCTGTGACTCCTTCCAAGGGAGAAGAATGGATGGACTCATGCTAACCAGTCAGCATGGTTACCTGGGCTATGGCGAGGCTCTTGGGGAGTGATGACCATGACACCTTTCCACGTATGTCTCTATGGTGTAACTTCCTACAAAGAGTATGCAGTATGTCAGGCTTTTTTAATCCAATAAAGCAAAAGAAGGGCAGTCAATGACCTGCTGCTATGCAGAGCAACATAGGCAAACCTCACAAGTACAGTGTTGGATACCGGAAGTGAGGCACACCGTGTCTGACCAATCCATAGAGTTTGGAAGTCTGTTGTTTAGGGACAGTTACATAGCAGTGGGACAATAGACAACAGCAAGGAAATGATTCTCATAAAAGGGAGGACGGTGATCAGGGGAGGCTAAGCGGGAAAGCAGGTGCGGTGTGGGGATACTGGTAACGTTCTGATTCTTGATCTGGATGTTGGTTATACAGATGTTTTGTGCATTTTTCTCCATGTGTGTGCATACATATACATATCCACACATACATACATGTGTTTATATGTTTGATTTCATAATAAAATTTTAAAATAAAATTTTTATATCTTTATATCAGGTGAAAGAGGGTACTCTGATTATACTTGAGTAATGTTAAAGATTTATGAATTTGTAGTTTATTTTAAAACTTTCGTGTGTGAGCCTCTTGGCTCAGACACCGTGTGATGCGTTCTGGGACTTTTGTGTTTGGTGCAGTGCACAAGGCGTTGTCCGAAAGCTCTGCACCACCATTCCCATCTTAAAACATTGTTATTTCTGAGCTCCTTCGTCAGCTTTCCTCCGCACTTCAGCCACCTGTGTCAGAGCCCCTACAGTGAGCATCCCATGTGCGTTTGGCCTTGTGGAAAGAAGGAATCCTAGTTTGCAGTGACATTAAACAGCTTTCAGAGAATCAGGCTAGTTTGTGTCCTGTTAGGAGACTGGACAGGAAGTTTTATCAGTTCCACTGTCATTCAGACTAAGATGTTAATGGCTGATAAATTAGTCTTACAGGCATGTTGTCTTAACGCAGTATTTTCCAAAGTGTGCCCTGGAGCAGCGGCCCCATAACTTTCTCCCCGTGGTGAGACAAGTTTGGGAAACTGTTCATCACCTCCTCCTCCTGGAGGTTCCCGATGCACATAAGCAGTGAGAATTCTGAGAAGTTCTGTGGTAGTGGGCTGTGGTTAATTTTTTTTTCCCACCCAGTGTTTCCCAAGAGAGTTGGATGTACAATTCTTAACATCTCACAGAACAAGTACTCTGTGGAGCACCCTTTGGGAAGTACCCCTTTATTAGGGAGCAGTGGATTCAGTGGTGTGTTTGTTTCACAGGGACAGGGCTTTGACAGGGTCTAGGGAGATGGGGCCAAGGGCTTTTCCAGTGAAATAGTTATCCCTCTTCTTAGATCTAATCGTCATTGTTTCTTCCTCCTTCCACTCATCTGCCCTCTTCAGACGCCCTCCTCTGCTTCCGTTCAGGAAGCACTGAACTTTGCACCGTCTGCATAATCTAGGAGTTCCTCTTTCACACGAACTCTCGAGCTTCCAGATGAGAGTTGGAAGTAAAGTAAGAATAGTCACCAATCTGTCAGGGAGCTGCAAGCCCAGCTGGCCTTCGTCCCTCAGTCAGCCTGGCAGGGAAGTGGAGAAGCCCACGCAGGTCATAACGCCCTGACCCCATTCTCACTGTGACCGTATGCACCTGGCTGGTGTGCACGCACACACAGCAGCGGATAGAGTAGTGGTTTGTAACCTACAGCGTTTGATCATTTTGTGACTTGCTTTTTTTCACTCGTCATTCTGTTTTGAAGGGCAGCCGGTTGACACAGACAGGTGTCATCCATTCACTTAGCTCCTGTATAGCACACCATTGCACGAACAAACCACCAGGCTCACCCACTCTCCTGCTGATGGACATGTAGACCGTCTTTAATATCTGGCTGTCACAAGCCACACCAGAGTGAGCTCTCTCATCTGTCTCCTGGTGCTCTTATGGAAGAATTTCTCTAGGGAATATTCTTAGAAGTAGACCTGCAGGATAGCAGACCACACTGTGAGTTTTCTAGATATCGCCACTGGTATTCCAAAGGGGTTCTGCCAGTTTTCACCCCTAGCAGCTGTTTCTTAGTGTTGCACTTTCCCTACATCATTGACACACTTTGCATCTTGAGACATTCTCATTGGTGTCGGTCTGATGTGTCTGAAATAGTATCTCATTGATTTCCTCATTCTTACATTGCCACATATTTCTCGCTGTATGTGAATTCAGCCATTCCCCTGTTGTTTGCTTCATGTGTGTGTGTGTGTGTGTGTGTGTGTGTGTGTGTGTGTGTATTTGGCATTACCAACAGTGTGGCAGGAGGCAACCTCATACAAGCAGCTTGATGTCCTGGTGATTTCATTACTGTCAATTTCCAGAACTCACCTTGCTGGGTCAAATTAGCAGTTTCATTTTTAAAAGTACTAACAAAAATCCTTTCTCACAATGTTATAGTAATTTTTGGTTCAATTTTCCAGTTGTATATGTATATATATGACATACCTGATCATGTCAATCTTTTATATTTTTGACAATCTAAAAACCCCTAAATTGGACCCCGTGGTTGTTTTAATCTGCATTCCCCTGACCACTGGTGAGTTAAGCCTCTGTGCATTGTCTCTTCTTTGAATTGTCTATTTATATGCTTCATTTTTCTGTGTCCTTGTTATTATTCATCTAAAGGAGCCCTTTGTGTGTTCGGATAGCACCTTTTCGTTATGAGTATGGTATATGTCATTTGTCTACTGTTGCTTGTGTCGCAGATTTTAATTCTTTATTTTCTTAACTATATGTATTGGTTTTCCTTTATAACTTTTGGGTTTCCTGCTTTACGTAACAAGGCCCTCCCCACCCCAGTGTTACATAAATATACCTATATTTTTGTCTAACTTTTACAATTTTGTTTTTTAACATTAGGCTTTTAACTCACCTGCCATGTATTTTTATACATGATGTGAAGTAGGGGGTCAAACATCCCGGTGTCACTTATTACATAACACACTCCTTCCTACTGCCCAGGGATGATGCCCATAGCACACAGAGCTGGCACAGCCTGGTGGGATGTGCATGGGCTCTGAAGCCAGTTTCTGAGCTCCACTCCCACTTACTGCATCCTGTTGTTTGGTCTCTGTGTGCCTCCTTCCTCCTCTCCCTCTCCCCCCTCTTCCGCCCTCCCCTCTCCCCCTCCTTCCTCCTCCTTCCTCCCTTCTCCACTTCTCCTCTCCCCCTCCCTCCCCCTCCTCCTTCCTCTCCTCTCCACCTCCCTTCCTCTCCACCTCCCCCTCTCCCTCCCTCCCCTTTCCCTTTCCCTCCCTTCTCTCTCCCCCTCCCTCTCCCCTCCCTCCCCTCTCTCCCCACACTTCTTTTTCCTTCCCTTCTCCCTTCCATCCCCTCCCTCCTTCCCTCTCCCCCTCCCTACTTTCTCTGTTTCCCTCCCTCTTTCTCCCCCTACCCCCACAGTCTTCTCTCTCTTTGACATTTTAATATTTAATAAGTATATATCTATACATGCCCTTTTCCCCTTTCTTTCTACCTAGGACTTACTCAGAAAATTGAGGTCCTTTCAACTTAAGAAAGTTTTTCTCTTATTTCTTGATTTTCACTTCTCTCTATATTCCTCTCTCTCCTTTTGGACTTCTTAGTCTCTGCATATTAAATCTTCTAGGTCTGCCTTTCATGTCTCTTGTGTTTTCTTTTCCTTTAAAGTTTTTATTTTAATTCCAGTTAGTTAACATACAGTGTCATATTTGTTTTAGGTATACAGTATTCATCACTTCCATAAAACACCCGGTGCTCATCACAACAAGTGCCCTCCGTAATCTCCATCATGGCTTCCATTTCTTTGTGTTTTTGCTCTGTATTTGTGTTATGTTTTCTTCCATTTTGTACAGAGCAGTGCCTGGCACTGACAGGTGTTCAGTAATTACTTCCTTAATGAATACATTTTGTGCAGGAAACAAGTTAGATCTCACAGTGACTCTTCTCTTTTCCCATTTCTCTGTTGAATTTTCAATTCAGAAATCATGTTTTGTGGCTGCAGAAGGTCTTTTTAGGGGCACCCAGCTGGCTCAGTCCATAGAGCATCTGACTCTTGATCTCAGGGTTGTGAGTTCAAGACCCACGTTGGGCATGGGGTCTACTTTTAAAAAAGGAAAAAAAAAGAAAATCTTTTTATATTCTACTGTATCTCTTTAACACTTCTTTTTTTAAGAAATTAAATGTCTTTAAAAAAAGAAATTAAATGTCTTTTTTGCATCTTCATTTCTTCTGCCTGACGTGTTCAACTCCCTGTGGAGTGTGATTTTTTTTTCTTTGCCTATTTATCTACGGGCACGAAGATCTTTGGCCCCTGTGCAGGTCAGCCTGTCAGCTGTCTCAGGTAGCAGTGGCCTGCACTGGAAGGGACACAGGCGTCTGCTGGAGAGCTGGCGAACTGCACAGTCTCCACGCACTGAGAGGCGGTAGTCTCCAGACCACGGAAGGTGGGCGCGTCCATCCATTAGTGCTGCCACCTTCAGGAGGTGGGGGGGACAGCAGTGGGGCAGGAGGTTCCAAGAAAATCAATTATTTTCTAAAACAAAGGGGGAAAAATCAGTAGATTAGTTGACGTTGTACACTTGTCTACATTTTATCAGCGTTGGTGTTAATACAAACAACAAATAGAGAAGATTTTCTTAAAGCCCAGGAAAATGGAATACTGTAAGTAAACCGACAGTGATAAATGACAGTGCCATGCAACAGAAAATGTTTTTCAAAATGCATTTGCTCCGGGCGACCATACCTAGCTCCTGTTCGCCTCTTGTGGTCCCAGTGGGAGTCTTACCTGGCCAACAGGACAGCATGAAAAACCATGGGGATTTTTGGGACAGTAATAGCACAAGATGATATTAAAGGGACTCCAGACTTTTTCATGACCTCAGCTCTCAGTGCTTTACTTTCTGTTGTGAGAAAGGTTTCAGAAAAGGAGAGTTAGGAATACAAGTGAAAAGCTGTTAACCCAGAATGTAAATTTTGATTTTTAAATAAATGCGAGATTGTTTTCCCTGCCCTAAAGGAACAGACACTTTGGGTTAGTTTTGGTTTTGCCGTAAGAAAGAAAACAGCAAAATTTAAAAAACAAAATGTAAGTGCCCAATGCTGCAGGATAAGTTTCAAGGACACCGGTATCTGAAAATGTGGGCTGGATACAGTGCATGGCCTGTCTTGGGGGGGAGCTATTTTGATTTTAACAGTCACTAAACCTGCCACTGGCGGCAGTCTGTGTCCGAAGTCCAATCACCGTGCTGCCCTGGACACCTTACTTGGAAGGCGTGCCCACTGTCCCCTTTCCCCAGCCACCACACACAGTCCAGGGGCACGTTGACTGAGCTGGTGGGACACTGGCTGTTCAGTTCAGCCTGGAAGTGGAGCGGCCTCAACCCTTTCTACCTCCGGTGACCGGCAAGGCAACTCTGTGCCAAGGGAGACAGGCAGTTGAATGTCCCGTCAAATCCGTGAGGTCTTCTGATGCTTCCTTTTCAGCTTCCTTTTACGCAGTGGCGCACACCTACTTCACTCGCCACTCCTCTGCTGTGAGCCCAGTCTCAGGTTCAGGGGACCTCACACCTCCTGCTGTGAAGCTCAGGGCACAGCAAAGCAGGCTACTGCCGACCCCGGGGCGGTGGGGGGTCCCAGTAGGTCACGGATGCACACTCAGCTATAACGTCTCGGCCTGACGGAGGGCATATCCTCAGACCACAGGGGCAGGCTTTAGTCTGAGGGGCCAGCCCAAAGGCCAGGCATTTTACACAGTTTTCTTCTTTTTATTCATGCTCAGATGGATGGAGTGGAACCCTGGCTTCCCCTTGAGTATTGATGCCAAATACCACAAGGATCTACCCCGAGACATCCAGTTTGATAGTGAGAAGGGTGTGGACTTTGTTCTGAACTACTCCAAAGCGTGAGTTTCCAAGAACCTAAGGATGCTGGGCAGTCCCTCCAGAGGCCAGGGCCGCGGATGGAACCCTCAGTCCTTTCCTTGTGGGAGCTCTGGGCTGGGGAGCAGCTCAGCTGGTCTTCCCAAATCACTTGATTGTATCCGATGTGCAACCGCAGGGTAGCCTGTATCTAAACAAAGTTATAACCTGGATGGCTCCAGACACCAAACATAGCTCTGTTGTCAGCCCAAGGTAGAGGTCTTTACCTGGAGTGCCCACCCCACCCATATCTCATCCCCCTATAGCCGATTCGGGGTTGGAGAGGGTCCACGCTGTCCCCTGGATAGAAGGGCTCTGCGGTAGTAATGGCCACCACACCTGTGCTGATCGCTGACACCCATCCCCCCGGGTTGTCTGTCACAACAACCCCTTGAGGTAGGCACGATTATCCTCCCTTTGCAGTTGAAGAATCTGAGGAATAAGGAAGTCACATACCTTGCCCAGTGGCCCCTGCTAATAAATGGCAGAGATCCAAGTTCTGTGCTCCTTCTTTGCAGTTGAATAACGGCAGGGCTTTTAAAGTGTGCCAAACCCTGAGACTCCTTGGGTGCTTGTTAAAAACAGGGAGCCCCAGCCCCGTCCCAGGGCTAGTGGAGGAGCCTTTGAAGTTGTACTTTGACACTCTGGGGAGTTCCCACAAGCATACAAATCTAGAAAACTCTCCATCTGTGGTTCTGCCACCTGATGGAGCCATAGAATGCCCTGTGGAGCTTCAGCACTTCTTGGTGCCAGGCCAGCCCCACAGCCAGGAAGAGAGTCTCCCAGGATGGGGCCCTGGCCTCAGGTAGGCATATCCTGGGGTGACATTTGCTCAGTGCCCAGGTGCTCCCCTTGAGAAGGGCGTCTTCTGGTCAGACTTCTGAAAGGTAAGCACAAGAGACCACACTCAGGCCTGTGCCAAAGTCTTCTTCCTCTGGACATTTTGGAAGCGCTCTACACACACACACACACACACACACACACACACACACACACACACAGCCTCACCATCAGCCTCTGTAGGGAACCCCCTCACATTAGCAAGGCCGTTTGCACTGGTGTCCCTCAGACTGCCTGAGAGGGAACAAGTGATAGGAGTCTAACACTTAGCAAGCCTCTGCCGAGGGCCGGGCTCTTAGATGTGGGCATTTTCTACTAGAATCATCTGTTTTCACTTTCACAGCCACGCTGGGAGGTAGATACTGTTCTTGAACGCTTCCAGGTAAATAACCTGGATCCAGGTCAAGGAATTTGCCTAAGGTCATTCAGGCAGAAATCAGCAAAACCCGAACTTGCATTCAGATCTCTTTGGGTCCAAAGCTGGGGATTTTTTCCCCTGCTACAGTTGGGACCAACTGGGGAGAAAAACTAAAACCCAACATCTGGACTAGTAATGCAGTAGTACCCAACATCTGGTTCCCTGGAAACATCAGGGCAATTAAACATCTGATTTCCCACCCAGGGATCCCCAAAGGCAGGTGGCTTTGGTAGGGCAGAGCCCTGACCAGGATGGTGCAAGCAGGACAGAAACCCCTTCTGAGAGGGGCAGTTTGAAGAGAAAATGATAAGGATGGAGAGGCAGCGAGGTCAGAGGAGAAGATACTGCTTTGGGGAATCATCCCACCTCTACTTAGTGATGGTGAAGTGATGGATGGCGGAGTGATGGTGGGTGGTTGGATGGATGGATGGATGGATGCTGGGTGGAGGGGTGGATGGAAAGAGGAAGGGACGGAGGGTGGAGGGAGGGATGATGGAAGGAGGGCAGGAGAGTGGACGGTTGGTGGAGAAATACCTGGAGGGTGGATGGATAGATGGTGAGTGGGTGGATGGAGGGTGGAGTGAAGGCCAGGCTGTGCCTTTCTTATGTCTGCTCAGTGTTCCTGGAATTAATTGTCATCTTTGTACCTCCGGAGCCTAGCACAGCAGCTGCCACAGAATAGGTGCTCAGTAAACTCTGTCAAAATGGGAGTCTGACCCCACTGGCCTCTGACCCCCCAGGGGCCTTTGTTATCACCTCATGGGCCCTCACTTCACACACACACACACTCTCTCTCTCTCTCTCTCTCTCTCTCTCTCTCTCTCTCGTCCTCTCTTTCTTTCTCTCCCTCTGGTGGCTCTCTCTCTCTGGCTTTCTCTCTCTCTCTCTCTCTCTCTCTCTCTCTCTCTCTGCCTGCTTCTCTCTCTCTCTCTCTCTCTCTCACACACACACACACACACACACACACACACACAATTACCTTTCTTCTCTCACATGTCCCATCCTAGAAGTGTGTTTAATATTACTTCCATGCTGCCTCGGCCCAGCCTGTCCTGCCCAAACTGTTAAACCAGCATCTGTAGCCCACCTCTACCTATATTTTAAAAGCTCCCGCGGGGATTCCAGTGTGCAGTCAGGGTTGAAACCACTGGCCTCAATGCCTCCCTTGGCCTCATCCTCCACTCAATTGGATGTGGGATCACGTCTATTTCCTGGGGTCTCTGAGTGTATCTCCTTCCCTCCCAGCTCTGTCATCTCTCCCCGGGACACTCAGGAACATCCTTCGACCTGCTTCCCCAGGATCCATCCCACACAGCAATTGGAAGTTCGTTCTCAAGCACACATACAGTTTTTTGGAGGCTCCTTCTATAAGGGCAAATCTAGTTCTTTTACTCCTCCATCTAAAATCCCTCAGGGATTACCCCAACTACAGGCGAGAGTCCAGACCACTCTGCCCAGCTCCCCTGCCCTCTCCCTTGCCCCCAGATGCAGAGGACACTTTAGCCATGTGCGCCCAGCACCAGTTTTCAGGGCATCTTCTTGCCCTTGCTTTGCATGAGCTATTTCCTCCACCTTGAATACCATCCTTCCTTTCTTGGCCTGGAGAAATCCAACTCCTCATTTTTAAGGACCTGGATGAGGTGACCCTTCTCCAAGAAGCACCTAGAAGCCCCTAGGCCTGAGTGAGGTCTCCTCCCCTGTGCTCCCCAGCACTGGCCACACAAACCACTGTTTCTCCAATGACACATCGACCCACCTTTCTCCACCTCTGCCATGTAACTTGGCCCCTTGAGCTATGGACTGTTTGGAAGGAACACAGCTAAGAAATCTTGAGATGGGCCCTCAGCCCCTCCTGGTACAGCACAGCTGGTCACATCAGCTAAGCCTCACTTCTGCTGGCTAAGGACCATGAGGTTCTAAGAAGGAGATAAGAGATGTGTCCCTGCATTCGAGGAGAGCACAGCCTGAGCCAAGGGGACTGGACCTCAGGGAGGTAGCTCAAAGCACCCCACCCCCACCCCAGGGAGATGAGGGGTGCATGGGAGAGGGCTCTAGGCCAGTGGAAGGTGATCTTGGGAAGCTAACATCTCTGAGCCTCAGTGTCTCACCCACAGCTCCTACTCGGGGTCGTTGTGAGAATATAATGGGGCCATGTGTCAACCCTGCATAGAGAATTTTCTCCCTAAAAACAGCATTAATTTCCATCCATTTTTGATAATGGGGTCAGGCCAGCCAGGACCTGGCTGAGCACCTGCCCTCAGATCGGCCTCTCCCCTCAAGGACTCATAGAGGGACCGTCACTCTGTCTGGTGTTACCTTGTCACGGAGTCCAGGAAGGCTTCACAGTAGAAGGGCATCTGACTTGGCCTTGTCACCGGCCAGGCACACAGGCAGGGGCCTAGAGGGATGGGACAAGGATGCTCTGGCAGGGTCAGCTCTGGGCAGAGGTCAGCTGAGGCTGGGCCTGCTCACAGGACGGAGTGAGTTGTGACATTTCCTGGGGGCATCAAAGCAGGAGCAGCTTGTATGTTTACTCACTGTTTGCAGCCCCGGAGTTCGATTGCAGGAGGTTGGCAGGCTGATAAGGGAATGTACCTTGAAAGGAAATTGAGAAAAAGAGCTTCCTTCCTGGTAAGGTAGTACAGTGCAGAAATATGACTGAGTTCAGGGAGAGGTGACCAGCCTGGTGCCAAGACCAAGGTGCTCGACCCTTACCCACTGTGCATTTCCTGCCAGATGAGACCAGGTGGAGGCAGCTCCTTGAAGGAGCGTCCCCAAAGTCACAGGGGCACCTCGCCGTAAGCACAGACATCTTCCTGGGGGCCGGGGGCAGCATGGTTACAGCTTTCATGGACTGCTCTGGACCTGCATTTGCAGTGCTCAGTGAGAAACAGGGAGATGGGCGAGAAGTCAGAGCCACGTTGCAGAAGTGTGGCCTGGCAGCCTTTGAGGGCCCGATGAGAGAGCCCAGAGGCGGGGAAGGGGCTGACTGAAGACGGAGAGTGGGAGAGTAGGGAAGAATGCAGGCTGTGGTGTGGATGGACCCGGGATCTTGTTGGAATTCATCAAAATGGGGAGAGACTGAGGGGGGCACCCAGGGCATCCTTGACGTGTGCATCTGGGTTATTGGGCAAATGGAGTGATCGTTACAAAGGGAAGCTGATGAGGGGGCGGGGGCGCCTTGGTGGCTCAGTCGGTTGAGCAACCGACTTCAGCTCAGGTCACGATCTCACAGTTCCTGAGTTTGAGCTCCACGTTGGGCTCGGCGCTGGCAGCGCAGAGCCTGCTTGCGATTCTCCCTCTCTCTATCCCTCCCCTACTTGTGCTTTCTTTCTCTCTCAAAATAAATAAATAAACTTAAAAAAAAAAAAAAAGGGGAAGCTGGGGTGGGGAAGAAGCAGGGGGTAGATGAGTTCAGCTTAGGGGCATTGCTGAGGTTGAAAGCCCCAGGCAGCCTCTGGAGGTGCCGTCCAGGCTCAGGGCCAAGGGCCAGAGGCTTTGTGCCAGGGAGGGGCCGGGGGGAGTGTGGTCTGACAGCTGTAACCCCATTACCCCCTGCTCCCGGCCCCCTAGACAAGTCTCTGCTGTTTGTTTGGAGACCAGGCAAAATCACATGTACGGCAGCTCCTTGAGGGGAGTTGGTGGTGAAAAGAAGGGATCAGGTGTCTGAGATGAAGAAGGTCAGGAGCCTAGAGGGGATAGAGGGGATGAGTGGATGGGGCAGAGTTCCAGCACAGGAGGGAAGAGGGGGAGCAGGGTGGTGAGGCCTGGGGTGGGGCCGTTCATTTCTCCAGAAACCAAAGCCGTGATGGGTTCTGTGCAGGAAGAAGACCCCACGCCCTCTTAGTGTCACCCCAGCTCAGAAACAAGTCGGCTCCACGTGACCGAAGCACTCATAGAAAATAGTGTTCTTCCGTTAACTTCACAAATGCTACCCAAAAGCCCCTGATCTGGGAAATTTTAAAAGCCGTGTCTGGACGTCTATATATCAACCCTGTTTACCTCTATCAAATTTTGTTCTAACTGATGTCTGGACGTCTATATATCAACCCTGTTTACCTCTATCAAATTTTGTTAGACAATCAGACATGCGTCCCATTGGAAGATAAATATGTTGGGGAAATGTGGAGGGGGGGCGACCTCCCACCTAAAAGGCAGACAACCTGGGGAATTTCAATTATATTTGCTAAAGTAGCATTTTGTTGTTGTTGTTGTTGTTGTTGTTAAAAATGGATCATAAAAGGGGCGCCTGGGTGGCTCAGTTGGTTGAGTGTCCGACTTTGGCTCGGGTCATGATCTTGCAGTTCATGAGTTCAAGCCCCACACCGGGCTCTGTGCTGTCAGTACAGAGCCTGCTTTGGATCCTCTGTCCCTCTCTCTCTGCCCCTCCCCCTGCTTGCACTCTCTCAAAAATAAATTTAAAAAATTTTTTTTAAAAAGGATCATAAAAGAAGACATAACAAAGCATTAAGTATGGTTTCCCTAAAAAAGGGTGTGTTCGGCCGTCAGATTACTTTGGAAGACCTTGCAATGTCTTCAGCAGTGGTTCTCAAACCGTAGCTTGCAGCAGAATTCTCGGGGCGGGGGGGGGGGGCGGGCAGCTTGTTAAAAATCTGGATTTCTGGACCCAACCTCCAGAGTTTCTGATTCAGGGGGTCTGAGGCAGGGCCTAAGAATCTGCATTTTTAACAAGGTCCCATGCATGCTGATGCTGTAGGTCTGGGGACCACCAAGAACCCCTGCTCTCCAGGACTGTTAGGCCTTGAGAAATCCTGGTGTAAAGAAATCTGTTTAAGGCCCCTGTGCTCTCCCAATTCCTCAGACTGGCTTGCCTTTCTGGGCGGGAGACCCCACGGAGCAGGTGTCCCACAGGGCACAGGTGGGAGGAGGACCTTTCCCCTTCTTATTTCCTCACTCCCCTGTGTCCTTCTCAGCTCTTCACTTTAGTTAGCTCCACTGGCATTTATGGAGTGCCTACTGTATGCCTGGACCCTGGAACTGTTCTCAGTACCAGTGGTCCCTGTCTTTTCTTTTCCTGTGCCCCTCCCCCACGTCTACCTCAAGCCTGCCCCGGGACTAGAAAAAGAAAACGCCAACTCCTGCCATGAAACAAACTCAGTAAAGGAAGGTGCAGTTTTAACTGAATGTGGCTGTTTTTGCAAGGCTCATTCTACAGTAGCTGAGCTCCTCCTGGACACTGGGCAGCTGCCCCAAGCCATCCTTGCTTAAGGTGGTAAGGACAAGCAATCAGCCAGGCTGCCCAGTGAGGGAACAGGAGTCCAGACACCTTCTCTCAAGCATTCTCATGCACGTGGATCTGTGTGGGACATTGGTAGACACAGGTTTTGATCAGGGCGTCTGAGTGGGGAGAGAGTCTGCATTCCCAGCAAGCCCTCGTGCTGGTCTCTGGACCTGACTCAGAGCAGCAAGTGGTTGTACTTTGCTTTCCTGGGGGAAAAAAAATCTACTCATCTATTAAAATTACAGTAACAAGTATCAACCCATCACTTGTTACCCTTCAAAGCAAAAGGTTGCCTCATTTAGAGCCTGGCAACCAGGGTTGATTCAAACTCTAGCTGTCATCTTGGGAGAGCTGTTTCGGTTTCCTCTCTGTAAGATGAGACTGATGAGGCCTAGCTGCTAGAATTAAGAGATTTAAGTGAGCTCCTGTTTGCAGTGGCCCCACGGTGCTGTCCGGCACACCGTTAGGTGAATTCCCTCCAGTGTCTCCATTCTGGATGCTAGGGAGGACTTTCTCCTCATTCCTGAGCCCAAGGCAGGAGCCGGCTGGGGAGCTGCCTCCTCAGGCACTGCCACTGCCCATTTGCTAGCTCTGCTGGGCTTCCTCTACCCCTGTGGGAGCAGGGCTGGAGGAGCCACTCCTGCTCCTCCTTTGACAAATGCTTATTGAGCTCCTGGTGGGGTGGGGCCAGAGAGGAATCAAAAGTGGCCTTTTGGTCCAGCTCCAAGAAACTCACAGTATAGTGGGACCAAGTTGTGGATAGTTCATCATAATAGCGTGGAGTAGCTATTCCTTAGGAAAGGAGTGCAGGGGAGGAAGTAACTCGGGGCGGGGGGAGGGGGGCTGCATTAGAAATATGCTTTCCAAGAGAGAAGATGCCCAACCTGGGTTTTGAAGGATGCATAGGAGTTTACTATGCTGATTGGAGGAGTAGAGGGCATGGCATTTTAGGCAGTGAGAATTCTGGTGAGCCAGGGGGACCAGAGTAGAGGTCTGTGTGGGGAAATGGTCAGAAGGTGGGCAAGGAGCCCAGCCTTTACCTGAGAGGGGGAGGGGGGGGAAGTACCGTGGTGGTCCAAGAGGCTCAGCATTTTAGTGTCAAGAAGAAAGGAGCTGGTTGTCAGATGCACTAGAGAGATCGGGGGAGGTTAGGGCTGTAGGGCCCTTCGGATGCAGCCACTAGGAAGTCACCAGTGCCCTGGATGAGAGCACTTTCCAGGGACAAAGAGGACAGGAAGAAAAGACCAGGAAGGAGGTGAGGATTCTTCCGTGAATTGGGTGTGAAGGAAGAAAGAGGATGAGTGAATGAGAGAGGAAGACCCAGTGGAAGGAAGACGGTAAAGTGCTGTGCTGTAGACAGGATTTTGGACTTGTCTGCTGGTCCCCCAGAACGGCAGTACCTAAGGCTGCAGCCTTTAATATTAACGGTGAGTGATAATTATGGCACGACTTGCTAATGTCTGTGGAATTCTTTTTATGTACCAGTGTTTTCTGTACATCATGTCAGCCCTGCGAGGCAGGGGCAGTCATGTGCCCGTTTCATAGATGAGAAAACTGAGCCACAGCAAGATTAGGGACTCGCCTAGGGCCACGTGGCCGGGAGGCGATGGGGCTGGGATCTTAGGCTGGGCCCTTAACCCCTGTGCTGGCCAGCACCATCTCAGCTGCCATCTGTCGGGGACTCCCAGCCCCATGCAGATTTGTGTCCAAACACAAACACTTGGGTCGGGGGTTCTGAGACCCCCTGGTCCGGCCCCCGACCAGTGCCTGGCAGTCCCCTGTGCATGGACGGTTCCTGACAGAACCCGCAGACCCAGAGCCTCGCTAGCCTGCATCCCCGCAGCCCACGCCATAGCGTGCCACTGTGCCCATGGTTAAACCCGGTCCCGCCTGCGGAAAACAAACTTGTGGCCGAGGTCGCCAGAGACACCCTCCCCGTTGAACCTCCAGCTCGGGGCAGTCGTTTCCATGCCACTTCTGGATAACTCCGGTGGCTTGTGTCCTCCGGGCCACCTGCTCTGCCTGGAACGCGGCTAGCCCTCCTCAGGAAGCTTTGCCCCCAGCTCCAAACAGCCAAACTGTGAAGTGGAAAATGGAGAAGCTGTTAGAAGGAAAGGGGCAGGGGAAGACCCCTGTCCTGCCTCAGAGCAAGCACGATCCCGCCTGGCTGTGTGACCTTGCGTGAGCCAGGCGCCCTCTTTTGGGCAGGTCCTCTTCGTGCCGTGACAGACCTTTGAAGCCCCGGTATTCCTGTTGCGATAAGCACGTGGAAATGTTTTGCCTGTAGATGACATGCAAATATTTTCCTCCTAATTCCACTTCTTTCTGAGTCTCTGGCTTCCTCCGAGTACTGCCACACCCCATCGTGTTGTCAGTGCCAGCTTTCTGTTTTGAAGTTAGAGAGACCCAGCTGGGGAGACCGTGAGCCACATGGGGCTGTGACTCACCCCTGGTTCCTCACAAGATCCCCCAGGGCCGAGGACCTCTTTCCTGGGCACCATCTCGTACTGGGCTGGGCTGGGGCTGCCAGGATTGTAGAGGCCTGGGAAGGCGTCTCCTCCCTCAGAGATGAGTCCTTTTCCATCTGACAGTGGGTGTCACAGGGACGTTTGTTCCTCTAGTGTAACAGTGGTTCTGTGCCAGGAGGCTCAGCCAACGGGGGAGGTGGAGGAGGAAGGGGCAACAAGTCTGAAAGAAGCTTCCCTGGGGGCCTGCCTAGCGGTGGTGAGGCACAAAAGCAAGTGTGTAAAATAAACATGTGTGGGGAAAACCCCAAAAAAACCCCAAAACACAAAAAACAAGCACGTGTATAAAAGGTCCTCCTTCCTGGGGAGGGGTTGGGGTAGAAGGGTCGAAGACACCAGCCTAGAGGAAGACACCAGCGTCATTCTCCAGCCCCCCGGGGTGCTGAGCACCTGCTGTGTCTGCCACTCTACCCAGGCTGCACTCCAGCACCTTCCAAGGACTACAGCCTGTCAGTAGCCTGCAAGGCAGCTGGGTCATCCAACTCACAGAGAAGTCAAGGCCCACCGAGGTTACCAGGCTCGTGGCCCCTCGGCTCGCTCCTGGGCAGTGTGGGCTCCTAGGGGGTCCCAGGGTGGCATTTGTGAGACTGAGGGGAGATGCGGAGGGGAGTCATAAAGGCATGTCATGTTCTGCCTCGGGTGCCTTTTCCATGTCTGGCAGGGCTGGGAGGGGCCCCCTGAGTTTCCTGCTTATCTGCCAAGTCGCCGCCCTCATGCATGCTCCCTGGTGCCTCGCCTGCAATGAGACAGCCATCTGTCCCCATCAGCCAGATGGACTCTGGACAAAACACCCAGACTTCAGTCCTTTGATTCTGCTGGCAAAGGTGTGCGGTGGCTTTGGGACTCCTGAGCCTTTCTGTGACAGCACTTGGGCCCCAGCCAGCACCTCCCCTATCCCCCTCGTCCCCCAAGTAGTGAGTCCAAGGAGGTTCCCTGGGCCTGCACGGGTTAGGGCTACTGCTTCCGGGAGGGGCTGGGCTCTGCTTGGGAGGTGGGTGGATAGGAAGGGGAGTTCCCTGGCGCCGGCCAGCTTGGTCCCCTGCCCCAGGTATTTGCACTGCCCTGCTCAGTGATCCCTGCTGCCTGAGCCACCGGAGCACCTGGAGGTCTAGGCTCAACACTGAGCAACACAGACTCGCCCTTGCCCTCCAGGGGACTAAGGCAGACTCAGGTATTCGTGTTTACTGTACGTAATCTGCCATCAGCACTGCAGACATAGCATCACAGGCAGCCCGGTCTGGGGAAGGGGCGACTTCCCTGAGATCAAAGGAGGAGTTGGGGGTACTCCAGGCGAGCCCTCCAGACACCCCATAGGCTCAGGAGGTGACAAAAGGGGCACTGGGTATTCCACGCAAAGCCCCAAGCGAGGACATACAGGTAGGAGTCTTCGACTCTGGAGGAGTGGACAGTGAACATTGACAGTGGGGAAGAGACACGATAACTGCCTGGTATCCTCAGCGGTGGGTGTGGCCGAGAGAGAGAAACTAAGGCAGAGTGTGTCCCATGAGCACTGGCCAGAATTCCCTTGCCTCTGTTCTTCATCTTGCTTGAGCTAGTAGGGAGGTCTGGGACACCTCTCACTCTTCCCCACCTTCCCCAGGCCTATCCCACAGTGGCCTCCTCCAGCCAGCCCCTGGGATTGCTCAGGCCTCTCAGATCTCACTCTTGAGTACCTGCAGCCTGCATTTTAAATTCATCAAGCTCCTGTCCTGGCTTATTTTGCTATCCTGTGTAACGAGCATTTGGAAAACTATCTCCCTCAGCACCAGGCACAGAGCCAGAGTTAAGCAGAAAGCAAAGGATACGCTCGATGGAATCCCTCATCCCCTAAAACCCCAGGAGACTAGGTAGAGCAGCTGCAGAGGAGATAACGGCGCTCTGTGCCTGGATGCTTTGCACCGGGGTGGGGGGCAGCAAAAGTTTGATGAGTGAATGAATGAAGGCATGGACGAAAGCAGGCGTGGATGGGACAGGAGGCACTGTGGACAGTTCTCAAGGGCAGCAGCCAGTCTCTTTCATAGGGGAGATGCTGTAGGGAGAGCATCGGTGTAGGTACCTGTTTCCGTCCTGGTTCCACAAAGCTGCCCCCTCAGAGCTGCCCTGGGTTCATTTCCTTGCTGCCCAGGAGGTGTCTAGAGGCCTCATGAGACCACAATATGAAGGGGCTTTGCAGAGGGGGGCAAGGCCAGAGCGAGTGCCAGTGGGGACGCTGTCTCCTGGTCTGCAGGATGGAGAACCTGTTCATCAACCGCTTCATGCACATGTTCCAGTCTTCCTGGAGCGACTTCGCCGACTTCGAGAAAATCTTCGTCAAGATCAGCAACACTATTTCGGGTGAGTGTGCCTTTGGGGTCTCTCGTGGTGCTGGGGAGACTTGCCTGGGAACTGGAAAGGGCTGTCCCGCCCCACTCCAACAGGCTGGGCACCCGTGCCCCGGGTCCCGCGTTCACTGGCCTTCACCCTCCTGCCCAGAGGTTTCTCCTCCTTTGGACACTCAAGACTGAGCACCCTCACCCTCGCTTCATCAAGTCTCAGAAATATCAGAGCTTTGTGTTTACACGAATCGGCCATTTGTGGCGCTTCTGAGCAGAGTAAAGGCAGAACGGAGCTTGTGTTTTAAGGATTTGCATGAAAGCGACTTTGGGTTCCCTTGGAGCAGGATGTGTTTGGTGAAGCAATAGCATTGTACTTGCCAGGGATAGCACGGAAGGAAAACACGGCAACAGAAACATAAGGAAATGGGAATGATGGGTGAGGGACAGATGTTGAAGTAAGCACCAGGTGAAATCTGCCTTTGTGGACTCCTCCCCAAGACTCCCCCGCCTCTGCTCCCCTCCTTCCCCCTCCATCTCCCTCCATCCGGGGTGGAAGGCCTTGAGTCCCTTTGTCCCCAGAGGCACAAGGTTGTACAGCAGATCTCTACAACATATCCATCTTGCTTAACTAAAAGTTATACTCACTGATCTGTATCTCCCCATTTCCCATCCCCGGCCCCAGCAGCCACCAGCCCACTCCTTGATTTTATGGGCTTGACTGTGTTAGACAGCACATGTGAGTGGAATCGTGTGATATTTGTCTTTCTGTGACCGGCTGATCTCACTCAGCATAATGTCATCTCCACGTTCACCCACGACGTTCATCTCATATTGCAGAATATCCTTCTTCTTCTTCTTAAGGCTGAATGCTATCTCATCATATGTATACAACACACTTCCTTTATCTGTCCCTCTGTAAATGGACACTTAGGTTGTTTCCGCATCTTGGCTATTATGAAGTGTGCTGCGGTGACCATGGGAGTGCGGATTTCGCGTCCAGATCCTGATTTTAATTATTTGGGATAAATACTCAGAAGCAGGATCATTGGATCCTACAGAAGTTCTATTTTTAATTTTTTGTGAAGCCACCCTACTGTTTGCCACATCGGCCAAGCATTTTGCATCCCCACCAACCCATGCACAAGGGTTCCAGGTTCCCCGTGTCCTCACCAACACCTGTTGTCTTTTGTTTTTATAACAGCCATCCTGTCAGGTGTGAGGCAATATCTCATTGTTCTGAAACGCATTTCCCTGATGATTAGTGCCATCGAGCATCTCTTCATATACCTGCCATTTATTTGTATATCTTCTATGGAGAAATGTCTGTTAAAGTCCTATGCCCATTTGTTAATCAGGTTATCAGGGTTTTTTGCTGTGGAGTTTTAGGAGTTCTTTACCGATTTTGGAGATGATGCGTTATCAGATGTGCAGTTTGCAAGTGTCTTGTATTCTGCAGGTTGTTTTTTCACTCTGTGGACTGTTTCCTTTGCCGTGCAGAAGGTTTTTAATTTGATGTGATCCCATTTGCCCATTTTTGGTTTTGTTCTTGAGAAAGGGATTCCTCCGGAACCTTCTGAGCCATGAAGGGCAGCTCAGGGAAGACAAGGTGGTGCCATGGCCTGACCCAGTGGCCAAGCAGTTGGGCACAGCAAGCAGAGTTCCAGGTTGACCAGCTGTGCAGCAAACACCTGGGAGAAGGGACCCAGCAGTGACTCTGGCCCAACCAGCCAGGGTTGGGAGGGCTGCAGCCCGGGTTGCCCCCACTCGGAGCTCAGGCAGGGCCACGATCTTCTCCCCCATAGAGCGAGTCATGAAGCACTGGCAGGAAGACCTCATGTTTGGCTACCAGTTCCTGAATGGCTGCAACCCGGTGATGATCCAGCGCTGTACGAAGCTGCCTGAGAAGTTCCCTGTGACCACGGAGATGGTGGAGTGCAGCCTGGAGAGGAACCTCACCTTGGAGCAGGAGATCGAGGTAGGACCGGGTTGTCTGGTGATGCTGGCCAGGGCCAGCTCAAATGGCCAGGTCACCTTCTGTCAAGCGGAAACCACTTTCTGCTGGCCAGTGCTCGCCAGCCCACAGGCCACGATCTCCGGGCTTGTCTGCCGGGCCCATAGCGAGATCGGCTGCCCTCGGGGAAGCGATCTCTTCCCTTCCCTGGGCATTTATGGAAACTGTCATGACCAGTGCCGGAGGAGGGATTGAGGAGGATACTTCTCAATGCTCAGGGGCTGGGAATGTATCCATATTTTCAACATCAATGTCACTAACGGAAAGAACTCCCTCTGAGCAGGAGGTCAGTTGTGGGCCAGGCTTTGTGAGAGATGCTTTACACACACGGTCATCAAATTGTCACCCACCTTGCAAAGGTGAGGAAACTGGAGGAAGAAGCAAACCTTGTATCAGAACAGAAAAAGAAGGGAGAAAATGGATGGAATTTTTAACTTTCAAATTAGAAATGTTAGTGTCTCCTGGTTCTGCCCTCACCCTCTCCCCAGCCCTCCTCTTGGCTCACCTGCAGGGACTTAAGGGACAGGAATGGCCCTTGCTCTCCAGTCACTTGACCTCTTCCACCAGATCCAGGATAGCGGGGCCCTCGACACCTGTCCCCCCAGGTGTCTAGGTGGCATTCTGTTTCTGGTCACCACGTCTTGTTTGCTCAGCTTGCCTTGGGGCCCAGCTAGAGAGGGATGGTCTGTGCCATCTGTGGACAGACCTGCCAGCCCCACATCCTGCCTACCTGACTCTGGAGCCACCTGCCAGGCTCACATCCCTTGGGAGTCCCAACCCCCTCGCCCTGACCCTGCCCTGGCCCCAGCACACTACCTGGTCACATGGACAGTTGACAAGGACAACACATGCCCCCACACAGGCACACACTCACACATGCATGCACACAGAGCAGTATTCTTTTGTAGACTTAATTTCTGGATAGATTTATATTGCTTCAGGGGCCATAGGTTTCACAATTCAAATCAGAGAATCAAAGAACCTTGAAAGCCACAGAATCCTAGAACTGGAAGGGACTTAGTAGCTCTCTGGCAGGGGAACAGCTTCTGCCTGGGAGTCCTTGCCACCTCTGGAGGTGGCGGGGCGGGGGGGGGGGGGGCGGTGCTTTCTTTGTCAGAATGGTCATCTTTCCTGTGAGTGATGGTCTTGAGGTTTAGCTGTGGTTTTGGTCATGAAGCAATAATCTAATAGCTGCCACTGACTAGAGTCTTACACACCATCCATCTCATTCACAGACATCTGCCATCTGTTACACACACACTATCCCATCTCTTACACACACATCTCTCATCTCCTATGGCACAATTCCTCATTTCCTGAGTCAGTC